>NC_091153.1:39502987-39647987 GCF_040958095.1 Procambarus clarkii
AGCAGCAAGAGGCAGCTGAGGATATTTCTTCAGAGGAGGATGAGGCATTAGAGAATGTCACTTCCTCAACAATTAGAATGTGGGAAGAAATGCAAACTTTTATTGAAACGACTCGCCCAGAGAAAGCTGTAGTAGATCGTTGCATTAATCTTTTCAATGACGATGTGATGCCTCACTACAGACAACTGTTGCAAAGAAGGAAAAAACAGTTTTCAGTGGAATGTTTCCTTGTGAGAAAATCAAGCAGTGAGCCACAACCAGGTCCTAGTGGTATGTAGGCAAAACGTGCCAGAGTGCACTTCAGAGAAGTGCACTGCCTGATGTTACAATGGTAGGGGACTCCCCTTCCAAACAGTAATACTTCTCCTACCCCCCCCCCCCTCCTCACCATCTTCCATATGCCAACAGTAGTCATCAGTAAGGGTAAGTGAACATGCTTGAACATAGCTTGAACATGCTTTTGTAGTGAAGATTTGGATGAATTAGGTATAAAATTTACTTTGAAGTGAAATTTTTGGGGAGTCAGGTACGGATTAATTCATTTCCCATTATTTCTTATGGATAAATTCCCTTCGGTTTACAAATTTTCGGGGATACGAACCGTCTCCAGGAATGAATTAAATTTGTAAACCAAGGTACCCTTGTATTTCAATTCTTCCTTTGTGGTCTGACAATAAAGGTCTGATGAACTTTTCGGGTTACGAGCCCAATTTCTTTGGAAAATTGGAATCGGGTTACAAGCTTTGCCTCGGGAAACGAGTTTGTTGATACGTGTATAGCCGACCTAGTGCATGGTGGCATGGTGATTGCGCCTCAGTTTACCAGTGACTCCCGCCTAGTGACAATTGTGCCAGAATTCTTTGTAAAGAATTTCAGTGTTTTTCAGACTTTTGGGTATTTGAACATAAAAGTAATTATTATATATCTTGCCATGGGTCCCAAGAAAGTCAGTGGTAAGGTTCAACCTAAGAAAATAGTTGCGAGTAGAGGCAGTAAAGGATGTCCCGTCCTCGTTAAGAAAATGTGTGAAGTATGGGAAGACCTGCAAAGTTTTGTTGAAAAAACTCGCTCAGATAAAGTTGTAGCAGACCTTTGCTTTGACCTTATAAATGACAATGTGATGTCTTACTACTGACAAGTGTTAAAATGTAGGGAAAAACAAATGTCTTTACACAGATTCTTAGTAAGACAAGCAAGCAGTGAGCCAGAAGCAGGTCCTAGTGGTATGCAGGCAAAACGTGCCAGAGAGTGTATCCCAGAGAAGTCATCACTGCCAAATGTTATAATGGAAGGGGATTCCCCTTCCAAACACTAACACCTCTCCTCCTCACCGTCTTCCATATGCCAACAAGAATCATCAGTAAAGGTAAGTACTAACTTGGACATACTTAAGTACAGTGGTACTGTACCTCGGGTTATGAGCCCGATCTGTTTGGAAAATTTGAATCGGGATACGAGTTTGTTGATACGCGTATGGCCGACCTAGTGCATGGTGGCACGGCGATCACGTCTCAGTTTAACAGTGCCTCGCACCCAGTGACTATCCCACTTAAATTCTTCACAAGAATTTACAGTTTTTTGTCGGAATTTTGGCCATTTTGAGCATAAAAGTTGTTATATATCTATCTCGCCATGAGTCTCAAGAAAGCCAGTGGTAAGGTTCAAGGCAAGAAATCAAGAGGCAACTGAGGATATTTCTTCAGAGGAGGATGAGGCAGTCGAGAATGTCCCTTCCTCAACAATTAGGAAGGGGTGTAAGATGTGGGAAGAAATGCAAACTTTTATTGAAAGGACTCGCCAAGAGAAAGCTGTAGTAGCCCGTTGCATTAATCTTTTCAACGACAATGTGATGCCTCACTACAGACAAGTGTTGCAAAGAAGGGAAAAACAATCTTCACTGGATTGTTTCGTTGTGAGAAAATCAAGCAGTGAGCCACAAGCAAGACCTAGTGGTATGCAGGCAAAACGTGCCAGAGAGTGCACTCCAGAAAAATCTTCACTACCTGATGTTGCAATGGAAGGGGACTCCCCTTCCAAACAGTAACACCTCTCCTCTTTCCCCCTCCTCACCATCTTCCATACGCCAACAGTAGTCATCAGTAAGGGTAAGTAATAACTTGAACATACTTTTGTAGTGTAGATTTAGGTGAATTAGGTATAAAATTTACTTCAAAGTGAAGTTTTTGGGGAGTCGGGAACGGATTAATTCATTTCTCATTATTTCTTATGGGGAAATTCGCTTCGGTTTATGAATTTTCGGGTTACGAACTGTCTTCAGGAACGGATTAAATTCGTAAGATGAGGTACCACTGTATATAATTTACTGTATATCCTGTATATTTCTGTATATTTACTGTGTATTTACTGTATACTTACTGTGTATTTCCTGTACATTTACTTATACAGTGGTACCTTGCATAACGAATTTAATCCGTTCCATGTTCGTCATGTAAAACGGACATCATACAAAACGAGTGTCCCCCATGTAACCAGTGTGATGCACTGTGTTTATTGTGAAATTCCCCCAGTGTGCATGACATCAAATGTTCCCCAAAATATCATTTTTCTTTGCAAAATGATAAATTACCGTCCCTGAACATGTCTATGTAAAAATAATTACCAAATTCCACTTGCTTTGGCTGTGAGGGCGTGGACAAGGTGCGCTGTGACGTCATCAGGGCCTGGTCGCCTGTGTGTGAAGCTCCCAGACACGGTCGCCCAGGCCATTCAAGCACCGCGTGTGGCCACAAATATATTTTCAAATATTTTTTCTATGCATTTCCAATGCGGTTTTATTTGTTTCTTTTATCGTATATGATGCATATTTGTGACCTTTACAATATGTATACAGTAGAATGTTCATAATTTTCCATGGAACTGTGATACATGTGTCAGTAATGTGTCCACAATAAATGTTTATTGTCACAATATTACGTGGTAAAAATTCACTAAAATTACAATATGTACAGTTTCACATACTATTTACACAGTAACACACTGTATTACACACTCAGTACTTTGGAGGTGCGTAATAGTCAACGAAGTAGTCCATGGTACACAGCGCGACTTTGCTCTCCTTGCACCAGCTACAGATAGATTTTCGTTTCCTGTTTCTTCATTCTGTGTACTTGCAAATAACGCACTCGCGTGCACCCTTGGCTTTAGTACTTGTAGGTGGTATGTAGCCAAGCTTGTAAAGCATAAGGTAGTATTGAAAAGATTATAGGAAAAGCTCAATTTGTAAGGTAGTCTTGAAAAGATCGCTTTGTAAGGTCCCACACAGGAAGAGATTCAGCTAGCCTCAAAGAGTGTCCATCAGTCAGGAAGAGATTCAGCTAGCCTCAAAGAGTGTCCATCAGTCAGGAAGAGATTCAGCTAGCCTCAAAGAGTGTCCATCAGTCAGGAAGAGATTCAGGTATTCTTGAAAATATCAATGAACACCACCACCATGGAAGCCGCTAACACTGTTCATCTATGCTACTTGTATCAGATGCATCATCACTGAACGCAGAAAATGATTCATCTATGTATCATCTATATAAATTTGAGATGGCAAGGGTGGGGCTCAGAGCTACAACTGGATACGCTCGCTGTATCATCCTCATAGGTGCTGTATCACTGGCATCCGACCGTTGTGTTAAGCCTTTATTGCGCCTAGCTTCACCAATGTTATGACCTTTATGTTCTTCAAACAATAGGGTCTGAATTGCACCAACTGAGCGCAGTCTTTCAACAAAGTGTGGCATAGGTGTTTGAGAGCCAGAGGCACGTGTGCTACGAATGGTTGCTCACGCAGTACTAACCCAGCCAGCAACCCTTGTCTTTCATATTCGTTATAACAAAAGGTTCGTTCAGTGTTTGTTGGGTAGGCTGCTCCATTATGACAATGTTTCTTTGTTTCAAATGTGTTCCATTTATTTTGTATTTGTCACTTACATCTCAATAATGGAGCAGCCTACCCGACAAACACTGAATGAACCTTTATGGCATTTGTCCATTTTTCAAATTGTTTCAACAGTTCTTTTATTTTTGTTTTTTTTTTTCTTATTTAACCCTTAAAGTGCACATCACTTCATATGAAGTGTAAATCGTTTTACCAGTCAACTGCGCTTCACTTCATATGAAGTGTATGGGTACCGCGCACGATTTGAATGGCCCGCGGTGTAGCTGGGGGTCCCATACGCTGCCCAGGGGCTCTAGTAAACAGCGGCCATTTTGAAAAAAATCCAGCTCACGATCCGATGGCATGGGAGGCCTCAGTTTAGCGAGAGACACCATGGCGAGCGCACGGTCAAACGCCTCACAGGCACGCACCACTCAGTCCCTCACCCCAGAGCAAATAGCCCACGAATTATTCTCTGAAGGTGAAGAAAGTGTGTTTGACGATTCAGACAACGATGAGGATTATACACAGTTGTCGGGTGATAGTAGCAGCAGCAGTGAAAGTGAGAATGACCGCCATGCCATAGCGAGGCCTATACGCTCTCCCATGCCTCCTCGCCCATTTTCTACCCCAATTCTACCACGACCTCACAGTTCCTGTGGATATTTTCTGTTTGAGGGTAACGAGTCAGAGGGAGGTGACTCCTTTTCTGGGTTTAGTGACTCAGATCAAAGTTTTATTGAGCCTGTGGCTGGTACCAGTGGTGTAACTGGGCGAGAAATTGTCGCGTCAGCAGCATCTCGCCCGGCCAACGCATGGCACCACATGAGGGACCAAGACCCTCGTGTTCACGTGCACCCACCTCACGTGCACGTAGCCGCCGTGCTTCTCGCAGACGGTATTCAGCTCCTGGTCGCCGGTATGCATCGCTTCCTCGCCGTCTTTCCTCTGCATCTCGCAGGACGCCTGGTGTACTTGAGTGGAGTGATGGTGACGATTTTATTCCTAATATTCCTCACTTTGACGATAAAGATGTAGGGATTACAAACCTTTTCCCTAATCAAGGTGAGGACATGGCTGAGATGGAATATTTTACAGCATTCTATGATGAACCACTCATGGAATACATTGTACACCAAACGAACCTGCATGCTGCTTACCTGATTGAGAGGGAAATCACAGAATTTTCACGACTGCAGCGTTGGAAAAATACCACAGTGGCGGAAATGTATGTAATTACCTAAGTGTAATTACCTAAGTGTAGTTACAGGATGAGAGCTACGCTCGTGGTGTCCCGTCTTCCCAGCACTCTTTGTCATATAACGCTTTGAAACTACTGACGGTCTTGGCCTCCACCACCTTCTCACTTAACTTGTTCCAACCGTCTACCACTCTATTTGCGAAGGTGAATTTTCTTATATTTCTTCGGCATCTGTGTTTAGCTAGTTTAAATCTATGACCTCTTGTTCTTGAAATTCCAGGTCTCAGGAAGTCTTCCCTGTCGATTTTATCAATTCCTGTTACTATTTTGTATGTAGTGATCATATCACCTCTTTTTCTTCTGTCTTCTAGTTTTGGCATATTTAATGCTTCTAACCTCTCCTCGTAGCTCTTGCCCTTCAGTTCTGGGAGCCACTTAGTAGCATGTCTTTGCACCTTTTCCAGTTTGTTGATGTGCTTCTTAAGATATGGGCACCACACAACAGCTGCATATTCTAGCTTTGGCCTAACAAAAGTCATGAACAACTTCTTTAGTATATCGCCATCCATGTATTTAAATGCAATTCTGAAGTTAGAAAGCATAGCATAGGCTCTTTGCACAATATTCTTTATGTGGTCCTCAGGTGATAGTTTTCTATCTAGAACCACTCCTAGATCTCTTTCTTTATCAGAATTCTTTAAAGATTTCTCACATAATATATAGGTTGTGTGGGGTCTATGTTCTCCTATTCCACATTCCATAACATGACATTTATTAACATTAAATTCCATTTGCCAAGTGGTGCTCCATATACTTATTTTGTCCAGGTCTTCTTGAAGGGCATGACAGTCATCTAAATTCCTTATCCTTCCTATTATCTTAGCATCATCAGCAAACATGTTCATATAATTCTGTATACCAACTGGTAGATCATTTATGTACACAATAAACATCACTGGTGCAAGAACTGAACCCTGTGGTACTCCACTTGTGACATTTCTCCATTCCGATACATTGCCTCTGATTACTGCCCTCATTTTTCTATCAGTCAGAAAATTTTTCATCCATGATAGAAGCTTACCTGTCACCCCTCCAATATTTTCCAGTTTCCAGAACAACCTCTTATGTGGAACTCTGTCGAAAGCCTTTTTTAGGTCCAGATAGATGCAGTCAACCCAACCATCTCTTTCCTGTAATATCTCTGTGGCTCGATCATAGAAACTGAGTAAATTCGATACACAGGATCTTCCAGATCGAAAACCATACTGTCTGTCTGATATTATATCATTTCTCTCTAGGTGTTCTACCCATTTAATTTTGATTAGTTTTTCCAATACTTTCACTATTACACTTGTCAATGATACAGGTCTATAATTGAGGGGGTCTTCCCTGCTGCCACTTTTGTAGATTGGAACTATGTTAGCCTGTTTCCACCCGTCTGCTACGATTCCTGTACACAGGGATGCCTGAAAGATCAGGTGAAGTGGAATGCTGAGCTCAGATGCACATTCTCTCAGAACCCATGGTGAAACGCCATCTGGGCCAGCTGCTTTGTTCTTACCGAGCTCCTTGAGCATATTTTCCACTTCGTCTCTAGACACCTCTATGTGTTCTATGTTGTTCTCTGGAATTCTTATTGTATCTGGTTCCCTAAAGATTTCATTTTGTACAAACACACTTTGGAACTTTTCGTTTAGTGTTTCACACATTTCCTTTTCATCTTCCGTGAATCTATTTCCCATTTTCAACCTCTGAATATTATCCTTTACCTGCAATTTGTTGTTTATGAATTTATAGAATAGACCTGGTTCTGTTTTACATTTGTCCGCAATCCCTTTTTCAAAATTTCTTTCTGCCTCTCTCCTCACTGCCGTGTAGTTGTTTCTCGCATCTTTGTATCGCTGGTATGTTTGGGGGTTCGGCCTCTTCCTGTATTGATTCCATTTTTGTGTCTTTCGGTCTCTAGCCCTCTCGCAATTTCTATTGAACCAATCCTGTTTCCTAGTTCTGCATCTCTGTTTTGGTATAAATTTTTTTGTGCCTTTATCATATATTTCACAAAACTTGCCATACATCTCATTCACTTCCTTGCCTAGCATCAAGTCTGTCCAATTATACTCACTAAAAAAATTTCTAAGGTCACCATAATGTCCTCTCCTGAAGTCTGGTTTTTCAACTGCTTCAACCTCCTTATTTTCTTCCAGCTTATAACGCATTGCATACTTTATTCCCAAAAAGACATGGTCACTTTTACCCAAGGGAGGAAGGTACTGAATGTCAAATATCTCTTCCTCCTTCCTGGTAAATATCAAATCTAGCATGGAGGGAACGTCTCCTTCCCTCATCCTCGTAGCTTGTTTAACATGTTGATACAAGAATGTTTCCAGGATGAGGTGTGGTATCCCATTATGTGCTGTCGACTGCTTCAATGACTACCACAGTCTAGAAATCTTCTAAGTGTGCTTCAAAGTGTGTATAGCGTGTGCGAGTGTGTAAATATGTAAACATATAAGCAGATAGCGTGTGCGTGTGTGTAAATATATACAAATATAAGCAGAACATACAATATAATAGACTGTAATGACATATTATATTGCCGTAATTGAAAACATTTGTGTGCGCCTGTGTATACTCAAATATGCAACAATTATTGATACAAAATATGTTCAAACAGTATTTGAAACACAATTAGTGAAAAAAAATTAGATAAAATGCGCTTAGACATTGTAAATAAATAGCGCGAAAATATATTTGTGGCAACTCTGGCTGTTTGAGGACCGCGCACAACACCTCCCAGGCATGTGTACTGCATGAGCGAACATGCAGATTGTGACATCATCACCTACCTTCTCGGCTCTATTGCAACAAAAGTAAGTACAATAGAATTTTTTTTTTATTTTTCCCGTGATCAGTGAACAGAACTTAACAGATTAGCAAAAAAAAAAAATTTTTTTTTTGTTCAAAATGACATGCGCCTGTGGGGATGGCAGGATATTAGACCCCGAGCATGTTAAGGGTTAAGAAACATGGAGCAGCGGACCTATAGACCACCGAACAAACCTTTTTGACATTTGTACTGGTTTTCAAAATATTTCATTTTTTTTATTATTTACATTTTTTGTATGTAAGAAACATGGAGCAGCCTACCTGCCAACCACCGAACGAACCTTTTGCTATAAGACAAATGAAAAATAAATATTGAACACATTTGAAGAATGGAAAATGTCATAATGGTTTATTCAGTGTATGTTAGGTAGGCTTCTCCATTATTGAGACGTAAATGACAAATACAAAACATATGGAACACATTTGAAACAAAGAAATATTGTTATAATGGAGCAGCTTACCTGCCGAACACCGAACGAACATTTTTGACATTTGTTGTATATCAGACATTTCACTTCTTTTTTGCTACAAAAATGTCAATGCTTTGCAACATCTCAGCAGTCACCCTTTTATATCCCAGCATCATTAGCATCTTTAAACAAGAACAACATAATTTATGTGCATCGTCGGAGGCGTCTAAGAATGTGCAAGAAGCAGCGCGACCTCACCATGTGGTGTTGACGTTACTCAAACCAGCATTCGTCATACGGGAGGATTTGACGCCGATCGGGCCGTTCGTTACCCAAAATGTTCGTCTTTTGGGGCGATCGTTATGCAAGGTACCACTGTATTTACTTATATTACTTAAACCTTTTTACACTTGTATAGAACAATGGCGCCTCGATTAACGAGTTTAATCCGTTCTGGCACCGAGCTCGTCATGTGGAAAACTCATCTTTAGAAACAAATTTCCACATGTAAAATAATGGAAATACTGTCTCCACTCGATCATCCGGACTATATGGGAAGGACCCCCAGCCGGATTATCACATTTTTCGGATAATGGTACTTTTCACCTACGAGTCCAAAAGTGACAATTTCCAACTATTTTTATACTACAAACAACATAATTTGAATTGCCTTGCCACATACAATTATTAAATATTCAACTAGAAACCTCAACTTACCTTGTTGGTGTTCGTCTTCTTGATTGATGCCACACATCTTGAAGTTAAAAGTTCTTAACAATTTCCGTAACCTATACTAACACAACACTAAAATTAACACTTAAAATTACTGTACAGTTCATTTAAGCTAAGTTAGTTTTGACTGCCAGCTGCTGAAGCCTCACTGGTTGAGGGCATTTGGGTTGCCTGTGAGGCCTCACTTGTTGAAGGCGCTTGCTTGCACCTCACTTGTTGAAGCGCTAGCATGCCCTCACTTGTTGAAGGCGCTTGGCTTGCCTGTGACGCCTCACTTGTTAAAGGCGCTTGCTTGCGCCTCACTTGTTGAAAGCGCTTGGCTTACCTGTGGCGCGTCACTTGTTGAAAGCGCTTGGCTTGCCTATAATGCCTCACTTGTTGAAGGAGCTTGGCTTGCCTGTGGCGCCTCACTTGTTGAAGGCGCTTGGCTGCCTGTGACGCCTCACTGTTTGAACAACACGTAACTTGTCTTTAATTGCTAGGACAATCTTCTTCCTCTTAACACTTCCAGAACGATTGATGCTGCTACCAGACATATTCTTGGCCAAAAATGTTCAAAATTACTATGAAAATTAAGAAAGTTATTTAAAAAAATATTTCACTAATGGCACAACACTGTGAGGCCGCACTGGTTGAGGTGTATAACTGTGACTTGTCTTTTATTGTTAGGACAACTTTCTTCCTCTTAACACCTCCAGAACGATTGATGCTGCTACCAGACATAGTCTTGGCCAAAAATGTTCAAAGTTACTATGAAAATAAAAAAGTTATTTAAAAAAATATTTCACTAATGGCGCAGCACTGTGTATAACACGAGGGACGGACGCACATGGGTTGACCAGTGTTGGACGGGTCCACTTGGGATGGGGCAGCTATAGCGCTTTACGTAGGCCGCCAGGAGGAAAAAAATTCACAATATTTTTGAAGGAAACTTCAGCCTGTGCACAATGCTTTTAGGAAACTTATTTATTTGTTATTACATAATTACTAGTAGTTATTTCATTTGTTTTTGGCTATGATTAATTGTTCTAAAATTAATGGTAATTCCTGTACCCAGGTGGTCCCTCCTGACGCACCCCTCCCACCCTCCCAACACCACCCACCCACCCCACCCCCCTCCTCCACCATGTGTCTAGAGCCACAGACGGGATTAATACGGTATGGCCGTATTTTCATCCAGCCAAACCAGCTTTTATCCGGTTCCTGTGGCCATTTTGGCCGGATATTGTGATAACTTTATCTGATCACGATTTTGGCCGTATAAGGGCGTTTTCCGGATGTTTGAATCCCGGATAATCGCGGGGTTACAGTAAAATTAATCCGTTCCACCACCGCAAAACATCAATATGATATTCGATTATTTAAACAGTGGAGCAGTCTACCTGACATACACTGAACAAACATTTGTGACATTTGTCCGTTTTACAAATTTGTTCACTTTTTTTATATTTTTTCCTTTTTTTTATAGCAAAAGGTTCATCCAATGTATGTCAGGTAGGCTGCTCTTATGTTTCTTAAAACAAAAAATGAAAAAATTTGAAAAAAGAACAAATGTCTAAAAGGTTTGTTCAGTGTTTGTCAGGTAGGATGCTCCATTATGACAATCTTTCTTTGTTTCAAATGTATTCAATTTGTTTTGTATTTTTCATTTATTTATTAATAATGGAGCAGCCTACCTGACACACACTGAACGAACCTTTATGACATTTGTTCTTTTTTCAAATTTTTTCATTTTTTTATTCTACAAAAAAATTCAAATCTTTGCAATATCACAGCAGTCACCGCTTTACATTCCAGCATCATTAGCATCTTTAATTATTGGCATCATTTATTTGCATCGTCGGAGGTGTCCGAGAATGTGTGAGAATCAGCGGGAATGCTAGGAAACACCACATGGTTTTCTCGTTAACGTTGCGGAAGCTCGTCAATCGAGACAAATTTTCGGCGAGTGGCTCGCTCGTTACTCGAAATGCTCGTAGATAGAGCTGCTCGTCACTTGAGGTTCCACTGTACTGTACTTACTTTCTTTAAGCCTAAATCTTATAATTGAACATAGCACACATTTTGCCTGAAATATATAAAGGTAATCACTCATTTGCTATTGATAAAAGTTGAGTGGCTCCACGGAAACTTATCAGTCTCTGTGGTGTAGTGGTAAGACACTCGCCTGGCATTCCGCGAGCGCTTTGTCATGGGTTTTGTATCCTGGTCGGGGAGGATTTACTGGGCGCAAATTCTTAACTGTAGCCTCTGTTTAACTCAACAGTAAAATGGGTACTTGGTTGTAAAAATGATTCTTCGCGGCGGGGGTCGTATTCCAGGGATCTGCCTGAAACATTACGCGTACTAGTGGCTGTACAAGAATGTAACAACTCTTGTATATATCTAACAAAAAAAAAAAAGTATGGCCGCCCAGCATGTTTACCCACTGGATGGTGATGTTGCCAGATATGGCCCTCATTTTTTTATTACTAAGGCCCTAGGAAAATCCTGAGGGACTCAGGATTTTTTTCAAAATTAGGAATTGTTACTGGAGGCCTGGGGAAGCAACTGGGAGACCCATATGTGTGCAAGACTTTTTAAATCTTAGGCAGTTCCCTACTACTTAATATGATGAGATGCACAGTCAAAGCATATTTAGGCAACCCATCATATGATGTGATGCGAAGCCGAAGGGCTAAACACCAAACGAACCAGCTCTGGTGCATCCAGTTGGACACACAACCTAGACTGCTGCAACTAGCAAAACAAACACTCAGAGGTCGCTGCTTGATAGATCCTAACCTCATCAAGAGTGTTGGAAAGAAGAGCTTCATGGAAAGGTTCAACCCCCTACAGAACTCAGGTTCAAAGGTGACATTGACCTAATAGCATGGCAGAGCCAGAAAGTGACTTTCGCCCTGTGACGTGGATGACAACCTCCAAACTCACATGAAGTGAGAGCAGGTTTAGTGGCCATGAGACCACTATACCTATAGGAGCTTTTCAGGGCCTGGAGGGTAAACCAAGCAGGTTCACACGGCTGTGAAGCCTGACCTTGGAATGGGGTACACAAACCACCAGTGCACCCCACCAGCTGACATTGTTTCCAACCGGGGAAAAGACAGTGGCTATGAACCCTTGACTTACCCAAGGTAAGGGCTACCTTCAGCAAGAAGGACTTCTAAGGGTGTGAACCTTGAACGCAAAATTAAATTGCGACTACAGGAGAATAGGCAGGTACGTAAAAGGGAAGATCGACCTTTGAGGATCACCCTAAACGGTGCCAAACAGATGGAAGAAGTACTAAGGAATGCTAGAAAATTGCAAAGTGATGAGGATGGGAAAGGGTGGTCGTTAAGACGAGATCTTTCAAAAGAAGATAGAGAGAAGCTGAAACTGAACCTCGCCGAGGCAAAACATTTAAATGAGAGCAGGAATGAAGAAGAAATAAATTCTTTTTTCTACAAAGTGATAGGGGTAGGCAAACCAGTAAAGTGGTACATAAAGGCAAACCAACAAAATCAATAGAGAGAGGGGGAGTGAAGAATAAGGAGAGGGGGAACAAGTTCCTGAAGATTGCATACACCAACATAGATGGAGTGAGATCGAAGATACTGGAGTTAAGTGATATAATACAGCTGCAGACACCAGACATTGTTGCACTCATGGAGACAAAACTTGAAGATGTAATTTTAAATGAGGTCATATTCCCAAGGGGCTACTCAATTTGGAGACGGGACAGAAAAATTAGGAAAGGCGGTGGCGTTGCTGTGCTGGTAAAAGAACACCTAAAGATGAATGAAATAATGACTGCCAATCCACAAGAAGTTGACATAATAGCACTAGAGATCTGCCATGAGGATGATAAACTAATGATAATAAATGCATATAGTCCACCGCCAAGCAGCACATGGTCAAAGGAGGAGCTAGATAGTAAACGTGAAGGTCTTATAACAATAATGAGAGAGATTATAGCGAGAGCGGATAACGATAGATCACGACTGTTGATAGTCGGTGACTTCAACTTGAAATCCATAGACTGGGAAGCATATGAAGCTAAAACAGAAGATTTTTGGACCTGTAAATTTGTAGACCTCATCCTGGAAACATTCTTGTATCAACATGTTAAACAAGCTACGAGGATGAGGGAAGGGGATGTTCCCTCCATGCTAGATTTGATATTTACCAGGAAGGAGGAAGAGATATTTGACATTCAGTACCTTCCTCCCTTGGGTAAAAGTGACCATGTCTTTTTGGGAATAAAGTATGCAATGCTTTATAAGCTGGAAGAAAATAAGGAGGTTGAAGCAGTTGAAAAACCAGACTTTAGGAGAGGACATTATGGTGACCTTAGAAATTTTTTTAGTGAGTATAATTGGACAGACTTAATGCTAGGCAAGGAAGTGAATGAGATGTATGTCAAGTTTTGTGAAATATATGATAAAGGCACAAAAAAATTTATACCAAAACAGAGATGCAGAACTAGGAAACAGGATTGGTTCAATAGAAATTGCGAGAGAGCTAGAGACCAAAAGACACAAAAATGGAATCAATACAGGAAGAGGCCGAACCCCCAAACATACCAGCGATACAAAGATGCGAGAAACAACTACACGGCAGTGAGGAGAGAGGCAGAAAGAAATTTTGAAAAAGGGATTGCAGACAAATGTAAAACAGAACCAGGTCTATTCTATAAATTCATAAACAACAAATTGCAGGTAAAGGATAATATTCAGAGGTTGGAAATGGGAAATAGATTCACGGAAAATGAAAAGGAAATGTGTGAAACACTAAACAAAAAGTTCCAAAGTGTGTTTGTACAAAATGAAATCTTTAGGGAACCAGATACAATAAGAATTCCAGAGAACAACATAGAGCACATAGAGGTGTCTAGAGACGAAGTGGAAAAAATGCTCAAGGAGCTCGGTAAGAACAAAGCAGCTGGCCCAGATGGCGTTTCACCATGGGTTCTGAGAGAATGTGCATCTGAGCTCAGCATTCCACTTCAACTGATCTTTCAGGCATCCCTGTGTACAGGAATCGTAGCAGACGTGTGGAAACAGGCTAACATAGTTCCAATCTACAAAAGTGGCAGCAGGGAAGACCCCCTCAATTATAGACCTGTATCATTGACAAGTGTAATAGTGAAAGTACTGTATTGGAAAAACTAATCAAAACTAAATGGGTAGAACACCTGGAAAGAAATGATATAATATCAGACAGACAGTATGGTTTTTGATCTGGAAGATCCTGTGTATCGAATTTACTCTGTTTCTATGATCGAGCCACAGAGATTTTACAGGCAAGAGATGATTGTGACTGCATCTATCTGGACCTAAAAAAGGCTTTCAACAGAGTTCCACATAAGAGGTTGTTCTGGAAACTGGGAAATATTGGAGGGGTGACAGGTAAGCTTCTAACATGGATGAAAAATTTTCTGACTGATAGAAAAATGAGGGCAGTGAATGAGGGCAATGTATCGGACTGGAGAAATGTCACAAGTGGAGTACCACAGGGTTCAGTTCTTGCACCAGTGATGTTTATTGTCTACATAAATGATCTACCAGTTGGTATACAGAATTATATGAACATGTTTGCTGATGATGCTAAGATAATAGGAAGGACAAGAAGCTTAGATGATTGTCATGCCCTTCAAGATGACCTGGACAAAATAAGTATATGGAGCACCACTTGGCAAATGGAATTTAATGTTAATAAATGCCATGTTATGGAATGTGGAATAGGAGAACATAGACCCCACACAACCTATATATTATGTGAGAAATCTTTAAAGAATTCTGATAAAGAAAGAGATCTAGGGGTGGTTCTAGATAGAAAACTATCACCTGAGGACCACATAAAGAATATTGTGCGAGAAGCCTATGCCACGCTTTCTAACTTCAGAATTGCTTTTAAATACATGGATGGAGATATACTAAAGAAATTGTTCATGACTTTTGTTAGGCCAAAGCTAGAATATGCAGCGATTGTGTGGTGCCCATATCTTAAGAAGCACATCAACAAACTGGAAAAGGTGCAAAGACACGCTACTAAGTGGCTCCCAGAACTGAAGGGCAAGAGCTATGAGGAGAGGTTAGAGGCATTAAATATGCCAAAACTAGAAGGCAGAAGAAAAAGAGGTGATATGATCACTACATACAAAATAGTAACAGGAATTGATAAAATTGATAGGGAAGATTTCCTGAGACCTGGAACTTTAAGAACAAGAGGTCATAGATTTAAACTAGCTAAACACAGATGCTGAAGAAATATAAGAAAATTCACTTTCGCAAACAGAGTGGTAGACGATTGGAACAAGTTACGTGAGAAGGTGGTGGAGGCCAAGACCGTCAGTAGTTTCAAAGCGTTATATGACAAAGAGTGCTGGGAAGATGGGACACCACGAGCATAGCTCTCATCCTGTAACTACACTTAGGTAATTACGCACAGACACACACACACACACACAGGGGCCTGGTAACCTGGTGGATAGCGCGCAGGACTCATAATTATGTGGCGCAGGTTCGATTCCTGCACCAGGTAGAAACAAATGGGCAAAGTTTCTTTCACCCTGAATGCCCCTGTTACCTAGCAGTAAATAGGTACCTGGGAGTTAGTCAGTTGTCACGGGCTGCTTCCTGGGGTGTGTGTGTGTGTGGTGTGGGGGAAAAAAATAGTAGTAAACAGTTGATTGACAGTTGAGAGGCGGGCTGAAAAAGCAAAGCTCAACCCCTGCAAACACAACTAGGTGAATACACACACACACACACACACACACATACACACACACACGCACGCACGCACGCACGCACGCATGCGGTTCACACCCTTAATTCAATTAAGAGTGTGATTATTTAATTGATTAATTAAGTTTAATTAAGATTAATTAAGATTAAGTTGATTAATTAATTAACCAATTAATTTAATTAAGTGAACACAATTTCACACATACAAATGTGTGAAAATTTGGGACGACCGCCGGAGTCCTAACGGTCTCCTAGTCCAGCCCATAGACATATGGATAATCTTCCTTTAGTGCTGGGTAGACAGGACACCATGAGTGTAGCTCTCATCCTGTAACTACACTTAGGTAATTACACATACATACATATACATACAGTACATACATATACATACATAACAACAAATTGCAGGTAAAGGATAATATCCAGAAGTTGAATATGAGAAACAGATTCATGGAAAATGAAAAGGAAATGTGTGAAACATTAAACGAAAAGTTCCAAAGTGTGTTTATACAAAAATGAAATCATCAGAGAACCAGACACAATAAGAATTCCAGAGAACAACATAGAGCATATAGAGGTGTCTAGAGGTGAAGTGGAAAATATGCTAAAGGAGCTCAGTAAGAACAAAGCAGTTGGCCCAGATGGAGTTTCACCATGGGTTCTGAGAGAATGTGCATCTAAGCTCAGCATTCCACTTCAACTGATCTTTCAGGCATCCCTGTGTACAGGAGTTGTAGCAGATGTGTGGAAAAAGGCTAACAGTTCCAATCTACAAAAGTGGCAGCAGGGAAGACCCCTTCAAATATAGACCTGTATCATTGACAAGTGTAATAGTGAAAATAATGGAAAAAATAATAAAAACTAAATGGGTAGATCACCTGGAGAGAAATGATGTAAAATCAGGCAGACAGTATGGTTTCCAATCTGGAAGATCCTGTGTATCGAATTTACTCAGTTTCTATGATCGAGCCACAGAGATTTTACAGGCAAGAGATGATTGTGACTGCATCTATCTGGACCTAAAAAAGGCTTTCAACAGAGTTCCGCATAAGAGGTTGTTCTGGAAAATGGAAAATATTAGAGGGGTGACAGGTAAGCTTCTAACATGGATGAAAAATTTTCTGACTGATAGAAAAATGAGGGCAGTGATCAGAGGCAATGTATCGGACTGGAGAAATGTCACAAGTGGAGTACCACAGGGTTCAGTTCATGCACCGGTAATGTTCATTGTCTACATAAATGATCTAACAGTTGGTATACAGAATTATATGAACATGTTTGCTGATGATGCTAAAATAATAAGAAGGATAAGAAACTTAGATGATTGTCATGCCCTTCAAGAAGACCTGGACAAAATAAGTATATGGAACACCACTTGGCACATGGAATTTAATGTGAATAAATGCCATGTTATGGAATGTTAATTACACTTCGGTAATTACACACACAAGGGCAGCACAAGGGATCACCTAGGGAAAGAAACCCTCCAGAAAATAACAAATTATGGTTTTGGAGGTGTATGCAGTAGTTGAGTGGAGTAAGATTATAACGTTAGATGTGCAGTTTGCTAACTCATAGTGCTGGGGTGACAACTCGAATTATCAAGTTTTGATACAGTATTTATGTTCATGAAAGTATTTATTAGCTAACGTAATTCACATTCATTACCCCCTAGCCTGTGCGGTCATTACTCCAAGCTTGTGCATTCATTGTCCCATCTTATGCATTAATTTTCTTTGGCCTGTGCTACCCCCAGCTGGTTCATTCTTTATCATGGTAGGATATGCAAAGTAGACCCATTGGAAAGCAGAGATACAGCAGGCACGCTGAGAGAGAACGGATTGTGCATACAATACCTCCGGCCTATTCATTTATAAGCAGTGGCCTTGTGCATTCCTTGCCCTTGGCCTGTGTTGAATTGTGCAGCCTTGCCTTTGAACCATATCTAGTTACAGTAATTTTAAAGATTATTGAATATGATGCTGGTAAATGATGACAGTAAGAAAGGTTATTGATGCCTTGGAGCAAAGGTTATATTAATCCTTAGCACAGGTTTATATTTTACTTAAATTCTTTCAGGATATGTGTCACAAATCTTGGATGATGCAAGAGTTTATGCCAATTATGCAAAAAAGATAAAGACCATTGAAATGGATGATGTAAAATTAGCTGTCCACATGCAGATGGAGAAGTCCTTCACAACACCACCACCAAGAGATGTAAGGTCACTGCACCCTTTTTTTATATATATTATACAGTATATTTAATTTGATTGGTGTGTCATACCTGAAGTTCAGATTTTGACATTCTATTACATGCTTATTTAATCATTTGCCAGGAAAATGGCAAGTGCACATATAATGTCTTCTTGTGACTTTAGAAGTGGGCCACATCAATTTTTAATAACATATAATTTAGCATTGTCTTAATTGGTTATGAAATTATTTAGATAAATAAATAACTTCTTAAAGTGTTATACAAATTTTTGTAGAAAGATAATTTGAATGTGAACACTAGCTTTTAATAAGTTAATATATTTTTAATAAAACTAATAGAAAATTTGACTCCTGCACTGTGCAACTGTTTTTGGGAGAGCCCTTTGTGGCTCCCTCAAGCTTTCTCATGGAGATGCTTCCCAACTAATAGATCACATCAGCCATGGAGTTGAGTTTGGTCTACCAGGGACCAGAGCCACAACCTGGCTCCCTCTCACCGAGGTGCAGGAAGCAGGTGGCACTCCACCACCTCATTGGGAAAGGCACCCAGAAAGTCAGCAAATCAGTACAGACCACTGCTGGATTTGGAGAGACTGAAGCCTCACATCCTCGTTCACCCCACTCCTCCCACTTGTTTGGAGAGGGAGGAGGGCTGGGGCTCATGCTGTCCACTAACTCCAGCAGTCAGTTCTTCCTCTGACGTGTTACACAGCTGCAGTAGAGTTCCTGGATCATCTGTAAGCCGTGGCTGGCCCAGGTGCTTTTCAGCTAAGTGCCTCTTTGGACTTAGTTCTGTGTGGCTCGGTTTTATACACTGTTGGTCTAGAGTGGGCCTTTATTTTTTTGAGTGCTTAGTGCTGCATGTGCTCAGGGAAACCTTCCCTGAGTGCTTTCTAGCACTGCCCCTGCACTGACAGTTCTCTTCTTTAGTGTGTTCCAAGAGTTCACTCTTGTAGAAGTCCTTCCTGCTTGGGGTGGCCCTCACATTGGGTGAGTCAGGGGTCTCATTGTCCCTCTGTCTTGACCCAGGTCGAGAGCAAGCGTTAGCTGGTGGGGTGCACTGGTGGCTCATATGTTTGTATATGCCGCCCCGAGGTCGGCCTTCACAGCCATATAAACCAGGCTTGTCAGCTTACTTTTAGGTGGCATAGCATCCCCCAATGTCTGGTTGTGATGCTTGATTTACGCTTCAGGCCCTGGGAATTCCTTAAAAGTTCAGTGTGACCAATGGACATTTCCTCCAAACCTGATCTTGCCTTGTATGAATTTGAGGGTTGCTTATCATCTGTGTCAAGGGGCGAGAGATCATTTATTCTGCCTTCATCATGCCATTGGGTCGAAGACACCTGTGATCCAGAGTTCTAGCGGGTTTGTGTGTCAGATATGTCCCTCTTGATGTGATTGTCCCAACAGTGTTCATGTGTATTGGGTGGCTACCGCTGTACGGGTTCATTTTGCCCATCTTTGGCAGTCTAGGTTAGGCCCATTGAAACCGTCCTTTAAGAAGTTTCCTCCCTCTTGAGTCCCTCTTTTGGTAGCTTCTTTGGATCCTTTTCAGTATGTCCTGTTTGAACTGGAGTATGCCTCTTTGATGGACCCTGCATCATTTGAGTTTGGGTCAAAAGTTGATACCTGCTTGATGGGATTCTGGGAGTTCTACTTCCCGAACCGGCCTGAGGCCGAACTTGGCTTGTGAGTTGATTTCCCTTCTCAATTGTAACTCAACCTCTTTTGGTTGAGTTACGAGGTCCTGGAGTTTTCCTGGCTAGTGGACAATCTTCCGTTTTCCAATGGGGCTTGGCGCAGCTTTCATCGTTCCTGTATGTTTGAGTGGCATGAGGGAGTGTTTCAGGTGTTTTTGGGCCGCCCTTCTTTTGTGCTGCACAATGACTGTATGCTCCTGCTCTTTCCTGGGATGTTGGCTTGGTACTTCTCTATGTTCAAGTTCTTTGCTGTCGGTAGCCTTTGTTGTGGAGGATTTTTAGACTCATTTGCATTTAGCTTTGGTCATGCAGTCTCTGGTCCTCATGGAGCTCAACTCTGAATGGCTATTCAAGGATGTTGAGGCACTTGGTTCTGTGCCTTGTGCGGGTGCTTAAGTGTCTGCTGTAGCATTGTCGACAGCTTTGCACAAGCTGTACATGTCCATACTCCAGGAGGTGGGGACCACAATTTATGTTGTCTGCCTCACATACTGACAGGCTATCTTAGCCCAGTCTTTAGAGTCTGCTTGTGTCCTGGCCCTCTTGTCTGCCTTCCCTTTTTCATCTCTCCTCTTTCCAGATGATAATGTTGGTCAGTTTTTGTTTTATGCAGCCATGTCTTGTTGGCCAATTTGGCTTTGTTCTTGTGGTTTCCTCTACCCTCACTTGACATCTTCATGGCTGCCTTGGCTCTGGGTTGGGGATTTGTGACTAGCACTCAACAAGCCGGCCAGGGTTATTGGTCTCCTCTCCTTCATTGGGCTCCCAGTACAGTTCAGGAGTTTGCGGGTGCTGCGGAGGGTTCAGATTCTTCCGGGTTCCTTGCTCCGGCTCATTCAGACTGTTCTCCCGTGGTTCAGTGTTTCAAACAATTGGTGGTGGGTTGTCTTCGGTACTTGTCTCTTTGGCGCTGGATGCTTCGTGTAGTTCTTTTGAGTTCTTGGGGTTTGGCTCTCCACGCAGTTCATGTTCAGGGAGTGTCCA
The DNA here is from genome assembly GCF_040958095.1 of Procambarus clarkii. Lineage (NCBI taxonomy): Eukaryota > Metazoa > Arthropoda > Malacostraca > Decapoda > Cambaridae > Procambarus > Procambarus clarkii. The sequence continues at coordinate 39,523,731 of NC_091153.1, forward strand.
AAGTTCTTGTAGATTTTTTTTTTTTTTTTTTTGAGATATATACAAGAGTTGTTACATTCTTGTACAGCCACTAGTACGCGTAGCGTTTCGGGCAGGTCCCTGGAATACGATCCCCGCCGCGAAGAATCGTTTTTTCATCCAAGTACAGTACACATTTTACTGTTGCGTTAAACAGAGGCTATAGTTAAGGATTTGCGCCCAGTAAATCCTCCCCGGCCAGGATACGAACCCATGACATAGCGCTCGCGGAACGCCAGGCAAGTGTCTTACCACTACACCATGGAGACTGGTGGTCTGTTCTAGTTCCTTCCTGTTTTCATAGAGTGGACCGTCGATGTCACCTCCTTCCTGTGGTTGTGTGAGACGTTCAGATGCCCAAATGTGGAACTCTTTGGGTCAGTATGGAATATTTTTTTCTGTGGGGAGCCCCTACGGCTCCCTGGAGCTTATCGGGCTAATGTATGTTATATTAGACCGGGACATTAGCTAAGGAGTTCAGACCTACCAGGGACCAGCGCCAGAACCTGGCCCCTTCAGAGAGGTTTCAGGGAGCAATGGCCCTGGAAAACCCCTTTGTGGTTGGGGTTTTCCTTATCTGCCATCGACCGGGGTTAGACACCCAAAAAGGTAGGCATAACAAAACAAACCCCACATGGTAAAAAAAAAAAAAAAAAAAAAAAAAAAAAAAAAAAAAAACTAAACTAAACCAAAAACCGAACAGAGGTAGAAACTCCCTACAATCACAAGGAAACAAGCAAACAAGCAAACATCACACTTTACTGCCGCGCTGATTGTCCGCGCAGCCCTCCCCGCCCCGAGAGGGGAAGGGGGGAGCCCCGGACCTACCGCACCGGCTGCCCAGCTTCAGTTCGTTCGCTAATGTCAACCGGGATAGACGCTTCTCTGGCCTCAGTTTCCTAGGCGGTGTTTGCCTTGTGTGGCGTTCACTGCCGTGTGTTGTGTTGTGCGGTGGCCAGGAGTACCTCATCAGTGCCGGGGCTGCATGTGCTTAGTGGCTGACTTCCCTAAGCGCCCTGTGAGTACTGCCCTTGCGTAACAGGGTTATCTTCCCTGGGGCGTTTGGGAACCATTCCCGTAGAGGTTCTTGCTGCTCGGCATTTGCCTCGCCCTTAGGGCCAGCTGGGGCTTGGGGCCCTTGTTTGGCCCTGGGTAGGGATTGGTATTGTGCTGGTTAGGGCGTCAAGGTGTTGCACAGCCTGCCACCTAAGCGGCGGCCAGTTCCTATTGCCTCTGGAGACGGTGTACTTTTGCGGGGTTTTTCTTTTGTTTCTATTTTCATGCCTGGTGGGGGTCTGCCTAGTGTGGCTATAGTTCCACTGGTAGTGTTTGGCGGCCCTCTGCTAGGCCCCCGTGATTGTATACGTCTCAGGGGTTTTCAGTGCTATCCTCTACCCTCCTGTTATTTTTGGGTTTCTTAACCGGTTAGCAACACCTTGCCCGGGCTTCCCGTAGTTGTTACCCCTACGGGCCCTGGAAACCCCTGTCTGGGCTCGGGGGACCATTGAATGTGTCTTCCGGGTTCCAACCCGTCTTGTACGGGATCTTTTGTTGCTGTGCCCTTGTCTCCGGGTGACAGTCGCCATTTTTTCCTCCGTCATGCTGCCTGTTGGGTCACTGACACCTTGACCCGGAGTCTTGCGAGAGATTCTCTGCTTGTTCTCCAGTACTCTCCTGATGTTATTACTGTTCAGAGTACAGGCGGTATCCGTGTTGCAAGCTAGATTAGGTTGCTGCAACATGCTAGGTTGGTTTCCCACTCGGATGCCCCGAGGCCGCCCCGTTTGGTTAGGTGCTGTTCGCCCCTTTCCCTCCCTGTTCCCGGCTCCGGTCTGTCTGTGGGTTTCGGCGTCGGGGCGGGGTTTAGTTGGGGCAGAGACTCGGGCGGTTTTCAGGGGCTGCCCCATTTGGGTTGGGGGACAGAGGTTTTCGAGCCTGATCCTCCTGCCAAGGCTTCTGGGTCTTACCAGCGGCCCTTTCTTGCTGCCTTTCCCATGGACTCTTGCTTTTCTTTAAGGGCGGAGGGCTTGGAGGACGGCTCTGCCCCGGGGCCTCTGTTGTTGGTTCCCGGGGCTGTGGGGGATGCCTGCTAGCAGTTCTGGGGCGGTTTGCCCCTGCCGGGGTTTTCTGCTGTTGGGCGGCATTTTTTGCCCATCCAGTCTGCTTGCTTCCCCCTTTTGCTGGCGTGTTTTTGTATAATTAGCGTCAGTCACAGCCCCTGCTGGTGGCCATTTTCGTCTGCTGGTTTCCTGGCGTGGCCACCAGGGCGGCGTTGCGGTTTGTTTACATGCGCCTGGGTGTGGGAGCGAGCGTCTCGGGTGAGTTTTCAACTTTTTTCAGGGTTTTTATTCTCCTGTTGTCGTTTCTATGCTTTTCTGGTGTTTTCTGCCCGTTGCCTGTTCTCTGGGAACATTTGGGTGTTGATTTTACACCGGGTTTTCCATTTTTGTCTGTTTTGGGTCTGGGCCTTTGGATTTGGGCTCAGTGTCCCTGGCTGGTATGCTTGCTCCCACACCTCGTCCCTCGGTTTTCGGTCTGTTATGACCGTTTTCCCGGGGGTTCTGTCAGGGGGCTGTGCTTTGCCTTTCTGTGGTGTTCTCCGCCAGCAAAATGTGGTGGTTTGGGCTTCCCCTGGTTCGATTCTGGGTTCCTTTGGGTTCTTTGGTTTCGTTCCGGAGGTTTCTTCCTCTTGGGCCCCCTTTTGTGGGTTCAGGGGACTTTGTTTCTTCGTGTGACCCAGTTCTGCCTTCTGGGGTTCCGGGGTCTTCCTGGCTTGCAGGCTGATCTTTTTGGGTCTTGGCACATGTTGTGGTCGTGCTGGGACTTTGAGGTTTTGCTGTCGAGGTGGGCCTTTTGATGCAGTTTTGTTCCTTCTTTGCCTGGCCGGCGTGGTGCTCTCTGCCCACTAGTCGGCGACTTGTATATTTTTCTTTTACCATGTATGTACTCGCCTAGTTGTGCTTGGGGGGGTTGAGCTCTGGCTCTTTGGTGCCACCTCTCAACCGTCAACAGGTGTACAGGTTCCTGAGCCTATTGGGCTCTGTCCTGTCTACACTTGAAACTGTGTATGATGTCAGCCTCCACCACATTACTTCCTAGTGCATGTGCCCCTTGTGTTACATAGCCTGTCTTTATCAACCCTGCCGATTCCCTTAGGAATCTTAAATGTGGTGGTCAGGTTTCCCCTCACTCTTCTGTCTTCCAGCGAAGTGAGGCTTAATTCCCGTAGTCTCTCCTCCTGAATTGTGTGTGTGTACGCATGTATATGTGTGCACTTGTGTATACGCACATGTCACATATCTTGTGTGTATGTGTGTGTGTACTTTTTCTTTCGGAAGGGGTTCTGTTCCCTTCTTTGTTGCCGGGGCGCTGGGGGAGCAGCTTGCTCTGTTGCTTCTCGCATGGTCCCGCTGTGGGTTGTCTTCCGGCCTCTGGTGGCATCGGTTGACGGCTTCTCCCCCTTTGGGGGGGTTCAGCGCTGGCGGGGTGGGCTTTTTCCCCTGCACTTCATCATGTCATCTTAGTGGGTGCGTTGGACGTGGTCATTCTGCCCCATCCTTCTGGGGTTCCCGTCTGCTCTTTGCAGCCATGAGCTTTTCCCATCTGCGGTTCTTCTGGACTTCTTCAGTCTGCGCCCTGGCTCCTATGCCCTCCTCGGTGGACTGTTGTCTCCTGTCCGGCTTCTGTTGGGGCCGGGTGCCTGGATGGTGGTCCTGGTCCTCCAGGTCACTTCTTGGCATGTTTCTCTCCAGTTTTCTGGGACTGACAATTGGTGGTGGGGCTTCAGGTTTGCTGCTTTTCTTGCCTTCCCTATTTGGTAATGGGCACTTGGTATAATTTTTGCATCTTTACCGGATCTTAGTGCCCTGTCTGCGTCTGAGATTCGGTGTCTGGCCTACCTCGACAACTGGCTGGTGTGGGCTCCCAGTCAGTCCGCTTGTCTGCTCGCCAGGGGTATGGTTCCTTCCGGATCGCCTGGTTTGGTTTCCTGGTGATCTGGAGGCTTTTCCATCTGTTTCCATCCCGGGTTCAGACCTGGGCCTTGTTTAAGGCTCTTGGGCCCCTCATTGTCTTCCCTCCAGAAGTGTTACTGCGCCTGTGGTCCCGCCTTTGGCTGTACAGGAGGGGGTCCCGGGTTGCTCAGCTGTTGCTTGAGTGGTTGTGCGGGAGTCTGCACTTTGGCGTGTTTGTCTGCCCGCGGAGTCGGGTTTGGCTACGGCGTTTGTTGGTTCCTGCGGAGACTCCCCTTCCGCCTCTTGCATTCGTTGGGTTCCTCCGGGGATCTTGTGTCGGTGCTGCGTCACCAGCTTCCTCTTTGGGGTTTTCGGGGTTCCGTGCCTTGGCACCTCCCAGAGCCTTCTCTCGATGTGTTCACGGATGGGTCGTCTCTCGGCTGGGGCTTTGTGACCAGTGCTCACCAGGTCAGCCGAGGTTGATGGAGTCTGTCTGTCCGTCGGGCTCACAGCACGGCTCGGGTGTTCGTGGCTGTCTGGTTTGCGCTTCGGAGGGTTTGGGTCACTAGGTACTCTACAATTCAGCTCTGTTCGGAAGGTTCTCTGGTGGTTCTTGCCGGAATCACAGGGGTTTGGCTAACCGTGAGGTTCATGTCCGGGGTGTGTCCTGCGTCCTGGCGGACAGCTGTCTCGGTTCATTCCTCTTCGTGGGTTGGCCAGTCGTCGCCGATTCGTTTTGTTGGCTCTGTCGGGCGTATGGACTCCTGGCCATGGACGTCTTCGGGTCTGCGTGGTCTAGGCGTCGCCCTTTCCCACCTGCGAGGACTTCACGGTGGATGCTTTCGGCAGGACTGGTCGAGGTGGGGGGTACCTGTTCCTCTTCTCCCGGTCCAGCTGTTGCTTCGGATTCTGGCTCGGTTGCAGCCCAATCCCATGAGAGAGTCCTTATGGTTCCATGGTGGCCGGCCCGGCCTTCTTTTCAGACGCTGCTTGATAGGTGTCCGTACCTGGGGCGTTTTTCCTGAGGCTCCGCCTCTTTCAGTAGGCCGAATCGGTCCTGTCCGTGACTGGTTCGGCCTTCTCCTTGGCTCTTCGCGTCTGGTATTTTGACGCGGGTTTCACCATCTCTATGATGTTCTGGTGGCTTTGTTGACGGTGTCCCACCTGCGAGCTTCATCTTGGCGACAGTATGACGTTTCATACGTTTTCTCGTGTTTTGTTTCCCCTCCGGCCTGCTCATGCGTCGCCTGAGCCATCCTGGTCCTTGTTCAGGGTGCCTTCTTATCTTCCCCTCAGTTTGTGGTAGCCCCTTCGGTTCAGTTTCCTGCTCTTTGGTGCTGGTGGTAGCTTTATAGGTGTGCAGCCTTTCTCTGTCCAGGCGACGGTCGAGACGGCTGCTTTCCGGAGGGGTTCTTGGGGTATTGGTACTTGATTGGTTTGGCCGGGGGGTGCATCCTGTGTTGTCCGGTTGTGCTTTTTGCTGTTGCCGGCGTACCGTGTCTGGGGATGCGCTGTGGTTGATCCGGTTCCTTCGTTCCCTGTTTTCAGGGCTCGGGTCTCCCAGGTCGTCCGCAGTGTTTTCATTCTTCCAGCCTGCGGTCTGTCTTTGCGCCCGTGCTGTTCAGACGTTTGCAGCTTTTGCTGCTGTGTTGGTGACGTCTCGGGCTCATTTCGGGCGCAGGGATTTGTGGGTCGCACAGGTTCTTGGCCGCCCATCCTTATGCGCGTCTGCTCTTGGGCGTTCTTGTTGCCTTGGGTCGCAGGTTTGCGACCGGTTGTCTTGGCTTTGCGTTGCAGAGTTTGTGGCGGCCGCCTCCCGGGTTAGCCCTTTCTTTTCCTTCTCTTTGGGTATGAAGCTCCAGGGAGCCGTAGGGGCTCCCCACAGAAAACCAGCGTTGAATGTAATGAAACGTCATTTTCTGGGTGAGCCCCGGAGGCTCCCTGGCAACCCTCCGTCCCACCGGTCGGCGGTTTTTTCACGTTGGTTGAAGCTTAGCTTCCGAACTGAAGCTTGGCAACCGGCACGGTAGGTCCGGGGCTCCCCCCTCCCCCCTCCCCCCTCCCGGGGCGGGGAGGGCTGCGCGGACGATCGGCGCGGCAGTAAAGTGTGATGTTTGCTTGTTTCCTTGTGATTGTAGTGAGTTTCTACCTCTATGTTCGGTTTTTGTTTTAGTTTTTACCATGTGGGGTTTGTTTTGTTATGCCTACCTTTCTGGGTGCCTAACCCCAGTCGATGGCAGATAAGGAAAACCCCAACCACAAGGGGTTTTCCAGGGCCATTGCTCCCTGAAACCTCTCCGAAGGGGCCAGGTTCTGGTGCTGGTCCCTGGTAGGTCTGAACTCCTTAGCTAATGTCCCGGTCTAATATAACATACATTAGCCCGATAAGCTCCAGGGAGCCTCCGGGGCTCACCCAGAAAATGGCGTTTCATTACATTCAACGCTGGTTTTTTCTTCTTCTGCTCATTTTACTGTGATCCTTTGTCCCTTTTGGACCAGGGTTGTTTCTTCGTGGCTTGTTTTTGGTTTCTCTTACCTCTGGTTATCACGTGGGCGTGCTTCCATGCTTTCCGCCAATGCTGGGGCTTTTGTTTGTTTGGTCCTGGTAGGCGGTTTATTCAATTGCAGCTGGGTCTTTCGTTTCTAGCGAAGAATGTGTCGATTGGCTTCCTAATACCCCTGTAAGTCCCTTGGTCATTGATGCTAGGTTGATTCAGCCGGGGTTGCATCATGTGTTGTGCCCGAGTGTTCAGTGGCAGCTTGCCATTGCTGCCTTCGTGCTGCCAGTTCTGGAATTTCATTACATTTCAATACTGGTTTTCTGAACAATACACTTGGTACTACCACCACCATTACCATTAAAATGACCACAACCAATCATTTCCACTTTTTTGCTCTTTACTTCCTTTGGTTTCCAGCACCTTCCATTGCATATTTTCTTTTTCTATCCCTATTGAGATATTATATAGGATATGAATTCTTTTACTCCATATAATATATATTAAACTATTAATTTGCTGTTAATTAACTTTTAAATGATTTTCTATAAAGTGAATATTTTATGCATTTTGCAGTTGCTGTTGGATTTAGCAAGGACAAGAAATGCCAATCCTCTACCAGCCATCAAGGCCAATCAGCAAGGCATCAGACTGCCACCTGACCGTTACTGCCTATCAGCATGTAATTACAGACTCAAACCATCTAGAAAGGTAAGGTGAAACTACCGAGTTACCAAGTTCACTTAATGTTTGTCACTTATTTCTAGTTTATCCCTTATGCTGCTCCAATCGCTTGAGAGTAATTGGCCTGTATGCTTCAATTGCCTGAAATTGATTAAAGGTGCCCCGTTTTATTCTAAAGTCCCACCCATTCTAGGAAGAGGTCATTTGACGCTGGAGACCCTCCCTGTTGATCATTTGCCATGTTTGGAAAACTCCCAGGTCCCTTAGTTTCTTTGACCGCATCTTACTAAAAAGATGTGGGTCCATGTCTTGCACATCTCTCACAAGTCATGCCTGGCCTCAGGCCAGGCTTGGGGAGTAGAAGAACTCCCAGAACCCCCATCAAGCAGGTATCAAGCAGGTATCATCACCACCCAGGGACTGAATGTGCAGGGATATCTTGAGGTTACCTTGAGGTGATTCCGGGGCTTAGCGACCCCATGGCACAGTCGTCGACCAGGCCTCCATGTTGCTGGACTGGTCAACCAGGCCTCCATGTTGCTGGACTGGTCAACCAGGCCTCCATGTTGCTGGACTGGTCAACCAGGCTGTTGGACGCAGCTGCTCGCAGCCTGACGTATGAATCACAGCCCGGTTGATGGGTGGCTAATGTTAGAAACCATTGAACTTTGTAGGCAAAATGTGTGGAAAGTATAGTGCCTCGCCAATGTTTTCTGTTGTCACTGTATCTGTCGATTATTTTGGTGTTGCTTGTGAGCATATCTGATGATGATCTGGTTATGTATAGAGATTATGTGTCCCTTAATAGGTGCATTGTTAGGCATTTTGAAAGGGATGTTGTTGTCTTACCCATATACAGTATTGAATTCACTGGGGCTGACAGTCCCCAAGTTGGCATGCGAAGGCATAGATGACATTCGTGTCTTTCAAGGAGTTTTGTTTGGTGTCAGAAGAGTTCTTTATGAGCAAGTTGGCAGTCTTCTTGCTCTTATAGTATATTATTAGTTCAATCTTCTAGTTGGTGTAAGTAGGGGTCACATTTTCTATCAATAATGTTTTTCAGGACCCTCTCTTCCATTTTATGGGCTGTGAAAAAGTTCCTGTAGAATATTTTAATAGTATGAACCTATAATGTACTGTTGTCTGTTGTATCTGAAATCGTATGGCAGCTCACCTTCCTTTTGATGATTTTCACGACATATCCATTAGAGTATCCATTATTGATCAGAACCTGCCCTATTCTTCAATGTTCCTTGTTAACCTGCTACAAACTGGCAGAGCCAGTATCCAAGCCCACTGCCTTGGATAAAGAAGAGGCGTCCAAGGCTTCAGAGGTTGGGGCTGGCTGTAAAGAAAGACCCAGAAGCCTCAGTGGGATCAATAGAATTAACAGGATCAACTACCTCCGCACCCAAGTTGGAAGGGGCGAACCCTGGAGCTGGCCAAGCCACAACCTGAACTAAACCAAACCCTAACCCCAAAACCCTCACATTGAGGCAGAACAAGATGGGAAAGAAGAGGGTGGGTGCACCATGCCCGAAGGAAAAGGAAAAGGAAGAGGAGCTGCGAACGGAACGATGGTTGAATTAACCAACATCTCCAAATCCCTAAACACCTACCGGGGCAGTCTCGGGACAACCAACCCGGCACACAACCTAGACCACTGTAAAACAGAAAAGCTTAAGGGTAAAGCAGTCGCTGCCTGATAATCTTGAACATCAAGGGTTTGTTAGATGAGTAAAGTGCAGAGAACAAGTCCCATACAATTCTGGGTCTAAGGTATCACTGACCTTAAAAACTAAAAGAAAATATATGAGAAAACTCATCTGAACTGAACTGCTAAACACCACAAATGATATGTTGGAAGTGCTGATAATCTAAATAGAGATCCTAAATGTGGTTATTGTCCTTGTATATATGTCACCAGAGGCAAATCCTCAGTAGTTTAACCACTGGACTGCGCCAGCTGAGAAAACTTGGTCGGTGGGAAACTGCACCAACCGAGAAAACTCTTTTTTGATTTTTTTGTACCCATTCAAAATGTGCGCACGGTTGGTTGTGTAAGAAATGGACTCTTAGGACCTCCAGTGAGAGGCAGCCATCTTGGAAAAAACTGGATTTGGGATCCCTGGATTTGAAAGTTATCGTAATCCATCCTATCATTTTTCTGGCTGACGCAATATTTGCTTGGTTATGCTCCCTAAACGTTAGATCGTCGGACATCATTATTCCCAAATCCTTGACATGCTGTTTTTCTACTATGGGAAGATTCGATTGTGTTTTGTACCCTGTATTATGTTTCAGATCCTCATTTTTGCCGTACCTGAGTACCTGAAATTTATCACTGTTAAACATCATGTTATTTTCTGCTGCCCAATCGAAAACTTTGGTGATATTTGCTTGTAATTTTTCAATGTCTTCAGCAGAGGCAGTTTTCATGCTGATTTTTGTGTCATCTGCGAAGGATGACACGAAGCTGTGACGTGTATTTTTGTCTATATCTTATATGAGAATAAGGAACAGTAGCGGTGCAAGGAGTGTACCTTGAGGTACAGAGCTTTTAACTTTGCTTGGACTCGATTTTATTTGATTGAATGTTACTCTTTGTGTTTTGTTTGACAGGAAATTGAGTATCCAGCATCCTACTTTTCCAGTTATTCCCATTGACCTCATTTTGTGTGCTATCACCCCATGGTCACATTTGTCAAATGCCTTTGCAAAGTCTGTGTATACAACATCTGCATTTTGCTTTTCTTCTAGAGCTTCTGTGATTTTGTCATAGTGGTTGAGTAGCCCCGAAATCATCTCAAGATAACCTCATCTCAAGATAACTGTGACTGACAGGATCTTCCTGCTCTAAATCCATGTTGTCCTGGGTTGTGCAACTCATTATTTTCCATAAAACTAGAAATTTGATTCCTAATCACTCTTTCAAACACTTTTATTATGTGTGATGTTAGTGCAACTGGCCTATAATTTTTTGCCAAAGCTTTACTTCCCCCCTTGTGCAAAGGAGCTATATCTGCTGCTGGTATCTCCCCTGTATCTAGGCTCTTTCTCCATATTACGCTGAGTGCTCGCGCTACTGGTACTTTACATTTCTTTATGAATATTGACTTCCATGAGTCAGGCCCAGGAGCTGAGTGCATAAGCATATTGTCAATTTCTCTTTCAAAGTCTTCCGAGTTTGTTTTAATATCCGTTATATTATCTGCAGCTTGAATGTCATTCATAAAGAAGCTGTCTGGGTCATCAACTTTCATGATGTTTATTGGTGTGCTAAACATAGCCTCATACTGGCTTCTTAGAATTTCACTATTCTCTTTGTTGTCCTCTGTGTACGTACCTTCATTTGAAATCAACGGTTCAATACTGGTCGAGGTTTTTTATTTTGGTTTTGCGTATGTGAAAAAATATTTTGGATTTTTCTTTATCTCTTGTATAGCTCTCTGTTCCAATTCCATCTCCTCAGACTCATATGATCGCTTCAGTGTTTGTTCTATTTCTTCAATCTCCCTGCTTAGGTTTATTTTCCTTGTTTGTGATAGTTGTGTCTGCCGAAGCATTTCCGTTATTTTTTCCTTCTGTACCGTCTTCTGTGTTCTCTTTCTAGAGTGGTCCTGTTTCTGCCCCTCCTCACAGGCATGTGCTTCAAGCAGACCTTGTAAGCTTCAGCTGTCAGTTGAGCTATTCCCTGTGTGGGAGTTTTGTCGCTTAAGACCGTCTCCCATTGAATGGTTGCAAGGTCTACATTTATTTTTTCCCAGTCGATCCTCTTATTGTTGAAATTGAATTGACTGAATACTCCTTCTCGCTTGTTGGGTTTCTTAGACCTACTACCGTTATTTATGCTAGTTCGCACTTCAATGAGCTTATGGTCTGAGTATGAAGTATCTGAGATTGTAATGTCTCTGATTAGTTCATCATTGTTTGTGAATAACAAGTCTAGTGTGTTTTCATTCCTAGTTGGTTCTGTAATCTGTTAAGTGAGCAAGAATTTGTCACAGAATCTCAAAAGTTCTCTGACCTGTGGTTGGTTATTTCCCGGGTCATTCCCTGCTATGATATTTGTGTTTGCCATTCTCCATCTTAGACTCGGTAAATTGAAATCTCCAAGGAAGATAATATCTGGAGCTGGGATTGCTAGGTTATCAAGTATGTTCTCTATTTTGTGCATCTGCTCTGTGAATTCCTCAACCGTTGTATCTGGCAGTTTATATATTAGAATAATAATTAGGTTTAGTTTCTCTACCTTAATTCCAAGTACCTCTACCACCTCATTAGTTGAGTTTAGTAGTTCTGTGCATACCAGCTCCCTTAGCCTTTCCTCGTAACTCATCCCTCTCAGTTCTGGGACCAGTCTGGTGGCATACCTCTGAATCTTCTCTAACTTTGTCTTGTGTTTAACTAGGCATGGATTCCAGGCTGGAGCTGCATACTCCAGGATTGGTCTTACATAAAGTGGTATACAGGGTCCTGAACGATTCCTTACACAAATTTCTAAAGGCAGTTCTTATATTGGCCAGTCTAGCATATGCCGCTGATGATATCCTTTTGATGTGGGCCTCTGGGGACAGGTTCGGTGTGATATCGACCCACAGATCTTTCTCTCCATTTGACTCTTGCAGGATTTCACCTCCCAGATGGTACCTTGTGTTCAGCCTTCTGCTCCCTTCGCCTAATTTCATTACTTTACACTTTCCTGAGTTAAACTTTAGCAGCCATTTTCTAGACCATTCCTCCAGTTTGTCTAGGACGTCCTGTAGTCTCTGTCTATCTTCATCTGTTTTCATTCTTCCCATAATTTTTGCATCATCAGCAAACATTGAGAGGAATGAGTCTATACCCTCTGGAAGGTCGTTTACATATACTAGAAACAGGATGGGTCCGAGTACAGAGCCCTGTGGAACCCCGCTGGTGACATCTCGCCACTCTGATGCCTCCCCCATCACCGTTACTCGCTGTTTTCTATTGCTTAGATACTCCCTTATCCACTGGAGCACCTTACCTTTTACTCCTGCCTGCTGCTCCAACTTTTGTAACAGCCTTTTGTGAGGTACTGTGTCAAAGGTTTTCTGACAGTCCAAGAAAATGCAGTCTGCCCACCTTCTCTTTCCTGCCTAATTTCTGTTACTTGGTCATAGAATTCTATTAGGCCTGTGAGGCACGATTTACTATCTCTGAACCCATGCTGGTGGTGTGTTACAAAGCTGTTTCCCTCCAGATGCTCTACGAGCATTTTCCTCACAATCTTCTCCATCACCTTGCATGGTATACAAGTTAGGGAAACTGGCCTGTAGTTCAGTGCCTCTTGCCTGTCACCCTTTTTGTAAATTGGGACTACATTAGCTGTCTTCCAGCTTTCCGGAAGGTCTCCTGTTTCCAGTGACCTGTTATACGCCATAGAGAGAGGCACACTTAGTGCTTCTGCACCTTCTTTTAGAATCCACGGTGAGATTCTTTCAGGCCCAACAGCCTTTTGACACATTCAGCTCCAACAGATTCCTTTTGACCTCATCACTGGTGAGGTAAAATTCCTCCAAGGTTGTTCGGTTTGCCTCCTCATTTAGTGCAGGGACCTCTCCTTGTTCTATTGTGAAGACCTCCTGGAATCTCTTGTTGAGTTCTTCACACACCTCTTTGTCGTTCTCTGTGTATCTGTTCTCCCCTTTTCTCAGTCTCATCACTTGTTCCTTTACTGCTGTTTTCCTCCTGATGTGGCTGTGGAGCAGTTTTGGTTGGGTCTTAGCTTGTGTGTGTAATACAGTGTGTGAGTGTGTAATACAGTGTGTTGCTGTGTAAATAGTGTGTGAAACTGTACATATTGTAATTGAAATGAATTTTTAACAAGGAATATTGTGACAATAAACATTTATTGTGAACACAGGGTCATTCCATGTGAATTCACCAAAGGCCTCCCACTCGACCCTTTTTAAATCTAATGAAATTTTGTAATAAAGTAGCCCTAGACCCCAAATGAAATTGTGCAAAATATTAGAGCTCAATCTGCTTTGGTTCTTAAATAATAGGTCCATGTTCAATGGGCTCTCATCCCGTTAATGCGTACATGCGTAATGCCCAGAGAGGTGTGAAATTTGGCATACCAGGACAACTTTTGGTGCGGAATACAGCAGTGTAATAAAAAAAGTAGTTTGGGTAGCCATTTAGCTACCAATCCATGCTAAAATCACTGCCAAATTTTGTTGTGAGAAATTTGGACCCCAATTTGGAGACCACTTACTCATCACCAAAAGGTCTAAACACCATGATCTTTTGCAACGATATATAACAAGCACAATGTTATGCAGTGATACAATAGAAACTGTTGTATCCATATGTCCAGAGGTGGCCCACTTAAAAGTTGGCCAAAAAAAATTTTTGTGCAAAACTAGCCAACTTTCAAGGCAAAATATCTCAATATGCATCATTCCCAATTTGGTTTTGAATGAAACCATTGGATAGAGCAGATTTTTCTGTACAAAAGTAACTTTTATTTAGGTTGGGATCTGAATTCATACTTCAGCCAGAGGACTCTGAAAATGACATACCTTGGTGCGATATCGAAAAAATCAAATTGATTCTCCATCTTCTTTGTGTACTGATCACGACTTTTTTCTTTCCATTCTTTCCGGGACACTTTCGACTAAATTCTTCACCCTCAAAAAACTGTATTACCCTTTCCTTCACTTCCTTAGGAACTGACTTGCCCAGCATTTTCTTAGGAATTGCTAGTATTCCCTGTTCTTTCAGCTTCCTAGCTACGCAAACCATGTATTTTGAAACTTTAAATTGCTCCATTGTCTTTTTAATAAACCAGCTTTGTGGCATGAGGGTTAGGATTTGTATTTTTTCTTGGCGCTTTGCTACATGGAAGTTTAGCTTCATTTCTTCAACGAGTTTATTGAAGTCTTGGCAATTTGTGCACTGTTGGCTAGAGCTTGATACCAACAGGTTTGTTGGTACCAGTCAGTCATTAAAAAGGTTAACACAACAGTCTGCTACAGCTTGATTTGGGTGACACTTTTCAGCAAAACTTTGCAATTCTTCCCATACTGAACACATTTTCTTAATAAATGAGGAAGGGACATCCTTACTCTACATCAACAACCATTATACCATTCTTATGTTTACGGATGATCTCTTGTTTTTCCTCTATGGTCATTCTCACATGTGTTTCCTCGGTTTGAACCTTACCACTGACTTTCTTGGGACCCATGGCGAGATATACAATAACAACTTTTATGTTCAAATACCCAAAAATCTGAAAAAAATCTAATTCTTTCCAAAGAATTCAGGCGCGATTGTCACTAGGTGGGATGCATTTCGCCGTGCTACCATGCACTTGGTCGGCCATACGCGTATCAACAAACTTTGTTTCCCAAGGCAATGCTCGTAACACGATTCAAATTTTATGAAGAAATTGTGCTCGTAACCCGAAAAGTTCGTAAATAGTGGCATTCATAAGCTGAGGTGCCACTGCACATTATTTCTTACGGGAAAATTTGTTTCGACTTACGAATTTTTGACTTACGACGTGTCTCTGGGAACAGATTAAATTCATAAGTCGAGGCCCTCCCTTTATATACGTATCTACATGTTTTGTTCACCATAACTTTACAACTAAGCTGGTATGGTGCCCAAAGAGCATATTGGCCACCCTCTACACAGCATAACAAGTCATGCAGATGATGCAACTTCCCTCACCAAAATGGCTTCTCTCAACATACTACTTTTGCTGTTATTACACTATATATACACGTTATATGTAAGTACTGTATCTACATTTGTGTTCACCATAGCGAACCACTAAGCTGGTATGGTGAGTACAGACATTAACAGGTGGCTACACAGATTCGGCAGACGATGCTACCGCCCTCCCTCCCTCAACATTACTCCTCCCACAATACTACGCACAGCACAAATTACCACAACAATCCTGCTACTATTAGAATCCTGGTCATTTTTATCACAGGGGTCTTCTGTAATACAATCATCCCTAAATAATACCAGTTGCATATATTTCTGGGGGGAGCCCCGTCGGCTCCCCGGAGCTTTACCGGCCGATATGCTAATGTCAGACTTTGGCATCAGTCATGTGTATGGAGTTCTAGGGCCTACCGGGGACCACGAGCCAGAACCTGGCCCCCTCAGAGAGGCAAGGGGAGCAATGGCCTATAGAAACCCCCGTGTGGTTGGAAGCATTCTATGTCTGCCATCGACCGGGTCAAGCATCCAGAAAGGTAAGCATTCCAAAACAAACCCCTATTCTGGTGAAAATTGCTACCTAAAGCCGAACTAGTGGATAGAACTCTTCAACAGAAAACAAGGAAACTAGTATGACGTCATACGTCACCGCGCCGCTGTCTGCGCAGCTCCCCCCTTCCCGGGAGGGGGAAGGGGGAGCCCCAGACCTCCCACGCCGGCTATCCACCCATCAGTTCTTTGGCTGATGCTATAGGCAATGGTTATGTGCTCCGGCTCCAGTGGTTGTTTCAGCACTGTACCTAGAGTGTGGTGTCTGTTTTCTAGGTGGTGCGTGAGCCAGGAGTGATTCTTCAGTACTCGGGCTGCATGCGCCTAGGGTTCCCTTCCCTAGGTGCCCTGTAAGTACTGCCCTTGGGGCTTGGGGCCACCTTCCACAAGTTCCTTGGGTCCTGCCCCTGCTTGGCCGTTTACTGCTTGGTTTTCGGCCGCTTTTTGTGTGCTCGGGTGTTCTGTCTCCCTTGTTCGCCTTAGAGTAAGGGGCAGTTTTTGCACTGGTGGGGCGCAGGGTACTGTGCAGCTTGTCTTACCAATCATAGCAGCCGGCTCTGTTCCGCTTGGGTACGCTGTCCTCTTGCGGGGTTTTCTTTTTCTTTTTGTTTATCTACCTGGTGGAGGGGTCTGCCTTCGTTCTTGCCCCTTGTGTCCCTTGTGTTCTGAGTATTTTCTGGTGGTACCCCTGCTAGGTCCCCGTGAGTGTACACGTCCCGGGGGTTCAGCTCTTAGAAAGTTGTTTGGTAGCTTTGGGTGCCGGTTAGCAGTACCCTGCCTGGGATTACCTGAGCGCGAGTCGCTTATAGTAAACGCTCGGGACCCTGGGAAACCCCTGGGGGCGCGCGAGTGCGATGGATGTGACCCCAGAGTCCCCCCCTCGCTTCCAGCGAGTTTGAGGGTTGCTCTCACCCTTTGTCTCTGGGTGACTCTCTGTTTTGCCTCCGTCTGCTGCCTGTGGGGTCGGTGACACCTTCGACCCGGAGTCCTGCGAGTTTGGTTGCTCGTTGTGGCTCGGTTACCCAGTTGTGCTAACAAAGCGGGTGCGGGCAGCAGGGGCGTTGCACTTGAGCCTTGGTGGTGGCAACGTTCTCGTGGTTTCCTCCCCGGGAGCCCCGGGGCTGCCCCGTTGTCGTTCGTTTTGGGACTTGGGGGTGTTGGTTGCTTCGGTTCCATCCACGCCCCCTTGTCTTTTCCCTGGATCACCCTTCCTGCCTGCATCCGGTTCCTTGCCGTCTGTAGGTTCAGGGCGGGGTTTTTGATGGTGTTGAGACTCGGGCAGTCTCGGGGAATTCCCCTTCCAGGGTAGTGACGGGGGCATTTGAGCCTGTTCCTCCAGCCGTGTTGTACGAGTCTGCCAGTGGGCTCCCTTCATTAGTGTTTTCACGGCTGCCCCGGTTTTCTGGTACGGCTGGGGCTTTGGGGGAACGGCTCGGCCCCGGGGCCTGTCGTGTAGGTTCCCGGGGCTGGGAAGGGGCTGACTTGGGGGGCCTTGGCCCCGTTGGACCCCGTGGGGGTTTTTATACCCCTCTAGGCGGGGCTTGTGGTTACGCGGAGTGGGGTTTTTCCTCCCCACTCGCCGTATGTGCTGTTGGGCGTCGGCCTCTCCCCGGGCTCGGTTCCTTGGCCTTTGAGTCGGTCGGTTCCGTCCTGTGGGTGGATGTTTCCTCCCACCCCTTTTTGGGACAGTGTTTTCGTCATGTTTCCCCGTTCGATGAGGTTCTGCGTGACTTCTGATCTCGGGTGCGCCTGCGCCTTCGTGTGCCTTCAAGACTAGTGTTGGCTTCTGTGTTCTCGAGGGTACGGGAAGGTTTTTCGCTACTTCCCGCGTTATTGGAACGTCTGTCGGCTCCTCATCCTTGTCGCCCTGTTGGGCTACTTGTCGCCCTGTTGGGCTGCTTGTCGCCCTGTTGGGCTGCTTGTCGCCCTGTTGGGCTGCTTGTCGCCCGGTTGGGCTGCTTGTCGCCCGGTTGGGCTGCTTGTCGCCCTGTTGGGCTGCTTGTCGCCCGGTTGGGCTGCTTGTCGCCCGGTTGGGCTGCTTGTCGCCCGGTTGGGCTGCTTGTCGCCCGGTTGGGCTGCTTGTCGCCCGGTTGGGCTGCTTGTCACCCGGTTGGGTTCCTTTTTGGGCTCTTTGCTTCTTTGGCCGGTTTTATTGTTCCTGCTTCCTCTTTTGGCTACTTTTCTCGTGCAGTAGTCCTGGCTGGCGCCTTGCCGCAGGGAGGGTGTGCGGTTCGGCCAGCATGTTATACGCATGCGCCGTGGAGTTTGTTTTGGTCTGGGCGGTGTTTCAGTGCTGGTGTTTTGCGCCCTTTTTGCTACAGTGCTTCGCCTCTCGTTCTTCTCCCTGGCTGCGGTATGTGCCCCTTCACGCCGGGGGTGTCCTGGTTCCCAGTTGTGGGGAGGACACCGCGGTTTTCCCTGTGTCATGGGTGTGGACCGCCTCCTTCGCCTCTCCCTGCTCTCCTGCGGGTCCGGCAGGGTCCGGCTCTGGCGGTGCTCCCAGGTTCTTCTGGGCACGGTTGCGTCGTGTCAAGTTCGTGCCACCATTCGCCAGGTGAGTTTCTGCAGTCTGGCGTCTTTTGGCCGGGCGCTGGATGCGGTGTTGTTTATATACCTGTCTTTATTTAGGTATATTTTTGTACGACTGAGACCATTCGCACACTAGTGACTGTCCCTTTTTTCAACCCTTCCTGTCCCCCTCATGTGCATGTCCAACCCATGCTGGAGTCATTCAGGGGACCCTCCTTTTTAATGTTGTGAGGTGTGGGGGTTGCAGGGTTGGTTCTGTACTCACCTGGTAAGGCTCCTGGCTGTGCTTGCAGGTTTTGAGCTCTGGCTCTTGGGTCCCGCCTATCTGGTAGAACTTGCGGTATAGTACCAGTGGAGTGCAGTGGTGCTATTGGCACATTTGGGGTACACTGTATTACCATCAGAGGTCTGTGCTTGTTACACGACCTACTTGCGAGCATAAGCCTTCTTGCTGGTTCGTCCATGGACTTCCAGGGCGCACTAGCCTGTTTTCGTATGGCAATTCCGGCCCGTCCTGGTTGTGGGGGTATGTGGGCCGGTGGACTGCTCCTAGCAGCTGCCTGGTGGGCCACCCTCTGGCCGGTCTAGCCTGGCCTTGGGCCGGGCTTCAGGTGTAAAAGAGCTCCCAGTACCTCATCCAGCAGGTATCGAGCGGGGTTTCTCCGCCGTCGGTCGCCTGGTGCAGGTTTCTGGGCCTGCAGGGTTTTGTCGTGTCTCCGTTGGTCCTGTCTGGGGTCTGCCTGCTCCGTTCTCTGCCTTTGCAGAAGGGAGTTGCTATTTACATGTTGCAGTGGTGCCTGTTGCTGCTGCTGCACGTGTGCATTGGTACCGTGTTTCACGGTGGCGTGTCCTTGTTCCTGTGTCCGGTTGTGGAGTGGCACTTTGCTGCCGTTTTGTGCCTGGGGATTGCGTGGGGGTTTTTCTGTCCCTGCCTGATTGTCCACCCCTGGTTGTTCTCCTGGGGTTTTTGTGCTTCTGCTCTTTCTTCCTGCCTCCTCTGCAGCAGGGATGTTCTGCGTGTGTTCTTAGGCGTTGGTCAGCCTGTGTCCTGTGATGTGCTTCTTTGTCTCGGTCTATTGCAGTTGTTCGTACCCCTTGGTTCGGGTACTGTTCTGGCGGCGACCCTTCCACCTTCTTTGGTTTCCTAGCTTGCCCTGCCGGTTGTTTTTTTTTTTTTGGGTCTTGCGATGTCTCGCGTTGGACCCGTCGTTTCTGAACTCCTGGCGGGCTTGCATGCTTTGGGGAGTTTTTCTGTTCGGCAGACGTTCCATCTCCTTGTGCCGCCTGGGTTTCGGTGGTCGCGCCCGAGATCTTCCCGCGGCTCCGCCTTTTTCCTGGGCTCGGAGGGGCCTTGTCGGGGCTGCTTATGTTCTGCCTCGCGGTCTCGCCTCCGGTTGGTGGTCGGGTGGCTTCGTGGTAGGTGTCCCACCTGCGTGCTTCTTTTGGCGGCAGTATGGGGTATTTTGGCGGTCCTTCCTTTTCCTGTCCCTTCTTAGGTGGTTACTCTTGTTAGCTTGGTTTACTTTCGGCTTGGTTTTCTGGTGGGGGTTGGGGGCCGTCGTCTTGCCACATACTGTCGCCTCTTTTTGTGCGGCGCGGGCGGAGCCGCTTCAGCTTGCTTTCGGTCTTGGTGTTGCTTCTGCACCGTTAGTCAGCTGTCTTGTGCGTCGTTTCACCTCCGGCCTGTTCGTGCGCCGCTTGCACCATCCTGGTCTCTGGTCAGCGTGCTCTGTCTTCTCCTCGGTTGGTAGTGCCCCTTCGGTTCCGGTATGTTTTTTCGTCGGCTCTTTCCTTTGGGCCTTTGCCTCTGGGGGTCGAGTCGCTGAGTTATCTTGCTCCTTCGGTTTTAGCATTTTGGTTGTTTGGTGGCAGCAGTCTCCATCTTTTCTGGCGCGGGGTGGGGCTGCTGCATTCTGGAGGGGTCCAGGGTTTGTTGGTGCTTCGTTGGTCGGGCCGGGGGTGTGTCGTTTGTGTTCAGTGGCGGCCCTCCGCTGTTGTTTGCGTGCCACGGCGTTTGGGTCCAGAGCGCGTTTTGCGTTGCTCCGGTTCTGTTCTTCCCAGTTCGCGGGTGATAGTGTCCTGGGTGGTCAGCCGTGTTGTTGCGGCTAAGCTGCCTGTGTTCTTCCCTCATGCCTGTGGCGTTCGTGGCTTCGCTGCTCTTGCTGCCGTCTGGGATATGGCCTTGCGGTCTTTCGGGCATGGATTTTTGGTGTTCGTGCAGGGGCCTTGCTGCTCGTGGTTCTCGTGTTGTTCCCGGGATTTTCGGGGCTGTGGCGCTTTGGGTTGGCGTTTGCTGCCGGTTGTTTCGCCTCCTTGGGGGGTGCGTGGTGTCCGCCTCCCGGTTCTGTCCCTTTGACCTTCCTCTGTGGGTAGTTAGCTCCGGGGAGCCGACGGGGCTCCCCCCAGAAAACCAGCGTTGAATGTAATGAAACGCCATTTTCTGGGTGAGACCCGGAGGCTCCCCGGCAACCCTCCCTCCCTCCCTCCGGTCGGCGTTTTTCGCGTGTTTTGATATCCAGCCTCAGAACTGATGGGTGGATAGCCGGCGTGGGAGGTCTGGGGCTCCCCCTTCCCCCTCCCGGGAAGGGGGGAGCTGCGCAGACAGCGGCGCGGTGACGTATGACGTCATACTAGTTTCCTTGTTTTCTGTTGAAGAGTTCTATCCACTAGTTCGGCTTTAGGTAGCAATTTTCACCAGAATAGGGGTTTGTTTTGGAATGCTTACCTTTCTGGATGCTTGACCCGGTCGATGGCAGACATAGAATGCTTCCAACCACACGGGGGTTTCTATAGGCCATTGCTCCCCTTGCCTCTCTGAGGGGGCCAGGTTCTGGCTCGTGGTCCCCGGTAGGCCCTAGAACTCCATACACATGACTGATGCCAAAGTCTGACATTAGCATATCAGCCGGTAAAGCTCCGGGGAGCCTCCGGGTCTCACCCAGAAAATGGCGTTTCATTACATTCAACGCTGGTTTTTTTACATTTTTAGGCAATGCTGTGGTCACAAGCTGAACAGCAGGATCTGTGAGCTCATGCTGCATGCGCCAGCCTTGATGGCTTACTCAGTACTGAATTATGTGCTATTAATGCTCGTGCCACTTTTTGGGTGGCTTAATCTCTATCAATCAGTACTGAGGCTTTCACACCTGGGAATGTTGCCCACGATTTTTAAAAACAATGGCGTCTGTTTACAAGAGCCCTGAGGAAGCTGATGTGAACCCCGTGTAGCCACGGGACTTTTAAATCTTGCGTGGTACTCCCAAACATCATATGATGGCGTGCACAATTTATCGACAGTTACTCAAGACATCATATAATGTTTTGTGCAGTTTAAGGGTTAATGAGGAAGAAACATCCTCTAATGCCTCTACTCACAAATATTTTCTTAGGTTAATCTTTACCACTGACTTTCTGGAACCCATGGCTTGAAATATAATAATTACTTGTATGTTCAGAAACCAAAAAAGCTGAAAACAATGAAATTGTTTACAAAGAATTCAAGCGCGATCGTCACTACCCAGGAGACACTGTTAAACTGAGGTACTGCCTCTGGCTCCTGTTTACCATGCCTGTGCCTTGTGGTGTGGTACTATCAGAAGTGGTGATGCACGAGCCTGGGGTTATTTCTCAAGTACTTGGGCTGCATGCACCTAGGTGCCCTGTAAGTACTGCCCTTGGGGCTTGGGGTCACCTTCCACAAGTCACCTTGGGGTCTTCCTCCGCAAGGTCTTTTGCTGCTCAGTGATTATCCGTCTTTGGAGTCAGCTGAGGTGTTTCATGCAATCCTGTTTGCCTCTGGGTAGTGGGTAGTTTTGTCTCTGGTTGGAGTGCAGGGGTACTGTGCAGCTAGATTTCACCTCTCATAGCAGCCGGCTCTGTTTCGCCTGGGCATGTTGTCCTTTGCAGGTTTTTTCTCTTGTTTTTGTTTTTTTGCCTGGTGGGGGGGGGGGGGGGGTCTGTCCATTGGTCTTGGCCACACCAATTTATATCTTGGTGGTACTTCACTAGGCCCCGTGAGTGAACACGTCCCAGGGGTTTAGCTTTAGCAGTTTGTTTGGTAATTTTGGGCGCCGGTTAGCAGTACTCTGCCTGGACTTCCCTTAGCAGTACCCTACCTGGGCTTCCCTTAGCAAGATTATGCAACTAAGGGCCCTGGGAAACCCCACAGGGGCTCTTTGGTCCAATGGATGGGACCCCTGGGTTCCCTCACGCTTTGTGCGAGTTTGAAGGTTGTTCTGTCCCCTTGGCTCAGGGTGACACTCACCGGTTGTGCCTCTGTTATGCTGCCTGTTGGGTCGGTCACACCTTTGACCCGGAGTCCTGCTAGTTTTGTTCCTTGTTTGTACTCCAATACACCCAGTCCTCTGATCATGATATTAGGGTGCAGGCAGCTTCGACGTTGCATGCTTGGTTTAGGTTGTTGCAGCATGCTAGGTTGGTTGTTATCCCAGATGCCCTGAGACTACCCCGTTTTGGTTAAAGGGACCCAAACTTGGGGGTGTTGGTTGCTTCAACATTGGTTCAGTCCGCACCCCCTTGTTCTTCCCCTTCTTCTGTTGTTCGTCCTGGTGTTCACCCTTCCTCCCCCTTGCTTCCGACTCCGAAGCATCTGAGTGTTTTGGGGTCGGGGCAGGGTTTAGTTGGTGTTAAGACTGGCAATTTCAGGGGATGCCCCTTCCGGTGTAGCAACAGAAGCATTCTAGCATGTTCCTCCAGCTGGAGCTTCAGGGTCTAACCAGTGGGCCCCCTTCGTTCCTGCTTTTTCAGCTGCTCATGCCTTTTCTTTTGAGGCAGGGGACTTGGAGGACGGCTCAGCCCTGTGTCCTCCTGGGGAGGTTCCCAGGGCGGGGGAGGTGTTGACTTGAGGGCCTTGGGCCCTGTTGGACCCCGCTTGGGTTTTTGTACCCTCCGAGCGGGGCTTGCAGTTACAGGGAGTGAGGTTTTCTTTTCCTCCCTCCTTGTACAAGTTGGATTTGGCATCAACCCCTCCCCGAGTTCGGTTCCGTGCTCCCTGGGGTTCTTTGGTCCCATCCTTCCGGAGGTTTTCAGCCTCCTGCATCACGCCTCCATAATGGATCCTTCTTCTTTCGTGTTTGGATCTTCATTTCCTTACTGGGTTCATTATGAGGTTCTGGAGTCATCCAAATTTGTTTTAGTTTGGGAGTTCTGCCTTCCTGTTCGGTTTTAGGTAGCAGTTTTTACTATGTGGGGTTTGTTTTGTTACACCTACCTTTCTGGGTGCCAAACTCCGGTCGATGGTAGACATGGAATGCTTCCAAACACATGGGGTTTCCATAGGCCATTGCTCCGTGCCTTTCTGGGGGGAGCCAGGTTCTGGCTCGTGGACCCCAGTAGGCAAGAACTCCATCGACTGATGCCACAGTCTAATACATACATATCAGCCCGGTAAGCTCCGGGGAGCCTCCAGGTCTCACCCAGAAACTGCTGTTTCATTACATTCAACGCTGGATTTCGTGGTCTAGAACAGATTAATCCAATTTACATTATTCCTAACGGGAAAAAATTATTCAGTTCTCGAATAGATCGGCACTCAAATGGCCTTCTGGAACTAATTATATTTGAGTAACGAGGTTCTAATGTATTCTATTTTATTCATATTTAATGTTTATCAAATATTTTTATGATAGACTTGATGTAAACACATTATTCTTTTATAATGTGAATTTGATCTTCATCCTGCAGAAAATATCCAGTCTCTCAAGTGGCCTGAGTGGGGGAAACCGCATGAGTCTGGGTGGGTCTGGTGCAGGGATGAAGATTGCAGCCACACCCATCAAGCCCACGATTTCTATGGTAACCACCAAAACGGGAAACACCCAGACTGTCACCCTTGTTCAGAAGCCTACCACTGGCATTCCTTCTGGACCTACACAGAAGATTGTCAGTGTTAATAGACCTGTTTTTAAGGTGACACCTGGACCTCCTGGTAAGAGCATGAACTTTTGTAATTTTACAGTTAAATTTCTTTGGTGTTTTTTTTAAGTTTTTATCAAATATCTCTCTTGACACATCTTCCATCATCATGTAAAACAGCTTCATACACTTGGTGCAAGGGCACGCACTTGTTTCTGCTTGTATAGAGGTATGAGTATCGACACCCGTCCTTACTCAAGAGAAATGGAAATGGTTATGATCTTTAGTGGGTTCATAGCTACCATGGGGTACAAGTCTGGCTGAGAGATCAACATTCTCTCATATGTATAATTGTATTTCTTCTTTGCAGGAGGAAGTACTCCAAAAATTCAGTTATCATCAGGTAATAATAGCCTTGCTGGTAATGTGATGGTGAATGTGTCATCTGCTTCAGGTGTCAAAATGGAATCGGATTCCTCGTCATTTAAGAGAAAACGGGAGGAGGATGATTATGATTCTGTACAATAACCTCCTCTGCTGCAAAAGCTTGTAGTTTTGTCAAAAGTGGTGTTTGGAAGTACAATTTAGTATTTGTACAAAGCCTGAGGTTCTCCCTGATCTGAATATAACAAGAAAAATATTGATGTCCAGTGAACAACATGGTGTTTGAATATCATCTGATAATTGATAGTTGCAGATGATTAAATGGTTCCCTACTCCAAACAATTCTAAAATCAACTTTCACAAAAGTTTTGGCCAAAGAAAAGAGTTTATTATTTAACTCACATGTACTTGCATTTTAAGATACACCAAAACAGACAGGAATGCACTCTGGTGGCCAGTTTTGTAGGGTACAGCATATCATAAGAGACAAGAAGCTATTGACTGACTGACTGACTTTGGACTCTCTGCATGCACATTAGTTATTAGGAGAACTTACTTAACAGGACATTTGTGACTATCCAAATACTTGAAGGATTCAGATCACATCTATATATATATGCCATGTTGTTTACTGTAGTAGGGTTATTTAATTGTTTATGGAAAATGTATTTGAACACTTAAAAACATAGTATTGTGTCATTTATTGGCAGTTGAATTATGTGCTGTTGCTGATGGATGAGTTCAACATATTTAGGTACAAATAAATGCTAATATGCATTTCTAAGTTTATTTTATGTGATTAAAGGAATTAAGAATTTCTTTAGCTTTTACTTTTTATGATCAATCTTGAAAATGTGTGATAAGGCATTAATTTAATAAAATTGTTGTTACTACAAGTGGTGTTTAAGTAACTTAATAAATCAAACTAAGTCAACCATTTATATAGCGTATTAAAATCAGTTTTTATGCCTATGGTGCATTCATTGTTGGAATTGCAGCGTTTGATGGATAGTTTGTGCTGTATTACCCTTGTTGGTCAGAAACTGGAAGGAGTAAAAGGCCAAACTCCTTATCAAGAGTTTCTGACAAAATGTAATTGTTGTCAGGTTGTCAATAAAAGAGTTAGGTCCTCTGGGGCACCAGTTTTTAAATGTTTGTAAATTTCATATGCTTTGTAAAGAGAAATAATCTATATTAAAACAAATATTTTTAGGTAGCAGTTTAAGTGATAAAAAAATTAAAGCTAATAAAGATAAAAAATATATCTATAACAATTTACCACATAGGATAAAAACCCACACTTGTGTATTTGTGAAATTTATGTAAGGAATTTACACCATCTTTTGCACTCTCCTGAGTGCTTTGTCTAGGTCTGAGTGTGTGATTAGGACCAAACTTACATTCTCAGTGTCTAATGAGGCTGCTATCCTGAGTCCAATCCTCTTATTCTTCTTGTCTTGACTGCCTGCCCAGGTGACCAGGTCAGGTGGTTAAGAAGGATAAGAGGATTGGACCCAGGATTGCAGCCTCTTTAGACATTGAGATGTAAGTCTCTTCCTAATCACACACTCAAATCTTGATAAAACACTCAGGAGAGTGCAAAAGACTTGGTGTAAATTCCTGACATAAATTTCACAAATACACAAGTGTGGGTTTTATCCTATGTTGTTATGTCTGTGAAAAGATATTACCATTACTAATTTACCACTTAATGTTAACATGTACAATATAGCATAAAATTTCAATTCATTCGGCCAGGATCCTATTTGATCCTTGTTATGGTCTACATTTCATGGTGGATTTTTTATTTTCTGTTTTTTAAAGTAAAAAAGTATTTATCCTGTGCAAATAATTGAATTTGTATTTGCACACACTTTTATATGAAAATCAATTTGCAAAAAAAGTATGTTCTTAATTTAGATAAAACCTTGAAAATATAAATTTTTGTTCAATTACCTTTAATGGTAAGATTAACTACTTTGTCACATTCAGATAACCATAATTTTTGGAATGAAAAGCCCCCTCAGTGGACAGTGCCTTGGTGTGGTGAGAGGGCTCTTGTGTGCCGCATGGATGTAGGACGAGGTGGCTCCCAATTCCCTCTCCTGTCTACTGTAACGACGCAGAAGTTTAACCCATTCGCATATGTTAGCGGTGTCTGGAGACCTGTGCACTCCCTCGTTCTTTCATCCAGGAGTTGTAACCTATGGGGAAAAACACACTTCTTTGGTGGAGTAACAGGAGTAAGATGGGTAAAAATGAAAAAAAAAAAATTGGTGTGACTTGTCTGAACCATGGGTCAAGTGGCCATTGTAGGGTTGGTGTCCCTATTGGTCCCTGGAATGCCATTCGGCCCAGTAGTAGTGAGTTACGTATCCTATTCTGGTTACCACTGAGGTTACTTGCCCTTGTCCTTATAGGCCTTCCATGTGGGCTTCATGGTGGGTGGGGGTGCTGGACAGCGAAGTATCTTTGTTATCTTTTATGTTAACTTTTGACCATGGTTCTCCTCAGACTCAAGGGGTAGGTGATTAGGCCCCATGAGTCGAACCATGCTGGATGAACGGGTTCCATAGCCCCAGCTATGTCGGGCCCAGACCATGCATTGTATCTGAATGCCCCAACTGACTCTCCTTTCCAAACCCACTTCTATGGTTGGGTTGAACAAGTCCCCAGTGGCGACTGCCTCATTCCCTGGTGTAGCTGCTCCTCCCATTATGACATCTCCCATTGAGCTTGCACACATTTGCTTCCTACTTCCACTGCTACTGTCCAGACTGTGTTCAGCCCCACTTTATGACCTAAGTATTATGATCTTTGTCAAGATGAACATACCTGCCCTGTTGATGTGTACATCCACAGACACATAGTTGATTGTGGATTACTTTTAACCCTACCCGGGCTGTCTCATGTGTCGCTGCAGCCCCTTCTCAGGAGGCAGTTGCTCACCTAGCTTTTCTGGGGGGAGCCCCGTCAGCTCCCTGGAGCTATCCAGGCTGAATGGATATGTATAACTTTCTGGCATCAGTCAAAGTGCTTGGAGTTCTTGCCTACCGGGGACCACGAGCCAGAACCTGGCCCCCTCAGAGAGGCACGAGAAGCAATGGCCTATAGAAACCCCCCTATGGTTGGGAGCATTCTATGTCTGCCATCAACCGGGATAGTCATCCAGAAAGGTAGGCGCCCCAAAACAAACCCCAATTCTGGTAAAAATACTGCTACCGAAAACCGAACGCGTGGACAGAACTCTCCAAACAAAATTATCATAGCATGACGTCATGACGTCGCCGCGCCGCGCCGCCGTTTGCGCAACCCCCCCTCCCAGGGGGGGGGGGCAGACCATCCACGCTGGCGATCCAACTGGCAGTTCTTTGCTGGTGGAAGTACTAGCCAGTCGAGTGCCTCTGGCTCCGGTTTTTGTCTCGGTTCTGTGCCTTGTGGTGTGGCCTGTCTCTTCTGGTGGGGTGTGAGCCAGGAGTGAAATTCCATGGTACTCTGGCTGCATGCGCCTAGGGCTCTCTTCCCTATATGCCTTCTAAGTACTACCCTTGGGGCTTTGGGCCCACCTTCCAGAAGTCACCTTGGGTTCTACCTCCGCTGTGTCCTTTACTGCTCGGTACTGGGCCACCCTTGGAGTCGGCTGGGGTTTTGTTGCCCTTGTTTGTCTCTGGGTAGGTGGTAGTTTTTGTCACTGGTAGGGGCGCGGGGTGCTGCACAGCTAGTTTTCACCAGTAACAGAGGCCGGCTCTGTTCCGCCTGGGTACATTGTCCTCTTGCAGGTTTTTTCTTTTTTTGTTTTTGCCTGGTGGGGGGATCTGCCTTTATGGTCCCCCTTTACTGTTCTAGGTGTTTTTCTTTAGATATTTTCTGTTGGTGGTCCTCCCTGCTTGGCCCCCGTGAGTGGACACGTCCCGGGGTTCAGCTTTGGTAGATTTGGTTGCCGGTTCGCAATACCCTGCCTGGGCTTCCCTTAGCATGTAACCAAGGCTAAGGGCCCTGGGAAACCCCACTGGGGCTCCGTGGTCCTATGGATGTGTCCCCTGAGTCCCCCCCTCATGTATTGCGAGTTGAGTTTGACGGTTGATCTGTCCCCTTGTTTCAGGGTGACACTCACCGGTTATGCCTCCGCCATGCTGCCTGTTGGGTCATTGTTTCTTATGACCCAGAGTCGTGTGACAGGTGTTGTCTGTACGTGCTCTCGTTCACCCAGGCCACTGGTTATGATAGGCGGGTGCAGGCAGCTGCGGTGTTGCATGCAAGGGTAGGTTGCTACAACGCTCTTGCCGTAGAGTTCCCGGGGTTTTGGAGGGGGTTGCCTAGGGGGCCTCGGCCCCATTTTGCCCCGCTTGGGTCTTTGTACCCTCGGTGCGGGGCTGGCGGTTCCTCAGAGTGGGGTTGTTCCTTCCCCCTATGCGTTCTGTTGGTTTCGGGTCTACTCCTCTCTGGGTTCGGTTCCGTGTCCCTTCGGGTCCTTCGGTCCCGTCATTCCTGGGGGGAGTATTTTGTCCCCCCCTTTTCCCCACCCTTTTTGCGCTTTCATGGCGATACTGTTCCCTCCATATCGGGGTACCTGTGTGTCCCTTGATCAAGGGTGTCTTTTTGTCGGTATGTACCTCCATGCATTTGTGCTTGCTTGTCGTGGTTCTTGTTGGTTTGCTAACCTTTTCGTACCTTCCAATATTATTGGAACGTTGTTCGTTGCATACCCCCTTCCTGGTGTTTGTACGTTATGTGTCTGTACGTTATGTGTATGTACGATATGTGTATGTCCGCCTGGTGTACGAGCCACGCCGCCCGGTGGACGGGTGGTGCGGTTCATACCTCGCACGCTGGGGCCGGGGTGTTGGTTTTGTTTCTGGGCGGTGTACTCGTGTGTTCCGCATCGTTCATCGCAGTTTGCTATGGCTTCTTGCTTGTTTTCTCTCTTCAGTCATAGCCCTCTAGATGCTGGAGGTGTTCTGGATTTTATACATAGGGACGTCACTTTGTACTTTTTTTCTTTGCTTCCGGGTGTGGGGTGGCTCAGCGTGGCGCCACCTCTAACTCTGTACTGCACCTCATCTTCTGCTGGGCATGCACCTCTGGACATATTTCACCTTCAACCTTTTATTCAGATAACAGTACATACAATGCATACTGCTTCTGGTACGCATGGCGTTTCGGGGTGAACCACTAACGATGCTCTTGGTATGTTACTCTGCTCGACTGTTGTGGCATGGTTGTATCTCCGCTCTGTTATTCTGTCTGGTGACTGTCGGCCAGGTGTTAGTTCCCGACTTTTGGTGGGGTACTTGTCTATTTGTGCTTGGGGGGGTTGAGCTCTGGCTCTTTGGTCCCGCCTCTCCACTGTCGTTCGGCGGGTGTGCAGTTGCCAGAGTCTACTGGGCTCTATCTTCTCTGCATTTGCTCCTGTGTGTAGAGTCTGCTTCTTCCGCTTTGCTTCCTAGTGCATTCCATTTCCTACCTCGTCTGACATTGCTCAGGTTCTTTTTAATGTCTGTGGCTCATTGGGTACTCAGCTTCCTCCTTTGTCCCCTTGTGCATATTCCACCCTTGGTCTCTACACTATCCTTGTTTGCTATGTCACTTCCCCGCTTGGCAGGGTTGTGTCAATGGCTCCTCGCGGAGGTGTTGGGTGTTGTGTGTTTTGTTTGGACATTTTGCGTGTGTGTTTTCAGTGACTTTCCTTTGTCCATGTATCTTATTCTTCGTTGTCCTGTGGGGCAATGCCCCGCATTTCTGTGCCTTTTGTTTCGTTTTTCGGCACACTGGGTCTTTTCCCTGTGTGTGGACACACCTTCTTTCCTTTGGTCCTTTTTTGTGCCCTTCATTGCTTGGTCTCTGATCTCTGGACACTCATTCCTTGCCTATCATCGGTGCCTGGCTGCACCCTGGTATCCTTGGTGTCCCTCGGTGTATTGAAATTGAAATTGAAATTGAAATAAGTTTATTGAGGTAAAATACACACAAAGGGATGAGGTAGCTCAAGCTATTCTCACCCCATTCAGTACAACGTGTTAATATATACATAGACACACATCACAAATAAACACATTACCAAACATTCTGAGAGATAAACATATACATTTCCTCCTTCACAAGTAGTATGGTATCAGACGTACACACAAATACTTTTATGACCTAGGTATACTGTATAGACAATTTGCAAGACACCTGCAGATAATTCAATAAAATATTACAATCTTGGTGCAAAATTCTTATATCTCTCAAGAATATCATCAACCTTTCCGTTGTGACACATCCAGGCTATTTGTTCAGGAACAGTCCTTATCTCAGTGTTTCTATATACATTAATCAACGGACAATCAAGAACATAATGGGCAAGGGTGTGAGACCTTAACATACCACATAGTTTACACTTCATGTCATTATCATGAACATCTATCCCATATTCCCAGTAATATTTGTACCCAAGCCTGAGCCGCATGTACACAGAGTCACTCCAAGCATTTCTCCTTTTACCATAAGTGAAATGGGTGTTTTGACTCATACATGTAGTGTTGCATGGTTTGACTACTCTCATACATTATCTCTCTCCTCTCCACTCCCGCCTGTGCCTGAATATTTCTGATTTTGCTTCTTATTTGTCTCATTGTGAATTCACATTCAATGTCAACTTCTGGTTTTGATGTGGCACGTTTGGCCAAGTCATCCACCACCTCGTTGAGCACTTCCAACATGAGATGGAATCCACATGAATTTCGCACTATAACCTTTCAGCTGTATCTCAGTTATTCTTCTCTTACAGTCCTCAACTATAGACATGAAGACTGGGTTTCGACTGTTTAAGGACTCCAGTGCTCCTCGGCTATCGACAAATACGTTGCACCCTTCCCTACACACTTGGTGGTGGGTCGTGTACTTTGTGTTGCCGGCTGCTACTTGGTCCGTATTCGGGGTTTTTCCTTGCCTATTTCTGTTTTTTCTTCCTCCTATGCTACACTTGACTGTGTATCTGGGTCGGTGCTTATTGGCTATACTGATGTTGGGCTCTCGGGTGGGCCTCTGTCCTTCAGTTCCCTGCTTTTGGACTACCCCGGTGTTCTGTTTTGGTACTGAGTTTCTTCACTTTTTCTTAGTATCTCACTGTAGGCTTGTGTGTTGCGCAGTCTGTGGGGGTTGTGGCCTTTCGGTCCACCGCTCCTGCCCTACTGGTTCCTTTTGTGGGAACCGACCTGTGAGATTTATATTTATTTAATTTATATGAATTTATATAGAATTTATATTTACGTTAATTTATATACTTCGATAGCAATTTGTATAATGATAAGTGGACTGTATTTCTGCAATAATCTCATAATCTCACAAATCGATCCTCTACACATTAGGGGGGGGGGTTTATATTTATATATATATGCAGCCAATCAAACTACAGAAATAACTACATACATTAAAGAGGTTCCTTATCTTATAGCACAGCAGGTTAGTCCACCAGGTATAACTAGGGTGTAGACACCAAATTATCCTCTTTGAGGTAGCTTCCATATCACCCAGTAACTGGTGCACAAATCTTGCATCCTCGTCTTGACCTGTCAAAAGTGCGCTAGCTGTGAAGCCAGATACCTATATATGACAAGTATATCAGAGAAAACAGTACATGGAACATGAAGACCTGGCTTAATTACCTTTAGTTTGAGGCTTCCACGTGATCTAACCGGGTCACCCTAAATCCTGACATTAATGGCCATAAATGAATGATAAACGGGTTTCGGATAGACACTTAACTTGAATTTGTAGACAGCGTGTTGACAAATGGTACACCTTTGGTTTCCATAACACTACGTCCAAGTAAATTTAACAGGAGCCGAATTTGCTCCCGTGTGAGCCTCTGGTCTCAATAAACAACAATGGCTGTTTCACTCCATACTATTGACGTTACTGGCCGACATTGTCCAGAATGATAGGAGCCGAATTTGCTCCACACGTCTCGGAGGTGACACAACAATGGCTGCCCTCCTTCCTCCCTCTGACGCCTGGCTTACATTGTCCACATTTCAGACAGTGATAGAAGGGTCACATTTACTCTACTTTAATATTGATAATTAAGTTAATTTATATGAGATGTTTTATGATGGTAAAGTCCAAAGACTAATGTATTTAAGAATAATTCCCACCATAATAGGTGGTGATTTATAATAGTATGTGGTGATGATATCCCGTTTTCTTTAGACGGTAATTCCACTACAAGTTACGTTTTCTATGGGTAACTTGTTGGTAATACAGCTATTATCTGTATGATTATTAAATGGTGTCGGATTTTCCGACACCTTTTCTTGGGACGGGTAGCTGGGATTCCTGTCCTGGCTCCGGCTTTTTTGTTCCTTTTCCAAAACGTGTGTTTGTTTTCCTGCGGTTCCCGTCCTGCGCAGTTCTCCTCCTGGATACCTCGGGGACGTGTGCATCGTTCTTCCCTGCTGGAGCTGGTTGCCCTGCTTCTTTGGGTTGCGGGGTCACTGTTTTTCACTTCACGTCTTGCGCTTTCGTTTGTGGTTTCTCGTATTTCCTCGTTGACCTCTGCCTGGGCCCTGGCTCCTTGGTGTTTGGCCTTGTTGGTCCTTCTGGGGTCCTGGGGGGGGGGGTTCCTCCCAGATGGAGTGCTTTCTGCTCGCTGGGATTGGGTTCCTTGTTTCCTTGGTGGCTGTTCCTCTTGGTTTTCCTTGCCTTGGCGAGACCTGCTGCTTTACTCGGTTCTGGTCCTGTGGGTCTTACCGCAGCTCCGCCTCTTTTTGTGGATCGGTCCAGCTCTGTACAGGGCTGGTTTGTTCTTTCCCTCGAGTTTTCCCGTCTTGGGTTTTTGTCTCTAGTTTCTCGTCACTTGTGTGGGCACTGGTGGCTTCGTTGTTGGTCTCCTACCCGCGTGCTTCATCTCGGGGGCGGTGTGTTGTTTTCTTGGCGGTCCTTCTGGCTTTCTTATCACTGCGAAGGGTCCTTCGGTTTCTGATAGGGTTGGCTTGTCTTCCCTTCGGGGTTGTCCTGGGACTGTTGTCTGGGTCCATGTATTGTCGCCTCGTCTTGGGTGATACTGGCGGAGCCGGTCCAACTTGCGTTCGGTGTTGCTGTTCCTTCTGCTCCATTCCACTTGCTGTCTTGGGTGTTGTTTTTGCCTCCGGCCTGATCTTGTGTTTCCGGTGCCATCCTGGTTGTTGGCCCGGGTGATCTATTTTCTTTCTTCTCCTAGTTTTGGTCCTTGAGTTGCTGTTTGGTTGGTCAGGCTTTGGGGGCTTCCTTTGTTGTTCCGTTAGGTTTTTTCGCTATTCTCTGTGCGTCTTGGCCTCTGGGGTCATGGACGCGTTTTAATTGACCGCGTTCCCTTTCTTCCCTCATTCCTGTTCTGGGGTTCGGGTCGTCTGGGTTTTTGTTTCGTGTGTGGTCTGGGTTTTTTAGATGAGGGCGCGTGGCATCTGCCTCCTGGATCCTTCCCTATTTTCCTTATCTGTGGTGAGGTAGCTCTGGGGAGCCGACTGGGCTCCCCCCAGAAAACCAGCATTGAATGTAATGAAACACCATTTTCTGGGTGAGTCCCAGAGGCGCCCCCGCATCCCTCCCTCCCTCTGGTCAGTGGTGTTTTTCCTTTATTTTGACATCCAGCCTAAGAACTGCCAGTTGGATTGCCGGTGTGGATGGTCTGGGGCTCCCCCTTTCCCCTCCCAGGGAGGGGGGGGGTGTGCAGACAGAGGCGCGGCAACGTGATGACGTCATGCTATGATAATTTTGTTTGGGGAGTTCTGTCCACTTGTTTGGTTTTCGGTAGCAATATTTTTCCCAGAATAGGGGTTTGTTTTTGGGTGCCTATCCCGTCATGGCAGATATAGAATGCTCCCAACCACAGGGGGGGTTTCTATAGGCCATTGCTCCTCATACCTCTTTGAGGGGGCCCAGGTTCGGGCTCGTGGTACCCGGTAGGCAAGATCTCAAGCACTTTGATGCCAGAAAGTTATATGTATCCATTCTGCCTGGATAGCTCCGGGAAGCCTCCGGGACTCACCTAGAAAATGGCGTTTCATTACATTCAACGCTATTTTTCTGGGGGGGAGCCCCATCGGCTCCCCGGAGCTATCCCAGGCTGATATGCTAATGTCAGACTTTGGCATCAGTCATGTGTATGGAGTTCTTAGGCCTACTGGGGACCACGGCCAGAACCGGGCCCCCTCGGAGAGGCAAGGAGAGCAATGGCCTATAGAAACCCCCATGTGGTTGGAAGCATTCTATGTCTGCCATCGACCGGAACAGGCACCCAGAAAGGTAAGCGCCTCAAAACAAACCCCTATTCTGGTTAAAATTGCTACCAAAAGCCGAACTAGTGGATAGAACTCCCCAACAGAAAACAAGCAAACTAGTGTGACGTCACAAGCCGCCACGCCGCTGTCTGCACAGCTCCCCTCTCCCCGGGAGGGGGAAGGGGGAAGCCCCAGACCCTCCACGCCGGCTACCCACACCTCAGTTCTTAAGGCTGATGCTATAGGCGAAGGTTGTGTGCTCTGGCTCCGGTGTCGCTGCAGCACTCTGCTTTGAGTGTGGCGTTTGTTTTTGTGGGTGCGAGAGCCAGGAGTTATCTTCAGTACTCGGGCTGCATGCGCCTAGGGCTTCCTTCCCTAGGTGCCCTGTAAGTACTGCCCTTGGGGCTTGGGGCCACCTTCCACAGGCTCCTCGGGGTCTGCCTCTGCTGGTCCGTTTTACCTTTTCGGTTTTTCGGCCGCCTGTTGGGCTCTTGGGTGTTCTGTTCTCCCTTGTTACCGGCAGTTTTCACTGGTAGGGGCGCAGGGTGCTGCACAGCTTGTATTCCCGACATAGCGGCCGGCTCTGTTCCTTGGGGTTCGCTGTCCTCTTGCAGGGTTTTGTTTTTCTTTTTGTTTTTGCCTGGTGAGGGGTTCTGTCCTATTATTTCATTAGTTTTTGCCCTTCCACAGTTCTCCTCGGTGGTGCCCCCTGCTAGGTCCCCGTGAGTGTACACGTCCCTGGGGTACAGCTATAGAAGTTCGCTTGGTAGTTTTGGGCGCCGGTTAGCAGCGCCCTGCCTGGGACTACCTGAGTGTGAGTCCTCTTAAAGTAAATACTCAGGACCCTGGGAATCCCCTAGGGGGCACGTGGGTCCGATGGATATGACCCCGGAGTCCCCGCTCGCTGTGTGCGAGTTTGAGGGTTGCTCGGTCCCCTTGTCTCGGGGTGACCCTCATTGTTTTTGCCTCTGCCCCGCTGCCTGTTGGGTCGGTGATACTTTCGACCTCGAGTCCTGTGAGTGTTGCTGCTTGCTTGTGACTCAATTTACTCAATCCTCTGATGATTCTCTTTGGGTACAGGCGGCGCGTGCGTTGCAGTCTAGGTTTCGTCTGTTGCAACACGCTCGGTTGGTTGCTCACCCGGATGCCCCAGGGCTGCCCCGCTTTGCTTTTCGAGACCCGGACTTGGGGGTGGGGGTCGCTTCGATCCTGGTTCAGTCCGCACCTCCTCGTCCTTCCCCTTCTGTTCGTTCTGGTCCCCCCCTCCTGCTTCCGGCCCCAAAGCGTCTGAGGGTTTCGGGGTCGGAGCAGGAGTTACTTGATTTCGAGACTCGGGCAGCTTCAGAAGGTGTCCCTTCCGGGGGGGAGGGGGGGGCAGAGGCATTCGAGTCTTGTCTCTCAGCCGAAGCTTCTGGGTCTGACCAGTGGGCCCCCCTTCCTCCAGCTTTTCTGGCTGCTCCATCCTTGTCTTGTGGGGTCGGGGCTTGGGAAGAGGACTCGGCCTCGGGTCCTGTGGTGAAGGACCTCGAGGCTGGGGAGGGGCTGACTTGGGGGCCTTGGGCCCCGCTGGACCCCGCCTGGGTTTTTCTTCCCTCTGAGCGGGGCTTATTGTTACAAGGAGTGGGGTTTTCTTTTCCCCCTTCTGCGTACGAGTTGGATTTGGTGTCGGCCCCTCCCCGGGTTCGGTTCCGTGTTTCCCCGGGTACGTCGGTTCCGTCTTTCCGGAGGTTTTTGGCTTATCACATCCAACCTGGTGTGGTGCGGGCGGCCTTTGCAGCTTACCTCCTGCGTGACCCGGATTATGCCTCGGAAATGGATCCGTCCGAGTTCAGGTTTGGGACTTCGTTCCCTTTCTGGCTCCGTTATGAGATTCTGGAGTCTTCCTGGCTAGCGGACTGCCCCTTGTTTGTTCTGAATTCCTGGCATTCCTATTGTCGTTCCCGCATGCTGGAGTGGCGGGAAGCTTCCACGGTGCTTCAGCTTTTCCTGGGGGGGCGAACTTTAGTACCTGAATGAGTGCTTGTTTGCCCCTGCCCTTCCCCGCGATGTGGGCGTTATTCAGCTCCATGTGCAGGTTCCCACCCTTTCGGCGGCGCTCATTGCGGAGGACTTGCGCGCCAGGGGCCTTTTGGCTTCGGCCTTGTGGTTCTTTTCCCTCCTGGAGCTGCCCTCGGATTGGCTCGTAGATGATGTGAGGACGCTTGGGTCCGTCCCGGGGTCCAGCACCTTGTCCTCGGCTGCGTGTTTGTCGGCTGCCTTGTTGAAGCTGTTCACGCCGATTTTGCGGGATGCGGTTTCCCTGTTTTATGCTTCCCGTCTTGCGTGTCAGCAGACGGTGCTGGGTTCCTCCGTGGCATCTGCTTGGGCTCTGGCTCTTAGGCGTTCTTCACCTTTTTGTCCTCTTCTGTTTGAGGAGTCGGCCGTAGCCCAGTTTATTCAGGCTGCGTCGGCGGCTTGTCGTCCAATGTCAGACTTGTTGGTTTTCCGGGGGTCCCGGGGTGGGTCTTCCCAGAAGGGTCGTGCCAGGGCTCGGGGTTCCTCTCGTCGTGGTAGGCCTCTGGTGTCAGGTTCGGGTTCGGCTCCTACTCCGGACCCTCCCTCGTCTGGTCGCTGCAGTGTTCACTCTGTGTGGGGTTCTGGGTCTTGTAAGGGTCGCCGGCCCTTTCGCAGTTTGCCCCATTGACGGGGCAATTGGGGGGGGGGGCGGCTTGCACTGTTCACCAGTGTCTAGTCCCATGATTCGTGGGCCTTTCGGGTCGTGTCTGGCGGCCTGCTGTGGCGCAGGGTGGCCCCTCCCCCCATGGGGAGGGGGGGTCGGGGAAGGCAGGGCAGGTTTCTTCCCCTGCATTCTGTCGAGTTGTCTTGGAGTGGGTATGCTTGGGCGTCGTCGAAACGACGTCGTTCCTCAGATGGGTTTCCTGTCTGTTTCCGGTTCCAAAACGGGACTGCGCGGACCTGCGGTTCATTCTGGACTTGTCTCGTCTGAACCCCTAGGTTCATTGCCCCTCCTTTCGGATGACTACGCTGTCTCAGGTTCGGCTCCTCTTGGAGCCGGGCGCTTGGATGGTGTCCCTGGACCTCCGGGACGCTTATTGGCATGTCCCGATTCAGCCACGGTTCAGGGACTGGCTCGGTTTTGTTGTGGGGCGTCTGAGTTACTGCTTTCGTTGTCTCCCGTTCGGGTTGAACCTGGCACTTCGCGTGTTCACGCGCCTTACACGGGTTGTGGTGGCTCGTTTGCGTCTCCTATGTGTTCGGGTGTTGGCCTACCTCGACGACTGGCTGGTTTGGGCTCCTAGCCGGTCAGCTTGCTTGCTAGCCAGGGCTAACCCGAACCTGGTGAGCTGGGAAAGAAGAAAGTTCTTTCCCAGCTCGCCGGGTTCGGGTTCTTGGTGAACTGGAGGGAAGTCCCATCTGGTTCCCTCTCAGGTTCGGACGTGGCTGGGTCTTGTTTGGGACTCTCGAACCGCCTCCTTGTCTCTCCCTCCGGAGTCTCTCCTGTGGCTACGGTCCCTCCTTCGTCTGTTTCTGGTGGGCCCTCAGGTCACCCGGCGGTTGCTCGAGGGGCTGTGCGGGAGCCTGAACTTCGAGATGGTGGTCTACCTGCCGGGTCGGGTTTAGCTTCGTCGGCTGTTC
This sequence comes from Procambarus clarkii, assembly GCF_040958095.1. Taxonomy (NCBI): domain Eukaryota; kingdom Metazoa; phylum Arthropoda; class Malacostraca; order Decapoda; family Cambaridae; genus Procambarus; species Procambarus clarkii. Next base: position 39,561,798 of record NC_091153.1, read on the forward strand.
TCGTTCCTTCTGGGTTCCCCTTCCGCCTCGCGATCGCAGAGTTCGACCCCTGGGGGCCTTGCGTCGGTTGCTGCGTCACCGGCTTCCTCTTCGGGTTTTTCAGGGTTCAGTGCCTTGGCGCCTACCCGAGCCCTCGCTCGATGTGTACACGGATGCATCGTCTTTTGGCTGGGGTTTTGTGACCAGTCCTCACCAGGCCGGCCAGGGGTGTTGGGATCCGTCCTTCCGTCGAGCTCACAGCACAGTGCGGGAGTTTGCAGCAGTGTGGAGGATTCTTGGGAGGATTCGGGTGGCCCGCGGATTGACGATTCGGCTCCATTCGGACTGCTCTCCGGTGGTTCATTGCCTGAACCGCGGGGGTTCGATGCGGTCCTAGTCTCTTTGGGGTTGGTCGCCTCGGGTGACTCGTCTGCTGAGTTCTCAGGGTTTGGCTCTCCTGGCGGTTCACGTACAGGGAGTGTCCAACGTCTTGGCCGACGCCTTGCCTCACTTTGTTCCCCTCTCCACGGAGTGGACAGTCGATGACGAGTCCTTCCATTGGCTTTGCCAGACGTTCGGGCGTTAAAGTAAAGCTTTACTTTATTCCTGTCCTGATGGTGTCCCACCTGAGGGCTTCTTCTTGGCGGCAGTATGAAGTTTCCTGGTGGTCCTTCTGTTTCTTTTTGCGTCTTCGTCGTGTTAGTTCCTTGTCTGTTCGGGTGGTCTTGTCCTTCCTCTCTTGGTTGTTTCAGGACCGTCATCTTATGCCTAACACTCGCCTCATATCGTGCGGCGCTGGCAGAGCCGCTTCAGCTTGCCTTCGGTATCGATGTTACGTCTGCGCCGTTTCGCAAGCTGTCTCGTGCATTGTTTCACCTCCGGCCTGCTCATGCGCTGCCTGAGCCGTCCTGGTCTTTGAACAGAGTGCTCGCTTTCCTTTCATCTCCTCGTTTCGTTATGGCCCCTTCGGTCCAGGATTGTTTTTCCAAGGCTCTTTTCTTGTTGGCTTTGGCCTCTGGGGGGTCGGGTAGGGGAGATTCATGCTCTCCTCCGGCGCAGGGGTTTCTGCTCTTTTGGTCGTGGAGATTGTTTTCTTCGCTTGCAGCCGTCATCTTCTTTTCTGGCGAAGAATGAGACTGCTGCGTTCTGGAGGGGTCAGTGGGTGGTTGATGCTTGGTTGGTCAGGCCGGGGGTGCATCATGTTTTGTGTCTGGTTGCGGCGCTTCGCTGTTATTTGCACGCCACGGCTTCTGTGTTCGGGGATGCGCTGTGGGTTGATCCGGTTTCCCTTCTTCCCTGTTCGCGGGTTCGGGTCTCCCAGGTCGTCCGCAGGGTTATTAAGTCCAGCCAGCCTGCGGTCTATCCCCGTGCCCATGACGTTCGTAAGTTCGCGGCTCTTGCTGCCATCTTTGGGAATATGTCTTGGTCTGATATTCGGGCGCGGGGATTTTGGCGATCGAACAGGGTCCTGGCTGCTCGTTACCTTGTGAATGTCCCTGGGCCCCGTCGGGCCTGTGTTGCTTTGGGTCGGCGGTTGCAGCCAGTTGTCTCGGCTTCGAGTTGAGGAGTGAGCGACGACCGCCTCCCGGGTAAGTCCCTCTTTTTCCGTCTGTGGGTAGTTAGCTCCGGGGAGCCGACGGGGCTCCCCCCAGAAAACCAGCGTTGAATGTAATGAAACGCCAATTTCTGGGTGAGACTCGGAGGCTCCCCGGCATCCCTCCCTCCCTCCGGTCGGCGTTTTTTTCGCGTTTTTGACATTCAGCCTCAAGAACTGAGGTGTGGGTAGCCGGCGTGGAGGGTCTGGGGCTCCCCCTTCCCCCCTCCCGGGGAGGGGGGAGCTGTGCAGACAGCAGCGTGGCGGCTTGTGACGTCACACTAGTTTGCTTGTTTTCTATTGGGAAGTTCTGTCCACTAGTTCGGCTTTTGGTAGAAATTTTAGCCAGAATAGGGGTTTATTTTGAGGCGCTTACCTTCAAGATTCTGAAGGGAATTGATAGGGTAGATAAAGAGAGTCTATTTAACACAAGGGGAACACGCACAAGGGGGACACAGGTGGAAACTGAGTGCCCAAATGAGCCACAGAGATATTAGAAAGAACTTTTTTAGTGTCAAAGTGGTTGACAAATGGAATGCATTAGGGGGTGATGTGGTGGAGGCTGACTCCATACACAGTTTCAAGTGTAGATATGATAGAGCCCAGTAGGCTCAGGAATCTGTACACCTGTTGATTGACGGTTGAGAGGCGGGACCAAAGAGCCAGAGCTCAACCCCCGCAAACACAACTAGGTGAGTGCACACACACACACACACAGGCCGACGACGGTAGGAGACACACATGATTAGTGAGGTCCGCGGAAATTTCTTTTCTCGGGACATTGAAGGAGTATAGAGGCTAGATCATAGTATTTGGCCTCTCGCAGTGTGTAGCTAGCAGGGTGCAACATAGCATAGTCATATTGCTAGCGATAGTGCGAAGAAACCAAAGTGGAGCTAGTGGCATCACCGGTGCATATACAGTGTGGAGGACCGCGTGGAGCAACCTGACCTGACGGCCAGGTGGGACGACCCGCCGTGGAAGTACCTGATTGTGTTTGTTCGGTGGTGACTGTGATCAGTGGTAAAGTAAATTAGTGAGTTGGAACACAATGATACAGTGACTGACTCCAGAGCTTTGTGTAGAAAGAGAAGAACTGCCATCATCAATCTACTAGCACTTAGTGAATCACCAAGTGGAAGGCGACGACGGAGCACCGTCAACCATTCATCATCATTACTCATCTAGTTGTGTGAATGGAAAGGAAGACTGATATGTTCCCCTCTCTGGTTAATTAATCAGGTGTGCAGTGCGAGGTAAAATATTATCAAATTCTTGTTCAGGATAGCATATATATTTAAAAAATCTCAAAGTGACTCATTTGGGTAGAAGTTAACGCTTACGGGAACTCGTGAAACACGCACATACGCCCACGTACATATGCACGCACGCACACGCAAAAACGCACACATATACGCACACACAAATTCTGCTCAATTCTTCAGGTGTACAGAGGTAAAATATTACCAAATTCTTGTTCAGTATACCAGATACATTTAAAATATCAAAGTGGCTCATTTTGGGTAGCGGTTGACATTTTACAGGACCCCCGTAACACACGCACGCACACACACACGCACGCACACATGCACACGTACATTTGCAAGCACACACGCACGCACATGCAAAAACAAACACATGCACGCACTCACACATACGTCCAGTCAGGCTAGAAGGGATTAACACCTTTCGTGGAAAGGGGATATAATCCTCACTCATAATCCACCCCTCTCTTACCCCTTCTCTTACCCCCTCTCTTACCTGCCGTAATCTGCAGACACCACAAATCCTCTTAACCCCCATCCCACACACACACGTTCTCTCTCTCTCTCTCTCTCTCTCTCTCTCTCTCTCTCTCTCTCTCTCTCTCTCTCTCTCTCTCTCTCTCTCTCTCTCTCTCTCTCTCTCTCTCTCTCTCTCTCTCTCTCTCTCTCTCTCTCTCTCTCTCTCTCTCTCTCTCTCTCTCTCTCTCTCTCTCTCTCTCTCTCTCTCTCTCTCTCTCTCTCTCTCTCTCTCTCTCTCTCTCTCTCTCTCTCTCTCTCTCTCTCTCTCTCTCTCTCTCTCTCTCTCTCTCTCTCTCTCTCTCTCTCTCTCTCTCTCTCTCTCTCTCTCTCTCTCTCTCTCTCTCTCTCTCTCTCTCTCTCTCTCTCTCTCTCTCTCTCTCTCTCTCTCTCTCTCTCTCTCTCTCTCTCTCTCTCTCTCTCTCTCTCTCTCTCTCTCTCTCTCTCTCTCTCTCTCTCTCTCTCTCTCTCTCTCTCTCTCTCTCTCTCTCTCTCTCTCTCTCTCTCTCTCTCTCTCTCTCTCTCTCTCTCTCTCTCTCTCTCTCTCTCTCTCTCTCTCTCTCTCTCTCTCTCTCTCTCTCTCTCTCTCTCTCTCTCTCTCTCTCTCTCTCTCTCTCTCTCTCTCTCTCTCTCTCTCTCTCTCTCTCTCTCTCTCTCTCTCTCTCTCTCTCTCTCTCTCTCTCTCTCTCTCTCTCTCTCTCTCTCTCTCTCTCTCTCTCTCTCTCTCTCTCTCTCTCTCTCTCTCTCTCTCTCTCTCTCTCTCTCTCTCTCTCTCTCTCTCTCTCTCTCTCTCTCTCTCTCTCTCTCTCTCTCTCTCTCTCTCTCTCTCTCTCTCTCTCTCTCTCTCTCTCTCTCTCTCTCTCTCTCTCTCTCTCTCTCTCTCTCTCTCTCTCTCTCTCTCTCTCTCTCGCTCGCTCGCTCGCTCGCTCGCTCTAGCTCTCTCTCTCTTGCTCTCTCTCTTGACAAGGGGCAAAATGGCAGGAGGACGCAACAGGGACATAGGAAACAGCCAGAGTGACCAAACGGAGGAAATGTTAACCCAAGTTCTGGAGGAATTCAGGAGGGAGATGCATGAAATGAGGATTACAATTAACAACCTGCAAAGTGAGCTGACATCAGCAAGGGAGGAGATCAAATCCCTCACAGAGAAAAATAGACTGAGCATCAGATTATCATCCAAAGGGAAGGTGGGAATGTTACATTGGAAGGAAATGCCTCTGTACCTGAAACATTTGCGGACATACTGAAAAAGAGCTCAGAAGCAATGGCCACAGTGAGGGAGGTAGCCATGCAAGCTGCTACCTCACAGGAAGCAGCAAGGTGCACCACTCAGCTGCTGGAGAGAAAAAGATCAGTGGTAGTTGTAGGCATCAAAGAACAGGAAGGATCCAACAGGCAAAAATGGAATAGCAAGGATAGAGAGGCAGTACGTGGGCTACTGAAGGGGTTACAGATGGAAGGGGCTGAACAAAACATTGAGAAGGTTTTCAGGTTGGGCTGGTACAACAAAGACAGAAACTGACTTGTAAAGGTGGTGTTTACAAATGAAACCACGAAGGAGGATATTCTCGAAAGGAAGGGTCGTCTGCAGCATGTGGAGGGATACAAAAAAGTATTCCTGCAGAGGGACAGGATGAAGGAGGAGAGAGCCAGGGCAGCAGAGGCAAGGAGGAAGCGCAGGGAGAGAGGAGCAAACCAGGAAATCACAGCCCCCAACACAACAGTCCTAGAGACAAGAGGGGAACCTACGACCAGCATCCCAACAACACCAGAGAGGAGGGCAACACCACCACCCCCCTCTGCATAGAAACCCTCCCTTCCCCTCACCCTACCTGCCCCCACCCAACCCTCCCTCCCCCCCCCCCCACCCCATTCTGACCCCTGTCACCCCTTTCCCATTCCCTTCATGTCCCCCCTTCCACCTTTCCCCCCCTGTCTCCCCTCCCCCTTCATCCCATACCCTCCTTATCCCTCCTCCCCCCTCACCCCGTATCCTCCATGTCCCCCCTATCTCCTTAACCCACACCCTACCTGTCCCCCCTATCTCCTTAACCCACACCCTACCTGTCCCCCCTTCCCTTAAACCCCCACCCCCCACCCCAAAATCCTCTGAGACCCTGCAAACCACTTCACAGATCTTCTCACCCACGGAACAGTTTCCCACACCAGCAGAATGCTCGCCAAGAAAGGGACAAGAAAATGAACAGAAGAAAGTGAGCTTCAAGGAAATGTACACTAACATAGATGGGGTTACAAATAAAACAAGTGAACTCGGAGAATGGGCACTAGAAGAAAACCCAGACATAATAGCACTCACAGAAACAAAGCTAACGAAAACTATATCAAATGCAGTGTTTCCACAGGGCTACTATGTAGTGAGGAAAGAGAGAGAAGGGAGAGGAGGAGGTGGTGTAGCTTTGCTACTAAGAGAAGGTTGGAGTTTCGAAGAGATGGTAATTCAGAACTGTGAAGGTTTCAGTGACTACATATCAGGCACCATAGCAACTGGAGGACAGAAAATTATAGTAGTAGTCATATATAACCCCCCACCGAATGTCAGAAGACCCAGACAGGAATATGATAGAAACAACTTGGCCACCATCAATATAATAGAGAGAGCAGCTTCTGTGGCTAGCAGGAACGGATCCAGGCTACTAATCATGGTAGACTTCAACCATGGAAAGATAGATTGGGGGAACAGAGACCCACATGGAGGCCCAGACACATGGAGAGCTAAGTTGCTAGATGTGGCAATAAGAAATTTTCTAAGCCAACACGTCAAGGGACCGACAAGAATGAGAGGAGGGGATGAACCAGCCTTGCTTGATCTGATATTTACCCTAAATGAGTCGGATATAAGGAAAGTTAAGTTGGAAGCCCCCTTGGGAATGAGTGATCATAGTGTATTGAGCTTTGAGTACCTGGTTGAGCTAGGAATTATCACCCCCAAAAAAGAACTGGGAAACAAAGGGCTGGCATACCGAAAGGGAAACTATGAGGAGATGAATAAATTCCTATGGGATATATACATTGGGACACAGAACTCGGAACCAAGTCTGTACAAGACATGATGGACTATGTCACCCAAGAATGTCAAACCTGCTGTAAGCAGGTTTGTCCCAGCCCAACAGGAAAAAACAGAGAAGCAAAGGAAGAATCCGTGGTTTAATAGGGAATGTATGAAAGCAAAGGAGCTGAACAAAAGGGCATGGAGGAACTTCCGTAATAACAGAACACCAGAAAGTAGAGAGAGATACAAGAGAACCAGGAACAAGTATGTTAGTGTGAGAAGAGCAGCTGAGAAAAGGTATGAAAATGATATAGCTAATAAAGACAAGACCGAACCAAAGCTACTACACAGTCACATCAGGAGGAAGACAGCAGTGAAGGAACAGGTGATGAAACTTAGGGTGGGCGAGGACAGGTACACAGAGAATGACAAAGAGGTGTGTGAAGAACTCAACAAAAGGTTCCAGGAGGTCTTTACAATAGAACAGAGAGAAGTCACGGCGCTAGAAGAGGTGGCAGCAAACCAGGTGACCTTGGAAAGGTTCGAAATTACAAGAGATGAGGTCAAGAAGCACCTATTGGAGCTGGATGTGAGAAAAGCTGTTGGGCCGGACGGAATCTCACCATGGGTTTTGAAAGAGTGTGCCGGAGCACTTTGCTTGCCACTCTCCATAGTGTATAGTAGGTCACTGGAAACGGGAGACCTACCAGAAATATGGAAGACTGCTAATGTAGTACCAATATACAAAAAGGGTGACAGACAAGAGGCACTGAACTAAAGGCCAGTGTCCTTAACTTGTATACCATGCAAGGTGATGGAGAAGATTGTGAGAAAAAACCTAGTAACACGTCTGGAGAGAAGAGACTTCGTGACAACCCATCAACATGGGTTCAGGGAGGGTAAATCTTGCCTTACAGGCTTGATAGAATTCTACGATCAGGTGACAAAGATTAAGCAAGAAAGAGAAGGATGGGTGGACTGCATTTTTTTGGACTGTCGGAAAGCCTTTGACACAGTACCCCATAAAAGGTTGATGCATAAGCTGGAGAAACAGGCAGGAGTAACTGGTAGCGCGCTCCAGTGGATAAGGGAGTACCTAAGCAATAGGAAGCAGAGTTACAGTGAGGGGTGAGACATCAGAATGGCGTGAAGTCACCAGTGGAGTCCCACAGGGCTCTGTGCTTGGACCTATCCTGTTTCTGATATATGTAAATAATCTCCCAGAGGGTATAGACTCATTCCTCTCAATGTTTGCTGACGACGCCAAAATTATGAGAAGGATTAAGACAGAGGAGGACAGCTTGAGACTTCAAGAAGACCTGGACAAGCTGCAGGAATGGTCGAACAAATGGCTGTTAGAGTTTAACCCAAGCAAATGTAATGTAATGAAGATAGGGGTAGAAAGCAGGAGACCAGATACAAGGTATCATTTGGGAGATGAGATACTTAAAGAGTCAGAGAGAGAGAAAGACCTGGGGGTTGATATCACGCCAGACCTGTCCCCTGAAGCTCATATCAAGAGGATAACATCAGCGGTATATGCCAGGTTGGCTAACATAAGAACGGCCTTTAGAAACTTGTGTAAGGAATCTTTCAGAACATTATATACCACATATGTCAGACCAATCCTGGAGTATGCGGCTCCAGCATGGAGTCCATATCTATTCAAGCATAAGACTAAACTGGAAAAGGTTCAAAGGTTTGCCACCAGACTAGTACCCGAGCTGAGAGGTATGAGCTACGAGGAGAGACTACGGGAATTAAACCTCACTTCGTTGGAAGATAGAAGAGTTAGGGGGGACATGATCACCACATTCAAGATTCTCAAGGGAATCGACAGGGTTGATAAAGACAGGCTATTTAACACAAGGGGCACACACACTAGGGGACACAGGTGGAAACTGAGTGCCCAAATGAGCCACAGAGATATTAGAAAGAACTTTTTTAGTGTCAGAGTGGTTGACAAATGGAATGCATTAGGGGGTGATGTGGTGGAGGCTGACTCCATACACAGTTTCAAGTGTAGATATGATAGAGCCCAATAGGATCAGGAACCTGTACACCTGTTGATTGACGATTGAGAGGCGGGACCAAAGAGCCAGAGCTCAACCCCCGCAAGCACAACTAGGTGAGTACACACACACACACATACATTATAGAACCCAATAGGTTCAGGAATCTGTACACCAGTTGATTGACAGTTGAGAGGCAGGACCAAAGAGCCAGAGCTCAACCCCCGGAAGCGCAACTAGGTGAGTACATACATATACACACACACATACACACACACACACATACACACACACACACACACACACACTCTAGTGTCAGCACCTGTATCAGAGGAGCTCCAAGATATTTCACAATTCCTAAGCATTGTAGTACAGGTTGATAATAGTGAGTGGTATTCCAAGGAACATAAATGTGTAGGGCTTTGGAAAAATGGTGAGATAACACAAATATGCAAAATGAAGTGAAAAATTAGATGAGAAAAAGTGCCCCCTAGTGTTTACAGTACAGACAACATTCAAGATGGACAACAGCAAGAAGGAAAACAAAACGGAGCTAGATTTTGGGGGTTTTAATGAAGAAACCATTGGTATGAGAAGTCTGCACAACAAATTGGCAAAATTAGATATTATAGTAACCTATCATGTAGAAATAATCAGCAAATTGAAAGAAAGTAATAAGCACTTGAATCTTTGCTTGTTTGCTTTAGTCCGACGATGGTTGGAAACTGCTCACCAGAGGTGACATCAGGAGCTTCCTGTTGAATATCTCCTGCAGCTGGACCAGACGCCTCTGGCTTCCTGCTCATGTTAGAGAGGGCGGGGCGTCGAGGGCAGCCACGATGCCAAACATCTACGCCTACATGCAAACACCTGGGACACTTCCGGACCGGAGGAGAGGCTATCTCCCCATCCTCAAGGGTAGGGGGGTCCCTGTGAGGACTCTGCCTTATATCGTGCTGTTCAGCACAGAGCCCACACTAAGGCTCATGTCGACAGTACTTAGAGACATGATGAGTACCGTGGCACTTAAAACAAACAACAGGGGGGGGGGATACCCAAGGTCTGATAGAACTTGATGGGATGAAATGTCCAAAGAAGGTGTAATGTTCAGGGGGAGCGTCACTACCATTCCAAACAATGATGATCCTGTTGAGAGGTTGACCGTCTTTATGTATCCGTCTTGCCTTTTAGACTCCTTCAAGTTTACAAGCTCTATCAAGAGGATAATCTTTGGGATAACTGGTAACAAGATATTCCTTAATTTTTTTGGGTCGATTGATGATGTCTTCCCTGGTGAAAGCAATATTACCAACCTTACCGTCAATCAGTTGAGTGATGATAGCTTCTTGCTTACGTGACACAAAGATGTAAGGGGATGTTGGTCTAGGTCGGACTATATCGAGGAATGTTTTGGAGAATTTATTAGAAAGTTATTCGAACCATGTCAGTTTATTGTTAGTGGATGTTCCAGGTGGGAATGCCAGGCGCACAGAGTCAGCGAGCACCACAGAGTCAGACAGAGTACCATTGCTTGGATATCACTTGAATCATCAAGTACAATAGAAGGTAGGTTGGTGAGCCTAGTTGCCATGACAACGGGCCACGAGGCGCGGCGCCAGGTAGCTGCCAAGGGCTCCGCCACACAGTTATACCCACCTCTTGTAAACACGCCAGTCGCGCGCACACAAACCACGACGCTGTTGAGATGTTCCACTCTATATGGCACTTCCCGCCCACTCTTGCACCTTCCTAGTATATTCTCACAGCACCTTGTGGAGGCTAGGCACGGTGACGACAGGATGTCACAAGGTATGGCTCAGTAAACTACAGAGCCTCCCCCACGCGTCCGCCCGCCACAGCAGCCCGAAAAAACTCATACGCGTACTAGTGGCTGTACAAGAATGTAGCAACTCTTGTATATATCTAAAAAAAAAAAAAATCATATTAATAAGTGCATCGTTAGTGCTTTTATTGGGTCTGAAACCATATTGGTAAAAGTTAAGTATATTGAGTTTGGCTAGATATGAGTAAAGCTGCTTGTAGATTAGCTTTTCAAATATTTTTGACAAGGTTGGCAGAATTGAGATAGGTCTGTAATTGTCGACATCAGTGAGATCACCACATTTGTGGACTGGGGTTACTCTCACTTTTTTTTTTAGAATATCCGGAAAGGTTTGGAGTTCAAGTGATTTGTTGAAGAGCAATGCAATGGCAGGAGCTAGAAATTTGGAGGCTTTTTTTTGTAAATTAGAGATGGTATCTCATGAAGGGCGCTTGACTTAGTTTTAAGGGAAAGGATTACCTCATTCACATCAGAGGAAGTAGCGGGAGCTAGGTACAGAGACTCTGGATAGTTACTTGTGAGGTAGTCTTTAATATTAGTGAGTGAGAATGGAATATCATGAGCAAGGGATGTACCAATGTATGAAAAGAACCTATTGAATTCAGTAGCAGTGTCTGACAATTCAATTAATTGGGTAATCATCTATAATAACAATAGATGACCAATAAAAATCAAATAACAATTAATAATTCTATCCAACAGTCTCCGTGGTGTAGTGGTAAGACACTCGCCTGGCGTTCCGCGAGCGCTATGTCATGGGTTTGTATCCTGGCCGGGGAGGATTTACTGGGCCCAATTCCTTAACTGTAGCCTCTGTTTAACGCAACAGTAAAATGTGTACTTGGATGAAAAAACGATTCTTCGCGGCGGGGATCGTATTCCAGGGACCTGCCCGAAACGCTACGTGTACTAGTGGCTGTACAAGAATGTAACAACTATTGTATATGTCTAAAAAAAAAAAAATAGCTTACTTACTATAATATTTTATTTACACTATAGCTAATTACTAAAGTTACACTAAAACAAAATGAGGTAGATTAAATAGCACTAGAGATCTGCAATCAGGATGATAAATTGATGATCATAAATGCTTATAGTCCACTGCCAAGCAACACATGGACAAAGGAGGAGCTAAATAATACACAAGAGGGTCTTATAGCAATAATGAGAAAAATTATAGCAAGAGCTGATAAAGATAGATCACGACTGTTGGTAGTCAGGGACTTCAACTTGAAATCCATAGACTGGGAGGCATATGAAGCTAGAACGGAGGATTTTTGAACTTGTAGATTCGTAAACCTCATCCTGGAAACATTCATTTTTTTTTTTTTGAGATATATACAAGAGTTGTTACATTCTTGTACAGCCACTAGTACGCGTAGCGTTTCGGGCAAGTCCCTGGAATACGATCCCCGGCCGCGAAGAATCGTTTTTTCATCCAAGTACACATTTTACTGTTGCGTTAAACAGAGGCTACAGTTAAGGAATTGCGCCCAGTAAATTCTCCCCGGCCAGGATACGAACCCATGACATAGCGCTCGCGGAACGCCAGGCGAGTGTCTTACCACTACACCACGGAGACTACATGTTTCAACATGTTAAACAAGCTACGAGGATGAGGAAAGGGGATGTTCCCTCCATGCTGGATTATATATTTACCAGGAAAGAGGAAGAGATATATGACATTCAGTACCTCCCTCCCTTGGGTAAAAGTGACCATGTCTTTTTGGGAATAAAATATGCATTGCGTTATAATCTGGAAGGAAATAAGGTTGAAGCAGTTAAAAAGCCTGTTTTTAGGAGAGGTCATTATAGGGAACTCAGACACTTGTTTAAGGAATATGACTGGTATGCCACTAGACTATTCCCAGAACTAATAGACATGAGTGACGAAGAAAGGCTGAAGGAAATGCACCTTATGACACTGGAAGACAGAAGAGTGAGGGGAGACAGGACCACTACCCACAAAATCCTCAGGGGAATTGACAGGGTAGACAAGGATAAACTATTCAACACTGGTGGTATGCGAACAAGGGGACACAGGTGGAAACTGAGTACCCGAATGAGCCACAGGGACGTTAGAAATAACTTTTTCAGTGTCAGAGTAGTTAACAGGTGGAATGCACTAGGCAGTGATGTGGTGGAGGCTGACTCCATACACAGTTTTAAATGTAGATTTGATTGAGCCCAGTAGGCTTAGGAATCTGTACACCAGTTGATTGACAGTTGAGAGGCTGGACCAAAGAGCCAAAGCTCAACCACCACAAGCACAAATAGGTAAGTACACACACACACACACATAATCCCGGGATCGAACCCGGGACCACTGGACACGTGATCCTGTGGTCCCGGGTTCGATCCCGGGCGCCGGCGAGAAACGATGGGCAGAGTTTCTTTCACCCTATGCCCCTGTTACCTAGCAGTAAATAGGTACCTGGGAGTTAGTCAGCTGTCACGGGCTGCTTCCTGGGGTGTGTGTGTGTGTGGTGTGGGGAAAAAAGTAGTAGTAGAAACAGTTGAGAGGTGGGCTGAAAGAGCAGAACTCAACCCCCGCAAGCTCAACTAGGTGAATACACATAGATTCCTCCAAAACTTGGGCTAACATTTCCTTCGTTTGGTCACTTTGACTGTTCCCTGTGTGCCTGTTGCGTCCTCCTGTCATCTTGTCCCTTTCCCTGATATGTTTTGATAGGGTTAGGCAGGGGGGGGGGGGGTGGACAGAGAGAGAGAAAGAGAGCAAAAGAGACAGAGCAGGTGAGAGAGCAAGAGAGAGAGAGAGAGAGAGAGAGCAAGAGAGATAGAACAAGAGAGAGAGAGCAAGAGAGATAGAACAAGAGAGAGAGAGAGCAAGATAGAGAGAGAGGGAGAAAGAGAGAGAGAGAGGGGGGGAGGGAGAGATGAGAGAGGGAAAGAGGGCAAGAGAGGAAGTGGGCCAGAGTGTCCCAACAGGAACAGAGAGAGAGAGAGAGAGAGAGAGAGAGAGAGAGAGAGAGAGAGAGAGAGAGAGAGAGAGAGAGAGAGAGAGAGAGAGAGAGAGAGAGAGAGAGAGAGAGAGAGAGAACAGAGAGAGAGAGAGAACAGAGAGAGAGAGAGGGAGGGTGGGGTTGGGGGGTGGGGAGGAAGGAGATTGTATGTCATTCTATCTATGGTGTCCAGTCGACGTGTTGAGAGAAGGTGGGGCGGTGTTACCCCTGACTTGCTAATCCCTACACACACAGTACAATTCAGGTCCCAACTTAAGCTCACAGTGAGTTACTGCCTCATTCTCTATCAATCTATGAAGATTACTATTCTATTATCAAATGAAATGCATTATATGTGACTACTATATGATATTATATAAACCTTGCTCACTTGTTCAAGACTTTAGAGAGAGAGGCACTTACCAGTCACCACCCAACAAGCACAACCAAGCAGTTCCACGGCGGGTCTTCCCACGCTGGCCGTCAGGTCATGTCGCTCCATGTGGTTCTCCACACTGTATATTCACCGCTGATGCCACTAGCTCCACTTTGGTTTCTTCGCTCTATAGCTTGCGATGACTATGCTATGTTGCACTCTGCTTGCTACACACTACGAGAGGCCAAATACTATGATCTAGCCTCAATACTCCTTCAAAGTCCCGAGTATTTGCCGAATCTCCGCAGACCTCACTAACACGTGTGTGTGTCTCCCACCGGCGGCGGCCTACTACTGTGGTGGAGGCTGATTCTATACACAGCTTCAAATGTAGATATGATAGAGCCCAGTAGGCTCAGGAATCTGTACATTAGTTGACTGACCGTTGAGAGGCGGGACCATAAGAGCCAAAGCTCAACCTCCCACAAGCACAACTAGGTAAGTACAACTAGGTAAGTACACACACACACACGTATGTACATACGGACTACGTACAAGACATGATGGACTATGTCACCCAAAAGTGTCAGGAAGCAGTAAACAGGTTTATCCCGGCCCGTCAGAAAAAAACGAGAAGCAAAAGAAGAATCCGTGGTTTAATAGGGCATGTATGAAAGCTAAGGAACTGAACAAAAGAGCGTGGAAGAACTTCCAAAATAACAGAACACCAGACAGTAGAGAGAGATACCAGAGAACCAGGAATGAGTATGTTAGTGTGAGAAGAGAAGGTGAGAAAAAGTTTGAAAATGATATAGCTAATAAAGCCAAGATCGAACCAAAGCTAGTACACAGTCACATCAGGAGGAAGACAACAGTGAAGGAACAGGTAATGAAACTTAGAATGGGTGAAGACAGGTACACAGAGAATGACAAAGAGGTGTGTGAAGAATTCAACAAAAGGTTCTAGGGGGTCTTCACAATAGAACAAGAAGAGGTCTCTGCGCTAGGAGAGGTGGTAGTAAACCAGGCGGCCTTGGAAGGGTTCGAAATTACAAGAGATGAGGTCAAGAGGTACCTGGTGGATCTGGAAGTGACAAAGGCTGTTGGCCCAGACGGAATCTCATCATAGGTATAGAAAGAGTGTGCAGGAGCGCTTTGTTCGCCACACTCCATAGTGTATAGTTGGTCACTGGAAATGGGAGACCTACCAGAAATTTGGAAGACGGCTAATATAGTCCCAATATACAAAAAGGGTGACAGACAAGAGGCACTGAACTACAGGTCAGTGTCCTTAACTTGTATACCATGCAAGGTAATGGAGAAGATCACGAGAAAAAAACTTAGTAACACATCTGGAGAGAAGGGACTTCGTGACAACCCATCAACATGGGTTCAGGGAGGGTAAATCTTGCCTTACAGGCTTGATAGAATTCTATGATCAGGTGACTAAGATTAAGCAAGAAAGAGAAGGGTGGGCGGACTTAATTTTTTTGGACTGTCGGAAAGCCTTTGACACAGTACCCCATAAAAGACTGATGCATAAGCTGGAGAAACAGGCAGGAGTAACTGGTAGGGCGCTCCAGTGGATAAGGGAGTACCTAAGCAATAGGAAGCAGAGAGTTACAGTGAGGGGTGAGACCTCTGACTGGCGTAAAGTCACCAGTGGAGTCCCACAGGGCTCTGTACTTGGACCTATCCTGTTTCTGATATATGTAAATGATCTCCCAGAGGGTATAGACTCATTCCTCTCAATGTTTGCTGACGACGCCAAAATTATGAGAAGGATTAGGTCAGAAGAGGACAGCTTGAGGCTTCAAGAAGACCTGGACAAACTTCAGGAATAGTCGAACAAATGGTTGTAAGAGTTTAACCCGAGCAAATGCAATGTAATGAAGATAGTTGTACGGAGCAGGAGACCAGATACAAGATATCATTTGTGAGATGAAATACTTCAAGAGTCAGAGAGAGAAAGACCTGGGGGGTTGATATGACGCCAGACCTGTCCCCTGAAGCTCATATCAAAAGGATAACATCAGCGGCATATGCCAGGTTGGCTAACATAAGAAATTTCTTTTCAAAATTCAAATTCAAATTCATATTTTTTATTCAAGAAAAGTACATACATAGATGATTTGCAAACATGAAGTCGGATTTATAGATAGAGGTAGTACATACAATACCTAAAGCCACTAGTATGCATAACGTTTCGGGCAAGGTGAGGAGGGGAAAAAAACTTAGACTAAAACTTAATAGTAATTGGGATTAGGTATAAATTGTGTTGACAAAATGAATAAAAAAAAGGGGGGGGGGAACATGACAGAAATCATCAATTGTACAAGTTAGAAACAAACAGCATTGTTTAAAAAAAAGCACGACATGGGTTGACAATTAGGGGGTAAGGTAGGTTACTTGGAGTTAATTAGGTAGTACTTGGTTTTACTCTTAAACTGGTTGAGAGAGGTATAGCCTTTGACATGATTTGAGAGGTCATTCCATATTCTGGGTCCCTTGATTCGTAGAGCATTTCTAGTTTGGTTAAGTCGCGCTCTTGGAATATCAAATAGGTATTTGTTTCTGGTGTGGTGCTCATGGGTTCTGTTACAACCTTCTAGGAAGCATTTAAGGTCAAGATTGACATTGCAGTTCAGAGTTTTAAATATATAGAGTACGCATGAGAGGATGTGCAGTGACTTAATATCTAACATATTCAAGGATTTGAGTAAAGGTATCGAGTGCTGTCTGGGGCCAGAGTTAGATATTGTTCTAATAGCAGCTTTGTGTTGAGTAAATAGAGGACGTAAATGATTTTGGGTAGTAGAACCCCAAGCACAGATACCATAGTTGAGATAAGGATAGATGAGAGAGTAATAGAGCGTCACCAAGGCAGGACAAGGTACATAATATCTGATCTTAGAAAGAATGCCAACAGTTTTAGAAACTTTTTTTTACTATATTTAGAATGTTCTGGAAATTCAGCTTGTTATCGATGAGGACACCAAGGAATTTACCATCAACTTTGTTACTAATTTTGATATTGTTTATTCTTAGATTAATTTCATTTGAGGATTTATTACCAAAGAAAATAAAGAAAGTTTTGTCAATGTTAAGAGTGAGTTTGTTGGCAGTTAGCCAAATATAGACTTTATTTAGTTCAGTATTTACTGTGACATTTAGAGCAAGAGGGTCGGGACTGGAGAAAATGAAAGTTGTGTCATCAGCAAATAGAATTGGTTTGAGGTGTTGAGAAGCATTTGGAAGGTCATTAATGTAGATGAGGAAGAGGAGAGGGCCAAGTATGCTGCCCTGAGGAACACCAATGTTGATGGGTAGGGTAGAAGAAATTGAATTATTCACAGAAACATACTGGAGCCTGTCAGTAGGGTAAGACCTGAAGGTATTACAGGGAGTGACCCTTGACTCCATAATGATGGCTACATATTGGTGTCTGTCACTAAGATAGGATCGGATAAAGTTCAGGGCAAGGCCTCGGATTACATAATGGTGGAGTTGACGGGTTCACCACAGCCCGTGCTGCTTGGAACTTTTTGTTACAAGTCGCGAATCTTAAACAACAATGGTGGAGTTTAAGTAAGAAGTCGTTATAGTTATCAACATCAAGGGCCTTTCTCCGGTCAGTGAAGTGGGAAAATCTTGCCAACTCTCAGCTTTTCCAAACAACTACAAACAGATCAAATGGGATAACACCATAGTAGAGAACATTGCCAAACTCATATAGGTTTAAGAAATAGGAGAGGTCGTAGGATGCTCAAAAGGCTTAAAAGACAAAAGAGAGCTTGGATAGAATAAAAAATGGCCAGTTTCCTGTTCCAGCGCCTCAGTGTCGCGGTCCAGAGAGGAAATGCTTGTTGTATCTTGGGCACGCACACCATCTCCGAAGAGCTGGATGAGGTCTTAAAACAGTGATTGTTCAACCTGTCCTCTTACAAAGAACGTCACATTTCGATCACATGTAGTACATAAGGCCAAAAATTGTTGTACTAGAAAATGGAAGCGGTTTGCGAAAGTGATGTTCTGTCCCGTTTTCTGTTTTGGGTCCTCTGGTAAGTTAGGAGAGGACACTTTAAAGTGATCATTTTCTTGACGTTGCAAAACCTTAAGAGGATGGACTGGATTCTTATATGTGTGTGTTTTCTATAAACTGTAACACAATATAATAAAAAAAATTATATTGTGTAAAATAATATATGCCAGTTGCTGTGAAGCGTCAGTGCTGGCTAGGGTTCGAGTGTCCTGGTGGGTAAGTGTTCTAAAGTTGTTTAACTTCACTTGCGAGTTTAGGGAAGTTAGTGCATAAAGCATAAACACAGTGTTCTTCCATATTAACAGGGACTTGATGAAAAACGTGAGTGACCTCTCACTAGCTCTGGTGCCCTTGGGAAGTGGGGATATTTGGAGGGTTAAAATACCCCGAAATTTCCATCTCTTTAAGGGTCTGAGTTTGGTGTAGTGGGTTAAAGGCGTACCAGTTATGCCAGTTGCTGTGAAGGCTAGGGTTCGAGTCTATATATATATATATATATATATATATATATATATATATATATATATATATATATATATATATATATATGTATATATGTATATATATATATATATGTGTGTGTGTGTGTGTGTACTCACCTAACTGTGCTTGCGGGGGTTGAGCTTTGGCTCTTTGGTCCCGCTTCTCAACCGTCAATCAACTGGTGTACAGATTCCTGAGCCTACTGGGCTCTGTCATATCTACATTTGAAACTGTGTATGGAGTCAGCCTCCACCACATCACTTCCTAGTGCATTCCATTTACTAACTACTCTGACACTGAAAAGGTTCTTTCTAATGTCTCTGTGGCTCATTTGGGTACTCAGTTTCCACCTGTGTCTTTTTGTTCGCGTCCCTCCAGTGTTGAATAGTTCATCCTTGTTTACCCGGTCGATTCCCCTGAGGATTTTGTAGGTTGTGATCATGTCCCCCCTTACTCTTCTGTCTTCCAGTGTCGTAAGGTGCATTTCCCGCAGCTTTTCCTCATAACTCATGCCTCTTAGTTCTGGGACTAGTCTAGTAGCATACCTTTGGACTTTTTCCAGCTTCGTCTTGTGCTTGACAAGGTACGGGCTCCATGCTGGGGCCACGTACTCCAGGATTGGTCTTACATATGTGGTGTACAAGATTCTGAATGATTCCTTACACAGGTTCCTGAACGCCGTTCTGATGTTAGCCAGCCTCGCATATGCCGCAGACGTTATTTTCTTTATGTGGGCTTCAGGAGACAGGTTTGGTGTGATATCAACTCCTAGATCTTTCTCTCTGTCTGTTTCATTAAGTACTTCATCTCCTATTCTGTATCCTGTGTCTGACCTCCTGTTTCCACTACCTAGTTTCATTACTTTGCATTTACTTGGGTTGAACTTTAACAGCCATTTGTTGGACTATTCACTCAGTCTATATAGGTCATCTTGTAGCCTCCCACTATCATCCTCTGTTTCAATCTTCCTCATAATTTTTGCATCGTCGGCAAACATTGAGAGGAACGAATCTATACCCTCTGGGAGATCATTTACATATACCAGAAACAGTATAGGTCCAAGGACTGACCCCTGCGGGACTCCACTTGTGACGTCTCGCCAATCTGAGACCTCACCCCTCACACAGACTCGTTGTCTCCTGTTACTTAGGTACTCCTCTATCCACCGGAGTACCTTCCCTTTCACTCCAGCCTGCATCTCCAACTTTCGCACTAGCCTCTTGTGTGGCACTGTATCAAAGGTTTTCTGACAATTCAAAAATATGCAGTCTGCCCACCCTTCTCTTTCTTGCCTTATTTTTGTTGCCTGGTCATAGAATTCAAGTAACCCTGTGAGGCAGGACCTGCCATCCCTGAACCCATGTTGATGCTGTGTTACAAAGTTCCTTCGCTCCAGATGCTCCACTAGTTTTTTTCGCACAATCTTCTCCATCAGCTTGCATGGTATGCAGTTTAGGGACACTGGCCTGTAGTTCAGTACCTCCTGTCTATCCCCTTTCTTGTATATCGGGACTACGTTAGCTGCTTTCCACATATCTGGCAGTTCCCCTGTTGCCAGTGATTTGTTATACACTATGGAGAGTGGTAGGCACAGTTCTCTTGCTCCTTCCTTTAGAACCCAAGGGGAGATTCCATCTGGGCCTATAGCCTTTGTCACATCCAACTCTAGTAAACACTTCCTTACTTCCTCGCTGGTAATCTCAAACTCTTCCAGTGGTTCCTGGTTAGCTATTGTTACGGTGCCCTCTCCTATTTCTTTCGTTTGCCTGCTTTAAGAGTCATATCAGCTCTCCCTACTAATTCTCTGAGGTTCAGGGAGTCTATTGATATATGTGGCGACCAGACCGGCTGCCAGTTAAGGGAGAAAGTTACATTATAAGTTGTAAGTAAGGGGAAATTGGCGCCCTGATATAAAATGAAAGAGTATCCCCTACTGCAGATATGACGTTTTGGAAGGGACACTAGCCGATCGCGGATTGGCCGACTTAGGTCGCGGGCGACCAATCAGGGCCCGCTATGACGTCACCGAGTGCCCCGGGCGGCGCCAACGTCAGAGTTGACCTGACCGTGAAGGCGAGAGGATGCACCTCGGTCAGCTCTCAAGGATTTGAGGCTCTACAAGCCTTTCTTAGTGGATTAGAGCTGGCTATCGCAGCCCATCTTATGTATTGGAGACCCCGCGCTTCTGGGAAGCAAAAAGGAACCAAGTTTATTGAGCAAAAGAGTGCCAAACTTGGAAAATATTCGGCGACGACGCTGGGCGGCGACGCTGGACGTTGAGGGCCTGGAAAGGTGTGGCGGGCAGGCCTAGCTGTGACCGGGTCACATCCACTGAGGGTTTTGGAAGGACGACACCGTTCCTAGGACAAGGAGCAACGCCTTGTGGAAGGGGCGAGTGTGGGAAAATAGTGATTAGCTCAGTGCCCATCGATGAACCAGGATTGGGGTAGCTGAATCTCAGGGATTGGAACGGCGACGACGCGAAGGCTCCACGACACCCGAGGACCTGTGGAACGTTCCTGGATCGTCAAGGATCGACCCAGGAAGCGTGAGAACCTCACACCATCGAGGGACAGGCGTCGTGAGCCAGGAATGTAAGGTAGATCATTTTCCCTCCCATTACCCCTTGTGTGAGTAGGCTAGATAGGCCACAATATTCACTTATGTATGTGGCAACAGGACATTAATACTTTAGTAGTAGAATAGGCTGCAGGGCAGCTTGTGTCCAGGACTGTCAGAGGGGACAGTGTGTATGGATGGCAGGACAGTGAAGGAGAGGCGCCGACGTGGTGAAGAGGCCCTCCTGTGAGAGACTGTGGGACTCCTGTCTTTCTGCCCAGTTGAAGGAGTGTTGGAGGTCGTGGAAGAAGAGGCTGACGATCTCCAGACTTATTATCCTTATTTTCATATTCATGTATTACTTGTAATTGTATGTGTGTTCATGTAATTTGCGTCAGTAAATTCACACATTTTATCACTGTGTTTAAATGTGCCTCCATTATAATATTTCTCTATGAGCATACACGAAGGTTATTATAGTACCACCTAGGGAACACTACGTTCCCTATAGAAGATCTTATTGCCTGGAGAGTGGTGAAAACAGCACAGACTTATATAAAAGTGTACCCTTAGCCATCCGATCAGTATCAGTGCCTGAATGGTGGCAACTAGTAACGTGGTGGCTAGAGAGAGGTAAAGCCACACAAACCTTCCTGGGAGAGTACCCTGGGCCGACAGTCCAATAGCAGATCTATGGGAGTAGCAACCTTCTGGCAACAAACAATACATAATACACCCACTGAACTGCATTGCTGGGGTGCAGATATAATAACCGAGCTGGCGACCATGTTAAGAAGAAGATAGAGAAAACAGGCGGGAAAGGACTTCCTGCAACCTTTTTGTCTGTCAGGCAAGACTCAGGGAGGTTATGATTATAAGGTAAGCCTGAGTCTTCCTTCACTCCTCCACGGGTCTAGGCCGGAACTGTTAACAGCAGTTTCCCCGTGTTTGACTGAAGGGCTTCCAGGGTGAATCAGTGGCACCACCTTTTGTGGTGGAAGCAAAGACCTGTGGAGGTGGGCATTGTTGGTCCTCTCCTGTGTGACCAAGGAGACTCCGGTGAATCCCGGGAGTCGGAGGGGGCTGAGTATTCGGCCTTTTGAACCCCTAGCAGCTGAGTGCTAGCAGAGCCCCGGCCCACCCCCCGTGACACTATTTCCTCACTTACCTCTGGAATTTCTCCTTGCTCTAAGGTGAAGACCTGGAATTTCTTATTCAATTCCTCACACACTTCCTTGTCATTTGTAGTGAATCCTTCTGCCCCTATCCTTAATTTCATAACCTATTCCTTTACTGTTGTTTTTCTCCTGATGTGGCTATGCAACAATTTAGGCTGAGTCTTTGCCTTGCTTGCGATGCCATTTTCGTATTGTCTTTCTGCCTCTCTACTCATCCTGACATATTCATTCCTGGCATTCTGGTATCTTTCTCTGCTCTCCAGTGTCCTGTTATTCCTATAGTTTCTCCATGCCCTTTTACTTTGCTGCTTAGCTAGCCTACATCTCTGATTAAACCATGGATTTCTCATTTTCATTTCTCTGTTTTCCTTTTTTACTGGGACAAACTTGTTTGTTGCGTCCTTGCACTTCTGCGTGATGTAATCCATCATATCTTGGGCTGTCTTTCCCCTGAGCTCTGTTTCCCATGCTATATCTGTTAGGAATTTTCTTATCCTCTCATAGTTTCCCTTTCGGTATGCTAACCTTTTGGTTTCGGTATCCCTCCTCGAGTTCAATAACCCTTCTTCAATCAAGTACTCAAACACCAGTACACTGTGGTCGCTCATTCCTACTGGGTCCTCAAAACCGATTTCTCTTATGTCGGAGTCGTTCAGAGTGAAGACTAGGTCGAGTCTCGCTGGTTCGTCATTGCCTCTCATCCTTGTGGGTTCTCCGACATGCTGGGTTAAAAAGTTGCTTGTCACCACCTCCAATAGTTTGGCTCTCCACGTATCCTCGCCTCCATGCGGTTCCTTGTTCTCCCAGTCAATCCTTCCGTGATTGAAGTCGGCCATGATGAGCAGGTGGGATCTATTTCTACAGGCAGCAGAGGCTGCCCTCTCAGTTATAGTGTTAACTGCCATGTTGTTGTTTTCATACTCTTGACTGGGTCTTCTGTCATTTGGTGGAGGGTTGTATATTACTGCTACTACTATTCTTGATCCTCCCATTGTCATAGTGCCTGCTATGTAGTCTCTGAACTCCTCACAGCCCGGGATGGCCATCTCCTTAAAACTCCATTCCTTTCTCATGAGTAGGGCCACTCCGCCTCCTCCCCTACCTTCCCTCTCTTTCCTTATTACTGTGTACTCCTGGGGAAACACGGCATTCATTATGATTCCAGAGAGTTTTGTTTCAGTGAGTCCGATTACATTTGGGTTCACTTCTTGTGCTCTTTCCCTTAGTTCACTT
Organism: Procambarus clarkii; assembly: GCF_040958095.1. Taxonomy (NCBI): domain Eukaryota; kingdom Metazoa; phylum Arthropoda; class Malacostraca; order Decapoda; family Cambaridae; genus Procambarus; species Procambarus clarkii. The sequence continues at coordinate 39,584,851 of NC_091153.1, forward strand.
GTCTTGCTTGTGATCCCATCTATGTTCGAGTACATCACCCTGAAACTGACTCTCTTCTGCTTCTTCTCTGGGGGGGGAACTTTGGGATCTGGGGTGAGTGGGAGCTGGGGGGACCTGGCACGGGGAGACTGGTGGAGGAGGGAGGGCTTGGGGGGGGGGGAGAGGGGGGGGGGGGAGGGGGGGGGTGGGGGGAAAGGGGGAGGGTAAAGGGGGGTTGGGTGGTGGGGGAGAGGGGGAAGGTAAGGGTGTGTGTGTGTGTGTGTGTGTGTGTGTGTGTGTGTGTGTGTGTGTGTGTGTGTGTGTGTGTGTGTGTGTGTGTGTGTGTGTGTGTGTGTGTGTGTAAATCACGAAAATTAACACGTGATGAAAACTGTGACATGGTATATCCAACCCCCAACAGCAACAGCCGAGCCTCAAATGTACAACATATTTAACAGTCATTACACACATAATATCACAATAGAATGATGTAAGGGCGAAGAGGTAGATCGGCCAATTGACACAGCTCAAGTGCATGGGGGAGTTGTGTAAAACCCTGGTTTGTGTCTCGGAGAGGTTGCAGGATCCAAGTTAGTTCAGTAGAACTTCTGGTTTCAACTCTTTTGACCATGTCGTAGCTCAGTCGATTAAGGCAGCATCTGGGATGCTCTCGGACGTAGGCTCGAATCCTCGTCACGACCCTTGTGGATTTGTACACTTTACAGTCAGTTAACACATTTTAACAGTCTGCCATGGTCGAGTGGTTACCGTAGTGATTATGCTAGTGTTGTTTGATGCACCTGGATTTCTGAGGTTCGAATCCTTCACGAGGAAGAGTTCTTAGGTTACATATAACTTGTGGTTTAAGGAAGTGTTATCTTCACCGGGGAAACACAGACCCTGCACCACACTCAGTGGAAAATGAAATCAAATATTTGTAATAATATTTATTGGTAGTATAAAATAGCGATCACGCACTGGGGCTGATGAGTCGGACGATAGTGCTCCTAACTTGTTTATTATTGTCACCAGAAATGTTGAATAGTCTTGGTGAAGCGAAGGAACTCTTGTGCCATGTTGACGCCTGTGTTCCCAACCCTCTTTGTCGCGTTGTATTTCCTGTATCTTGACGAAGAATAAGTGTTAAAAAACAAATATCACCAGTTTCACTCTATGTATCTCCTGCTAGCTTACGACAACGAACAGTTCATGATTACATTAAGACAAATCTTGTGAATTTGAACCATGTTTTGATTGATTTCACATCTGGGTGAAAGGCATGACGGCCATTTTTGTGCATTCACTGCTGGGCGAATTGACGAGTATTTGTGGAGTTGATGACGATAAGACACGTGAAGATGCTCTGGAGAGACGACGTTTGCTGGACGATTGACGGACGAGGACGATTGACGGACGATGAGAAGATAATATAAGGTTAGCGTTATTAATATGAGATATTTTATTTATTTCCCCCATCCTTGGCGTCAGACATGACGTCAGAGGACGGGGAGCGTGGGGGGGGGGAAAGTATGTGATTTTGGAGTTACTCGTCGTCGTCGTCGTCATCGTCATCATCATCATCATCATCATCATCATCATCATCGTCATCATCATCATCATCATCATCATCATCATCATCATCATCATCATCATCATCATCATCATTATCATCATCATCATCGTCATCATCATCATCATCGTCGTCGTCATTATCATCATCGTCATCATCATCATCATCATCATCGTTATCATCATCATCATCATCGTCGTCATCATCATCATCATCGTCATCATCATCATCGTCATCATCATCATCATCATCATCATCATCATCGTCGTCGTCCCCGTCCCCGTCGTCATCGTCGTCATCATCATCATCATCATCATCGTCATCATCATCATCATCGTCATCATCATCATCATTGTCATCATCGTCATCATCGTCATCATCATCACTGCAAAAGAGGGCAAAATAAGACTCTCAAGAACACACAATGATGGTAACTCAAGGCAAATTGGGGGACTTCCGACAGGCCGCCGGCTTCCTGTCCCCGTCTAGACCACTAGAGTTAATGGCTCAGGTAAATTCTGGTAAAAACTCTTGAGGATCAGGAACACGGAGGCTGCCGTTGCAACCCGTTCTCGCACTTGCTTATAGTCAATATTGGCTTATTAATAAGTTCATATGTGACATACTAATTTATTGTGAATATTTTAGTTTACCTTGAAAAGCTTAATAGAAAACACCGACCTAACCTAACCACCTTAGTATGTTAATATGAGCATCTTATTGCTTCTTAAGTACAATTATTACTTAACCTATACTTATATTGATATTACAGTTTTATAAAAATAATAAAACAAAACCAATATATTTAAATAAATTGTAAAGTAACTCAGGATATTGTCAAATATTGTATAAAATCTCTACTGTTTAATAAAACTGAAAAAGAAATTCATAATATGAAAACTGGTGTTTAGCAAATCTATAGTAAGAGTTGTACCTTACAAACAACATATAACTTGGCATATACCACATATGTACTTATTAATCAGACAAATAGTGACTACAAACAATAAGTCATATATGTACTGTCTTTTGCGAGAGCGGGTTGCAACACCACGGCGCTCACTCCACATTCAACCCTTAAATAATATAATGAAAAAAAGGTAATTGTTCCAGGTAAGGACCTTCCGTATACATCATTATCACTATAATTACCACCATTAACATCAACAAATCTTATTTGCTAATGACACAACTTTCATTTTCTCCAGTCCTGACTCACATGCTCTAAATGTCACTGTGAATACTGAACTAAATAAAGTCCATCTTTGGCTAACTGCTAACAAACTCACTCTTAACATTGACAAAACTTTCTATATTTTGTTTCGTAATGAATCCTCAAATGAAATTAATCTAAGAATAAACAATATATAAATCAGTAGTAAAGTTGATGGTAAATTCCTTGGTGTCCTCATCGATAACAAGCTGAATTTCCAGAGACACATTCTAAATATAGCAAAAAAAGTTTCTAAAACTGTTGCATTCTTTCTAAGATCAGATATTATGTAATAATAATAATAATAATAATAATTTTTATTTAGGTAAAGGTACATACATAAAGAGATTTTACAAAGTTTGTTGGCTTTATAGATAGAGCTAGTACATACAATGCCTAAAGCCACTATTACGCAAAGCGTTTCGGGCAGGAAAAAACACTAATGACTAAAGCTTAAAACTAATGGGTAAAAAGAATAAAATGTGTTGAGTACAAATATACCCCGCCCTGCCTTGGTGACTCTCTATTACTCTCTCATCTATCCATATCTCAACTATGGTATTTGTGCTTGGGGTTCTACTACCCAAAATCATTTACGTCCTCTAATTACTCAACACAAAGCTGCTATTAGAACAATATCTAACTAAGTTGACCAATATCTAAGTTTGTTGACCAACTTGTATATTGGCTATTTTCTACCATGTTCCCCTCTGTTTTATATATATTTTTTTCAACGCAATTTATACTTTAAGCTCAATTACTATTAAGTTTTAATCTAAGTGTTTTCCCTCACCTCACCTCACCTTGCCCGAAACGCTATGCTTACTAGTGGCTTTAGGCTTTATTGTACGTACAACCTCTATCTATAAATCCCCCTTTATGTTTGTAAATCAACTATAAACTTTTATAAATTCTATAACTATAACTTCTATAAATTTCTATAACTATTCTAAAATCCTATAACTTCTATAAATTCATCAATATTTGTATCACACCTTTTATGTATGTACTCTACCTGAATAAACATTTGAATTTGAATTTTGAATTTTGAGTTATGTATGTATTTCCTGAATAAAATTTACTTTACTTTAAAACATCATCATAACCACGACTCATCACCATAGCCATCATTACCACCATCTTCATCATCATTATTCTTATTACCACTATCATCATATTTGTCATCATTAACACATCATTATCATCTGTATTATCCTTTTCACCATCACCATCAATATCATCATCACTACAGTCGTCATTTTCACCAACATTATCATTATCATCATTACCACAGTCATCATCATAACCATCATTATCATTATCAACATTATCAACATTACCATCATCATCACTATCATCATACAACAGTCAGGCACTCGTTATCAGTATCAGACTCCACCATATCATACACGTCAGGAACACATCATCATACATCATACACGTCAGATACTCCTGTCATCACGCATCATACAAGACTGGTACTCATCATACACGTTAGGAACTCATCACCACGCACCATACACGTCAGGTACTCATCATGCACGTCAGGAACTCATCATTACGCACCATACACGTCAGCTACTCATCATACACGCCAGGAACTCATCATCACGCACCATACACGTCAGGTACTCACTCGTCGTCGTCGTCGCCAGCACCGAAGAGGTCCCAGGCGGAGGTGCGCGCGAACAGCACCATCATGGCTAGCAACAACGACAATAACGCCCTGCAAAGATAAATTGTTTAAAATAGCTGAAAAATTAACCAGTCTGTGAGGAACAGGCTATTTGTTGGCAGCAGGATATCTGTAAGAACAGGCTATCTGTGGGGAATAGGCTATCTGTGGGGAATAGGCTATCTGTGGGGAATAGGTTATCTGTGGGGAGCAGGCTATTTGTTGGGAACAGGCTATCTGTGGGGAACAGGTTATCTGTGGGGAACAGGTTATGTATGGGAACAGATTACCCGAAATAAAGGATTTACTACACCATTTTATTTCTTGTGTGGAATTCAAGATTACACTTTAAAACTTCTAAAATTTTACGATTTTGTTTTCCTTTAAAATCTTAGGACTCATTCCTTGTATTATTACATAATTGAAGTGAGATTATCGACTACAGAACTCGATAAATTTATAATACACTTGCATGTAGCGATTCATCGTGGCAGATTTGAACTGATGTGAATCCTAAGACAAACTTTCTATACTTAGAAACATCTCCTCTCTTCTGCCAATTCTCACAAACTGCGTGGCGATAACACGCGGTTGCCAGTAAATGTGGCGTGTGTGGGAAGCCTACAGCAACAGCTGCTACGCGCCTCTGGGGCTGGCTCACAAAATCAGTGCCAATGAATGCAGTCACAGCAGACGCTGGTATGGCCTTATATCCAGAAAAAAGACGACACTAGGATGACATCAAACACATGTTCTGTTCTGTTGCTTTGTGGTCTGGTCTGTGTTTCTTCTCTGATGGTGTGGTCTGGTCTGTGTCTCCTCTCTGATGGTGTGGTCTGGTCTGTGTCACTCCTCTGATGGTGTGGTCTGGTCTGTGTCTCTTCTCTGATGGTGTGGTCTGGTCTGTGTCTCTTCTCTGATGGTGTGGTCTGGTCTGTGTCTCTTCTCTGATGGTGTGGTCTGGTCTGTGTCTCTTCTCTGATGGCGTGGTCTGGTCTGTGTCACTCCTCTGATCACTCAGATCTTTTTAGTAAGTTCAACATCATCTAGCACAAATCTGGTAACTTTGTCTTCATTACTTAGTTCAGAACCAAGAAATGTTCAATTTAAACTCCTGCCAATCGTTCGTCCACACTCCCTTAACAACCAAATTTCTGAGATTCGTAGATAATATTTTTATTAGTAATACTGAATAACTATTTTGCTATGTATTTAACAAATACTACATGAAGTTAATATTTAAATAATGTATTAAAATGTTACGTGGGGATCACATAATCTTTTCTTATATACAAATGAGCGTCTGTAAAAAGCATAGTCTATATTACTATACTTTAATGGATGACTACTAATACCTGTAGAAGGTTTCGGGAGTTTTTCTACTCCCCAAGGCTCCACTTGAGCCTTGTGATAAGGTGGTCCAACAGGCTGTTTCTTGAAGCGGCCCGCAGCATCCACTACAACCCGGTTGGTCAATATATTGCACAAAGATGGGTTCAGCCTTGTTTCATCCAGCTGGTGGTTTGTTTTTAGTCGTCTACTTCAAGGCAACACCAACATTGTGTTTGCTCCCATTTACCCATTGTTGGGTAAATACTGGTTCGGTAACAGGCTTGTCGATTTGTGGAACCAATTACCGCATAATATAATAGACGTAGGCTCCCTTGATTGTTTCAAGCGTAGGTTAGACATATCTACGAATGTGTTATGGTGGATGTAAATAGGAGCTGCCACGTATGGGGCCAATATGCCTCCTGCAGTTTCCCTGATTTTTATCTTCTTATGTTCACAGATGAGGCTAATATTGTCCAGGCCATCTGGTCCGTGTTGTCTCTGGCATTCGTTTATTACTCTAGTGTGAGTGTTTTTAAACATAAGGATTGGGTCAGAATTTTCGAAGGACAGGTATGTCAATTAGTTTTTTTGAGCAAAATCTTAAATAAAAGGCAAGAATTAAATTTATCTCCAGCAATCTCTGCCAGGTTCTGAAGCCATACTGATGGAAATACAAGCGTTCAGCCCGAGTTAATTAAGAAGAGGAATTTCTCTAAAAGTGTGTAATCTGGGAAGAGGTTAATTCTTGCCCCGACTGAGCAGAGAAGCTTAGTGTTATCTGCACCTTTGTGAACACAGTAACTACAATGAAACTGGAAAGATTTTGTTAAGAATGTTGATAAATAACACATCCTAGACACTAGTTTACAGCTCTCAGTAACATGCATTTGAGATTTCTTTGGGGCCTGTCCCAAAGAATTACATTGTTTATGTAATTGTTAACATAAATAGTTCAAATAGTTTTGAGCGCCCAATATAAATATATTATATAATATATAATATTATATATAATATATATTATAAATAATATAATATATATTATATTATATATGTAATATATATTACATAATATATATATTATAATAAATATAATATATACATATTAAAAAATACGATATATATATATATATATATATATATATATATATATATATATATATATATATATATATATATATATATATATATAAAATGTCGTTTTTTATTTTATATGTATTTATTATGTTTATTATAATATATTATATAATATATATCATATGTATTGTATTTTATATATATATATATATATATATATATATATATATATATATATATATATATATATATATATATATATATATATATATATATTAGATTATATATTATAAATAAGAAATATATATATTTACAATACTTGAACTATTTATGTTTACAATTACATAAACGTCAGACAGGCACCAAAGAAATCTCAAATGGCCGTTAATGACAGCCGTAAACTATTGATGTCGTTGTGTGTCTTGGAGACACAACAATATATAGCTGTCGACTCCCGATAGCTCAGTGGAAGAGCTTCCGACTCACACTGTGGAGTCGGCGGTTCGAGTCTCCTAGAGAATCAAATATATCAAACACTACAGCTATTGTTCTAGTTGATGATACAGTCAGCCCAAGTCAAGAGGCACCAGGTCGAACTGGGAGCTGTGTAACCCAGTCAGCCGCCGCGGGTTCGGACACCGGTACCCCCCTGCTGGCCTAAATATGGTGCGAGCAACTCCTGGCTCTTGCCCACCATTTTATTTTGGCTCTGGTGCCCCTCTCCCGGACTCTCTTTGCTTTCTGCTTGCCTCTCCTCCTTTGTCACTTATCGGCGCTGCTCTCCTGTTTGTTTTCTCTTGTAAGAGTGGCGAGGGCGTGTTTGTAGTAAGTATTTGGCTGAGCGCTAGTTTGTCCACTGTTGTTCAAATAAATTCGGAGATTTGAACGTCATAAAGCCACTCTTAATTTTTAGATTATTTGCAATGTTTCTATATTTTTACTTGGCCTATTTTTGTATAATATATGTCTCTGAATGCTATATTTACGCTTTATTCGCTCTCAAACTGTGGCCGCCAAATATAGCCTAGGCTCTGTTGACGTTTCCTGTATGGTCAATTAGAACCAATCAAATAGCGGCTTGCACATCACACCCCACACAAAAAAGACACCAAAAAACCATCCTTGCTTTGACACACTCCCTGAGCAATTATAACTGTCTCTAATGAATGCTCTCCTCCCGTTTTAGATGGGCGAGATCAAACGACTTCACAATGGTGGCTGGCAGTGTGAACGATTGCTTCCACTCCTGCCCCCAGGAGATAATACCGGTGATTCTTCCATTATCACAAGCTTGAAAGAAGGAGATACGAACGTGTGATGATTGGCAGATATATCGCATGAGCTAACCAATACAAGCAAAAGAAATTCAAGAGTAGAGTGAAGATATGATGACCAGACCACACACCAGAAGATGATGAGACGACAACGTTTCGGTCCGTCCTGGACTATAATAAGTCGATTGTGATGATGATTAAGTCACAATCGACTTGATAATGGTCCAAGATGGACCGAAACGTCGTCGTCTCTTCATCTTCAGCCACGTTATTATGACTTATCATCTGCATATGAGTAAAGTGAACTAAAACAAGCGGGAAATCAATATCGAAGGCGATAAAAGATTGTAAACAATTACGGTGACTGGTATATCAATTAGAGTTCGCAGTTTTTCCATTCAAAACAATGCAACTCCTGATGAAGATATCAACGCATTAAGGCTTAGCTGGGAGGAAATAAAGACTGACGATTATGAGAGTCAGGAATGCGTTCTCCGGCATTCGTACCTAGTAGCCAGAACTCACTTCTCAGCCTACTATGCAAGGCCCGATTTGCCTAATAAGCCAAGTTTTCCTGAATTAATATATTTTCTCTACTTTTTTTCTTATGAAATGATAAAGCTACCCATTTCATTATGTATGAGGTCAATTTTAAATTTATTGGAGTTAAAATTAACGTAGATATATGACGGAACCTAACCAATTAGGTTACGTTAGGAAGCCGAAAAAGTTAGGTTAGGTTAGGTTAGGTAGGTTAGGTAGTCGAAAAAACATTAATTCATGAAAACTTGGCTTATTAGGCAAATCGGGCCTTGCATAGTATGCTGAGAAGTGCGTTCTGGCTATTAGGTATGATATATATATATATATATGTCGTACCTAGTAGCCACAACGCACTTCTCGGCCTACTATGCAAGGCCCGATTTGCCTAATAAGCCAAGTTTTCATGAATTAATTGTTTTTCGACTACCTAACCTACCTAACCTAACCTAACCTAACTTTTTCGGCTACCTAACCTAACCTAACCTATAAAGATAGGTTAGGTTAGGTTAGGTAGGGTTGGTTAGGTTCGGTCATATATCTACGTTAAATTTAACTCCAATAAAAAAAAATTACCTCATACATAATGAAACCGATAGCTTTATCATTTCATAAGAAAAAAATTAGAGAAAATGTATTAATTCAGGAAAACTTGGCTTATTAGGTAAATCGGGCCTTGCATAGTAGGCCAAGAAGTGCATTCTGGCTACTAGGTACGACATATATATATATATATATATATATATATATATATATATATATATATATATATATATATATATATATATATATATATATATATATATATATATATATATATATATATATATATATATATATAATTGTTAACATCCAAAATAAGAGTTTAATATATTCTTGTAATTAGAGCATAGAGAGCTGAGACGGCAAACAGCTGTACACAAGAGAGGTGCGGGCATAGAGTTACTTGTGTTGCGATTTAGAAATACCTTGGCAGAAGTACTCAGTGTAGAGGCTACACGCATTCCAGGCTACACCTGAGCCACGAGTGTATTGTCTCGCTTACACTCCCACCAGCCCTCAACACTGTACTCCAGCAACACTGTTCTCTAGCAACACTGTACTCCCACCAGCCCTCAACACTGTACTCCAGCAACATTGTACTCCCACCAGCCCTCAACACTGTTCTCCAGCAACACTGTACTTCCCCCAGCGCTCAACACTGTACTCCAGCAACACTGTACTCCAGCAACACTGTACTCCAGCAACACTGTACTCCAGCAACACTGTACTCCAGCAACACTGTACTCCAGCAGCACTGTACTCCAGCAACACTGCACTCCAGCAACACTGTTCTCTAGCAACACTGTACTCCAGCAACATTGTACTCCAGCAACACTGTACACCAGCAACACTGTACACCAGCAACACTGTACACCAGCAACACTGTACTCCAGCAACATTACTCCAGCAACACTGTACACCAGCAACACTGTACTCCAGCAACATGTACTCCAGCAACACTGTACTCCAGCAACATGTACTCCAGCAACACTGTACACCAGCAACACTGTACACTAGCAACACTGTACACCAGCAACACTGTACACTAGCAACACTGTACACCAGCAACATGTACTCCAGCAACACTGTACTCCAGCAACACTGTACTCCAGCAGCACTGTACTCCAGCAACATGTACTCCAGCAACACTGTACTCCAGCAACACTGTACTCCAGCAACACTGTACTCCAGCAACACTGTACTCTAGCAACACTGTACTCCAGCAACACTGTACACCAGCATCAATGTACTCCAGCAACACTGTACTCCAGCAACACTGTACTTCAGCATCACTGTACTCCAGCAACACTGTACTCCAGCAACATTGTACTCCAGCAACACTGTACTCCAGCAACATGTACTCCAGCAACATGTACTCCAGCAATATGTACTCCAGCAACACTGTACTCCAGCAACATTGTACTCCTGCAACACTGTACTCCAGCAACATGTACTCCAGCAATATGTACTCCAGCAACATGTACTCCAGCACCATGTACTCCTGCAACACTGTACTCCAGCAACACTGTACTCCAGCAACATGTACCTTAGCAGCACTGTACTCCAGCAACACTGTACTTCAGCAACATGTACCTTAGCAGCACTGTACTCCAGCAACACTGTACTTCAGCAACATGTACCTTAGCAGCACTGTACTCCAGCAACATGTACCTTAGCAGCACTGTACTCCAGCAACATTGTACTCCAGCAACACTGTACTCCAGCAACATGTACCTTAGCAGCACTGTACTCCAGCAACATGTACTCCAGTAACATTGTACTCCAGCAACATGTACTCCTGCAACACTGTACTCCAGCAACTCTGTACTCCAGCAACACTGTACTCCAGCAGCACTGTACTCCAGCAACACTGTACTCCAGCAGCACTGTACTCCAGCAACACTGTACTCCAGCAACATGTACTCCTGCAACACTGTACTCCAGCAACACTGTACTCCAGCAACACTCTACTCCAGCAGTACTGTACTCCAGCAACACTACTCCAGCAACATTGTACTCCAGCAACGCTGTACTCCAGCAACACTGTACTCCAGCAACATATACTCCAGCAACATTGTACTCCAGCAACACTATACTCCAGCAACATATACTCCAGCAACACTGTACTCCAGCAACACTGTACTCCAGCAACACTGTACTCCAGCAACACTGTACTCCAGCAACACTGTACTCCAGCAACACTACTCCAGCAACATTGTACTCCAGCAACACTCTACTCCAGCAGTACTGTACTCCAGCAACACTACTCCAGCAACATTGTACTCCAGCAACACTGTACTCCAGCAACATATACTCCAGCAACATTGTACTCCAGCAACACTGTACTCCAGCAACATATACTCCAGCAACACTGTACTCCAACAACACTGTACTCCAGCAACACTGTACTCCAGCAACACTGTACTACAGCAACATATACTCCAGCAACACTGTACTCCAGCAACACTGTACTCCAGCAACACTGTACTCCAGCAACACTGTACTCCAGCAACATATACTCGAGCAACACAGTACTCCAGCAACACTGTACTCCAGCAACATCTACTCCAGCAACACTGTACTCCAGCAACACTGTACTCCAGCAACACTGTACTCCAGCAACACTGTACTCCAGCAACATATACTCCAGCAACACTGTACTCCAGCAACACTGTACTCCAGCAACACTGTACTCCAGCAACATGTACTCCAGCAACACTGTACTCCAGCAACATGTACTCCAGCAACACTGTACACCAGCAACACTGTACACTAGCAACACTGTACACCAGCAACATGTACTCCAGCAACATGTACTCCAGCAACATTGTACTCCAGCAACATGTACTCCAGCGACACTGTACTCCAGCAACATGTACTCCAGCAACACTGTACACCAGCAACACTATACACTAGCAACACTGTACACCAGCAACACTGTACTTCAGCAACATTGTACTCCAGCAACATGTACTCCAGCAACACTGTACTCCAGCAACATGTACTCCAGCAACACTGTACACCAGCAACACTGTTCACCAGCAACATGTACTCCAGCAACACTGTACTCCAGCAACACTGTACTCCAGCAACACTGTACTCCAGCAACATGTACTCCAGCAACACTGTACACCAGCAACACTGTACTCCAGCAACACTGTACTCCAGCAACACTGTACTCCAGCAACACTGTACTCCAGCAACACTGTACTCCCCCCAGCGCTCAACACTGTACTCTAGCAACACTGTACTCCAGCAACACTGTACTCCAGCAACATGTACTCCAGCAACACTGTACTCCAGCAACATGTACTCCAGCAACACTGTACTCCAGCAACATGTACTCCAGCAACACTGTACTCCCGCAACACTGTACTCCAGCAACATTGTACTCCAGCAACACTGTACTCCAGCAACACTGTACTCCAGCAACACTGTACTCCAGCAACATATACTCCAGCAACATGTACTCCAGCAACATGTACTCCAGCAACACTCTACTCCAGCAACACTGTACTCTAGCAACACTGTACACCAGCAACATTGAACTCCAGCAACATGTACTCCACCAACACTATACTCCAGCAACACTGTACTCCAGCAACAATGTACTCCAGCAACACTGTACTTAAGCAGCATGTACTCCAGCAACATGTACTCCAGCAACACTGTACTCCAGCAACGTGTACTCCCACCAGCCCTCAACGCTGTACTCCAGCAACACTGTACTCCAGCAACATGTACTCCAGCAACATGTACTCCAGCAACACTGTACTTCATCAACATGTACTCCAGCAACACTACTCCAACAACACTATACTAAAGCAACACTGTACTCCAGCAACACTGTACTTCAGCAACACTGTACTCCAGCAACACTGTACTCCAGCAACATTGTACTCCAGCAACACTGTACTCCAGCAACACAATACTAAAGCAACACTGTACTCCAGCAACACTGTACACCAGCAACACTGTACTCCAGCAACACTGTACTTCAGCAACACTGTACTCCAGCAACACTGTACTCCATCAACACTGTACTCCAGCAACACTGTACTTCAGCAACACTGTACTCCAGCAACACTGAACTCCAGCAACACTGTACTTCAGCAACACTGTACTTCAGCAACACTGCACTCCAGCAACACTGTACTCCAGCAACATGTACTCCAGCAACATGTACTCCAGCAACACTGTACTCCAGCAACACTGTACTCCAGCAACATGTACTCCAGAAACATGTACTCCAGCAACACTGTACTCCAGCAACACTGTACTCCAGCAACACTGTACTCCAGCAACACTGTACTCCAGCAACACTGTACTCCAGCAGCACTGTACTCCAGCAACACTGTACTCCAGCAACACTACTCCAGCAACACCGTACTCCAGCAACATTGTACTCCAGCAACACTGTACTCCAGCAACACTGAACTCCAGCAACACCGTACTCCAGCAACACCGTACTAAAGGCAACATTGTACTCCAGCAACACTGTACTTCAGCAACACCGTACTCCAGCAACATTGTACTCCAGCAACACTGTACTCCAGCAACACTGTACTTCAGCAACACTGTACTCCAGCAACACTGTACTCCAGCAACACTGTACTTCAGCAACACTGTACTCCAGCAACACTGTACTCCAGCTACACTGTACTTCAGCAACACTGTACTCCAGCAACACTGTACTCCAGCAACACTGTACTTCAGCAACACTGTATTCCAGCAACACTGTACTCCAGCAACACTGTACTCCAGCACCACTGTACTTCAGCAACACTGTACTCCAGCAACACTGTACTCCAGCAACATGTACTCCAGCAACACTGTACTCCAGCAACACTGTACTCCAGCAACACTGTACTTCAGCAACACTGTACTCCAGCAACACTGTACTCCAGCAACACTGTACTTCAGCAACACTGTTCTCCAGCAACACTGTACTCCAGCAACACTGTACTTCAGCAGCACCGTACTCCAGCAACATTGTACTCCAGCAACACTGTACTCCAGCAACACTGTACTTCAGCAACACTGTACTCCAGCAACACTGTACTCCAGCATCACTGTACTTCAGCAACACTGTACTCCAGCAACACTGTACTTCAGCAACACTGTACTCCAGCAACACTGTACTCCAGCAACACTGTACTCCAGCAACACTGTACTCCAGCAACACTGTACTTCAGCAACACTGTATTCCAGCAACACTGTACTCCAGCAACACTGTACTCCAGCAACACTGTACTCCAGCAACACTGTACTCCAGCAACACTGTACTCCAGCAACACTGTACTTCAGCAACACTGTACTCCAGCAACACTGTACTCCAGCAACACTGTACTTCAGCAACACTGTTCTCCAGCAACACTGTACTCCAGCAACACTGTACTTCAGCAACACCGTACTCCAGCAACATTGTACTCCAGCAACACTGTACTCCAGCAACACTGTACTTCAGCAACACTGTACTCCAGCAACACTGTACTCCAGCAACACTGTACTTCAGCAACACTGTACTTCAGCAACACTGTACTCCAGCAACACTGTACTCCAGCAACACTGTACTCCAGCAACACTGTAGTCCAGCAACACCGTACTCCAGCAACACTGTACTCCAGCAACATTGTACTAAAGCAACATTGTACTCCAGCAACACCGTACTCCAGCAACATTGTACTCCAGCAACATGTACTCCAGCAACACTGTACTCCAGCAATACTGTACTCCAGCAACATGTACTCCAGCAACACTGTACTCCAGCAACATTGTACTCCAGCAACACTGTACTCCAGCAACATGTACTCCAGCAACACTGTACTCCAGCAACACTGTACTCCAGCAACACTGTACTCCAGCAACACTGTACACCAGCATCACTGTACTCCAGCAACACTGTACTCCAGCAACACTGTACTCCAGCAACATGTACTCCAGCAACACTGTACTCCAGCAACACTGTACTCCAGCAACACTGTACTCCAGCAACACTGTACTTCAGCAACACTGTACTCCAGCAACACTGTACTCCAGCAACACTGTACTCCAGCAAC
This sequence comes from Procambarus clarkii, assembly GCF_040958095.1. Lineage (NCBI taxonomy): Eukaryota > Metazoa > Arthropoda > Malacostraca > Decapoda > Cambaridae > Procambarus > Procambarus clarkii. The sequence continues at coordinate 39,600,113 of NC_091153.1, forward strand.
ACTGTACTCCAGCAACACTGTACTCCAGCAACACTGTATTCCAGCAACACTGTACTCCAGCAACACTGTACACCAGCATCACTGTACTCCAGCAACACCGTACTCCAGCAACACTGTACTCGAGCAACACTGTACTCCAGCAACACTGTACTTCAGCATCACTGTACTCCAGCAACACTGTACTCCAGCAACACTGTACACCAGCAACATTGTACTCCAGCAACACTGTACTCCAGCAACTTGTACTCCAGCAACACTGTACTCCAGCAACACTGTACTCCAGCGACACTGTACTCCAGCAACACTGTACTCCAGCAACACTGTACTCCAGCAACACTACACCAGCATCAGTGTACTCCAGCAACACTGTACTCCAGCAACACTGTACTCCAGGAACACTGTACTCCAGCAACATGTACTCCAGCAACACTGTACTCCAGCAACACTGTACTCCAGCAACATGTACTCCAGCAACACTGTACTCCAGCAACACTGTACACCAGCAACACTGTACTCCAGCAACACTGTACTCCAGCAACACTGTACTCCAGCAACATGTACTCCAGCAACACTGTACTCCAGCAACACTGTACTCCAGCAACACTGTACTCCAGCAACACTGTACTCCAGCAACACTGTACTCCTGCATCACTGTGCTCCAGCAACACTGTACTCGAGCAATACTGTACTCCAGCAACACTGTACTCCAGCAACATGTACTCCAGGAACACTGTACTCCAGCAACACTGTACTCCAGCAAACACTGTACACCAGCAACACTGCAGGAAGGTGGGTGTGTGGGGGTGATGCTGCAGGTATGTGTGTGTGTTGGGGTGATGCTGCAGGAAGGTGGGTGTGTGGGGGTGATGCTGCAGGAAGGTGGGTGTGTGGGGGTGATGCTGCAGGTAGGTGGGTGTGTTGGGGTGATGCTGCAGGAAGGTGGGTGTGTGGGGGTGATGCTGCAGGTAGGTGGGTGTGTGTGGTGATGCTGCAGGTAGGTGGGTGTGTTGGGGTGATGCTGCAGGTAGGTGGGTGTGTTGGGGTGATGCTGCAGGTAGGTGGGTGTGTTGGGGTGATGCTGCAGGTAGGTGGGTGTGTGGGGGTGATACTGCAGGAAGGTGGGTGTGTGGGGGTGATGCTGCAGGTAGGTGGGTGTGTGGGGGTGTTGCTGCAGGTAGGTGGGTGTGTTGGGGTGATGCTGCAGGTAGGTGGGTGTGTTGGGGTGATGCTGTAGGTAGGTGGGTGTGTGGGGGTGATGCTGCAGGAAGGTGGGTGTGTGGGGGTGATGCTGCAGGTAGGTGGATGTGTGGGGGTGATGCTGCAGGTAGGTGGGTGTGTTGGGGTGATGCTGCAGGTAGGTGGGTGTGTGGGGGTGATGCTGCAGGAAGGTGGGTGTGTGGGGGTGATGCTGCAGGTAGGTGGGTGTGTTGGGGTGATGCTGCAGGTAGGTGGGTGTGTTGGGGTGATGCTGTAGGTAGGTGGGTGTGTGGGGGTGATGCTGCAGGAAGGTGGGTGTGTGGGGGTGATGCTGCAGGTAGGTGGATGTGTGGGGGTGATGCTGCAGGTAGGTGGGTGTGTTGGGGTGATGCTGCAGGTAGGTGGGTGTGTGGGGGTGATGCTGCAGGAAGGTGGGTGTGTGGGGGTGATGCTGCAGGTAGGTGGGTGTGTGGGGGTGATGCTGCAGGAAGGTGGGTGTGTTGGGGTGATGCTGCAGGTAGGTGGGTGTGTTGGGGTGATGCTGCAGGAAGGTGGGTGTGTTGGGGTGATGCTGCAGGTAGGTGGGTGTGTTGGGGTGATGCTGCAGGAAGGTGGGTGTGTTGGGGTGATGCTGCAGGAAGGTGGGTGTGTTGGGGTGATGCTGCAGGTAGGTGGGTGTGTTGGGGTGATGCTGCAGGAAGGTGGGTGTGTTGGGGTGATGCTGCAGGTAGGTGGGTGTGTTGGGGTGATGCTGCAGGAAGGTGGGTGTGTGTGGTAATGCTGCAGGAAGGTGGGTGTGTGGGGGTGATGCTGCAGGAAGGTGGGTGTGTGGGGGTGATGCTGCAGGAAGGTGTGTGTGTGTGGGGGTGATGCTGCAGGAAGGTGGGTGTGTTGGGGTGATGCTGCAGGAAGGTGGGTGTGTTGGGGTGATGCTGCAGGAAGGTGGGTGTGTTGGGGTGATGCTGCAGGAAGGTGGGTGTGTTGGGGTGATGCTGCAGGTAGGTGGGTGTGTTGGGGTGATGCTGCAGGAAGGTGGGTGTGTGTGGTAATGCTGCAGGAAGGTGGGTGTGTGGGGGTGATGCTGCAGGAAGGTGGGTGTGTGGGGGTGATGCTGCAGGAAGGTGGGTGTGTGTGGGGGTGATGCTGCAGGAAGGTGGGTGTGTTGGGGTGATGCTGCAGGTAGGTGGGTGTGTGGGGGTGATGCTGCAGGTAGGTGGGTGTGTGGGGGTGATGCTGCAGGTAGGTGGGTGTGTGTGGGTGATGCTGCAGGTAGGTGGGTGTGTGGGGGTGATGCTGCAGGAAGGTGGGTGTGTGGGGGTGATGCTGCAGGAAGGTGGGTGTGTTGGGGTGATGCTGCAGGAAGGTGGGTGTGTTGGGGTGATGCTGCAGGAAGGTGGGTGTGATGCTGCAGGTAGGTGGGTGTGTGGGGGTGATGCTGCAGGTAGGTGGGTGTGTGGGGGTGATGCTGCAGGTAGGTGGGTGTGTGTGGGTGATGCTGCAGGAAGGTGGGTGTGTTGGGGTGATGCTGCAGGTAGGTGGGTGTGTTGGGGTGATGCTGCAGGAAGGTGGGTGTGTTGGGGTGATGCTGCAGGTAGGTGGGTGTGTTGGGGTGATGCTGCTGGAAGGTGGGTGTGTTGGGGTGATGCTGCAGGAAGGTGGGTGTGTTGGGGTGATGCTGCAGGTAGGTGGGTGTGTTGGGGTGATGCTGCAGGTAGGTGGGTGTGTGGGGGTGATGCTGCAGGAAGGTGGGTGTGTTGGGGTGATGCTGCAGGTAGGTGGGTGTGTTGGGGTGATGCTGCAGGAAGGTGGGTGTGTGGGGGTGATGCTGCAGGTAGGTGGGTGTGTGGGGGTGATGCTGCAGGTAGGTGGGTGTGTTGGGGTGATGCTTCAGGTAGGTGGGTGTGTGGGGGTGATGCTGCAGGAAGGTGGGTGGGAGGAATGGTCCTAAACGCTGTATGTTTACATCTCGAAGAGAACTTCAGCTCTTCATTTCTATTCTTGACTTCCCAGTGGTCGTAACTCTTGGTGCTCCGGCTCAGACGTTTACAATGTAGGCTGATGAGTCGTATTCAATTGTATTGAGTTTCTGGACGATTTTAGCCTGGGCGGGAACATGGTTCTCCAGAAAGTACATTTTGATCTAATGCATCTAAGGTACAAGTGGCCCTGTACCTTAGATGCTATGGTTGGCAGCTTGTTCCAGATGCTTGCTACCTCCTCAACGGGCCGCTGTACCGTTGGGTGAAGCTGATGAGGCAAAGTACGCCTTTTGTAGAAATAGTTTAGGCTACTCTATCCCTTTGGTGGGGGGTAGAAATAGCCTAAGCTACTCTATCCCTTTGATGGGGGGTAGAAATAGCCTAAGCTACTCTATTCCTTTGATGGGGGGTAGAAATAGCCTAAGCTACTCTATTCCTTTTGATGGGGGGTAGAAATAGCCTAAGCTACTCTATTCCTTTGATGGGGGGTAGAAATAGCCTAAGCTACTCTATCCCTTTGATGGGGGGTAGAAATAGCCTAAGCTACTCTATTCCTTTGATGGGGGGTAGAAATAGCCTAAGCTACTCTATTCCTTTGATGGGGGGTAGAAATAGCCTAAGCTACTCTATTCCTTTGATGGGGGGTAGAAATAGCCTAAGCTACTCTATTCCTTTGGTAGGGGGTAGAAATAGCCTAAGCTACTCTATTCCTTTGATGGGGGGTAGAAATAGCTTAAGCTACTCTATTCCTATGAGATGTATTTCTTTCTTGTCTCAATAAACATACTTGAACTTGAAAATACTCTCCCGTCGCCAGCTTCGTCTGTGATCATGTAATAGCGTGATCTTTAATGCAGATTGAGATCAACTTTTGAATTCGTTATAAAGAAGGCATGGAAAACTCTTCAACTCCCAAATCAGATCTATAATAGAGAACTCCTCACTAATTCCGATTCCTATTCATGGTTTTATCTAAAAATGTTTGATAAAATAGAAGATAAGACCGCACATTTAGCGAGGACCAAAGGTAAACTATTTGACCCAATACCATCAAGAAAGTGTCGTATTAAAGTGCCCCCTTTATCCTAACCTACCAGAGGATCCAAAACAGAAAACGGGACAGTACGTCAATTTCGCCAGCCGCTTCCATTTTCTAGTACGACGATTTTTTTTGCCTTAGGTAGAGTATACGTCAAAATGCGACGTTCTATTAGAATGACGGGTTGGTTTTAGCAACTCGCGCAAAAAAATGTAACATTTTTTTCCTCTAAATAAATTTCACACTTGTTGTATAAAAATATAACACAATAATAATAATGAAATAATTTAATATAAATAATTATTGTAATAATTAATAACAAAAGTTGTTGGCATGATTACAGAAATAGCTGTTTAAAATTTATTAAAAATTATTATAATTATATGATCATAAACCGAATTATATTTCTGGGGCAAAGATAAAGATCTATGCAGAGTATTGCGTGAGAGAGAAAGACAGAGAGAGAGAGAAACACACTTGTGTATTTATGTAAATAAATGACACCAAATCTTTCGCACTCTCCTGAGTGCTTTGTCAAAGTCTGAGTGTGTGGTTTGAGCGAGACATCAGTCGTTGAGATGTAAGTCTCAACGAACCACACACTCAGACCTTGACAAAGCACTCAGGAGAGTGTGAAAGACTTGGTATTTCACAAATACACAAATGTGGGTTATCTATATTGCTGCACCTACTTCTGCTTGCACTGCTACTACTATTTATTGCTACTGCTACTGATATTACTGCTACTTCTACAATTATGACTGCTGCTATTACAGCAGCTCTAATACTAATAGTACTGCTGCTATTAGTTCTTCTACTGGTACTTGTACTACTATTACTTCTAGTACTGCTACAATTACTGTTGCTGCTGTTACTACTACTAATAATAATAATAATAATAATGCAAATAAAAGTATTATTAAAGAGATTATGATTTCTGCTTTCGTTATACAGTACAATGTTTGGACCTAATGTGTTTGGTCGTACATCTTTGGTTTGTCTCTGGTCATAACGTCTTTGGTCATACTGACTTTGGTCAAAATATATTTTGTCGTCATGTCACTGGTCGTATTGGCTTTGATGATAATATCTTTCGTCGTGCTGTATTTGGTCGTAATACTTCTGGTCGTGCTGTATTTGGTCGTTATACCACTGATCGTGCTGTATTTTGATCTTGTCATGTACACATTCTGTATTTGGTCGTGCTGTATTTGGTCGTAATATCTTTGGTCGTGCTTTATTTGGTTGTACTATCTGGTCGTGCTGTATTTGGTCGGATTCTCTCTGGTCGTGCTGAATTTGATTATACTTAGCATTACTTGAAATTGTGTTTGCAAAACAGTTTGTCAATGGTCTCTCTTGCACCTTTGCACTTGCTATAACCTTTCGCCAGTACAAGCCTGAAGGGCGCCGGGGTGGGTACGATAAACTTGTTTGTCGAGCACTGACGGCAGTGTTATATCCTGTCCTTCCTCTGAGAAAATGAACTTATCTTAAATCTAGGCCAGGAATGTTTGTTTTGTTAGATACACAGAATTTCATCTCCAGTTTTATGTTAACGCAGCGGCGGCAGCGTAGTTTTGTGTGGAGACAGCTGCGTAGTTGTATGTAGAGGCAATATTGTTGTCTCTACGACAATGCTGCATCTCGCTACATTTCGTTATTTCAGTTACATTCAACCGCGTAGTTTCTGTCGAGCTCAAAATAGCTCCAGTACTTATTTAGCCTTCAAATATTTCTTAAACTGTTTACTGAGATTGCGATGAACCTGCCGATATAGTTCATACTCCTAGCAGTGTTTATATCTCAGTATACTCTAGTTTACATTAATCCTTGACTCTGGATAGGATTAAAGGTTACTTTAGAGTTGTAAACAAAATGAAATGATAATTCCGTCAGTGTGTGTACCTCCTCAACTTGCAATCGCAAAAAAATTGAGCTTCACACGGTATAAATGATGTCATGTAACGCCAGAACATCAACAACGATCGCGAACAACACTCTTTATTAGTCCATGACATCAATAAAAGACTTTGAGCTTTGGTATGTATCACTGAGCAAATTAAGTTGGTAATACGTAGGGAAAATAAAGCCCATAGAGGAAATAAAGCCTAGTCCGGGAGGCGGTGGGTGAATTAGTGGGAGTGTTCGGACGTTGTCTATGAATAGCCTAGCCTGGGCGTCCAGTCTTGCGCTCTGGTGGTGTGTTTTGCGATGAAGCAGACCTACGTCACGCTACAGCAGACCTATGTCACTCTACAGCAGACCTACGTCACGCTACAGCAGACCTACGTCACGCTACAGCAGTCCACATAGCTGCAAAAAGTAGTCTAAACAGGATAGGTTTGATTGAAACAGACAATGGGATACATAACTGTGCGCCAGGAACAGTTCGTTAGTTAGTCAATGATCTAATGTGCATCAGGAACAGTTCGTTAGCTAATCAATTATCTAATATGCGCCAGGAACAGTTCGTTAGTTAGTCAATGATCTAATGTGCGCCAGGAACAGTTCGTTAGCTAGTCAATGATCTAATGTGCGCCAGGAACAGTTCGTGTGCTAATCAATTATCTAATGTGCGCCAGGAACAGTTCGTTAGCTAGTCAATGATGTAATGTGCGCCAGAACAGTTCGTCAATTATTCAATCAGCCCGTTCTTGTGAGCATTCGCAACGTCAAGAAATTGTTGTATTAAAGCGCCTCAATTTAACCTTATTACCAGAGGACCCACGAACATAAAATGGGGACGAGGAGTCACAATAACGTGGCTGAAATATGTTGACCAAACCACACACTAGAAAGTGAAGGGAAGACGACGTTTCGGTCCGTCTAAATCACAATAGACTTGAGAATGGTCCAGGACGGACCGAAACGTCGCCGTCCCTTCACCTTCTAGTGTGTGGTTTGATCAACAGAAAATGGGGACATTATGTCAAATTCACGAGCCGCTGCCATTTTCTTGTACATAAATTTTTGACCTTCGGTAATATATGCGTCAAAATGAGACGTGCTATAACGAGAACAGGTTGATTTTATGACCTAGTGATAAAAAGATATCACTCTTAAAGATATAAAGATGCAAAGATATCACTCTTCAAAGATACACTTATAACGTTTTCAAAGATAATCATTGAAAGAGTGACAAGAAGTAAGATCACAAAACACATGGAATCCCAGCATCTCTATAACCCTAGACAACACGGTTTCAGAACAGGGCGCTCTTGTCTATCACAGTTGCTGAACATCACTATGCCCAGCATAGACCAGAAGACCAGAAGACATACAAAACGCGGACGCAATATTCAATTTTGCAAAAGCCTTCGACAACTGTGTGTTACTGCGCACAAAATGCGTTCAAAAGGAATCACCGGAAAAATAGGAAGATGGATCTACAATTTCCTAACAAACAGAACCAAATGTGTAATAGTCATCAAAGTTAAATCCAGACCATCAACGGTGAAGATGGCCAGTTCCCCAGGGTACTGATGCTTGCTCCAGTACTCTTTTTCATTCTCATATCGGAACTATAGTACCGTATCATCCTTTGTAGATAACAATAGGATTTTTATGAGAGTAGACAACATAGAGGACACGGCAAACCTCCAATCTTATGTAAATCAGGTCTTTCGATGGGCTACAGAAAATAATATGGTATTTAACGAAGATTAGTTCCAGCTCATGCGCTATGCAAAAAAATATAATATAAAAATGGAGACCACGTACAAAACGCAGTCAAATCATACCGTACAACGCAAAAGCAATGTAAGGAATTTGGGTGAAATCATGTCGGAAGACCTTAACTTTAAAGAACATAATAAAGTAGCCGTCACAACTGCATGAAAAATTGCAGGTTGGATAACAAGAACCTTTCAAACAAGAGATGCCGAACCAAGGATGATACTCTTCAAGACGCTAGTGCTCTCTAGAGTAGAGTACTGCTGCACAATGACAGCCCCTTTCAAAGCTGGAGAAATTGATGATCTGGAGAGCGTGCAGAGATCCTTTACCGCTAGAATCCACTCAGTAAAACATTTAAACTACTGGGAACGACTAAAATGCCTAAATCTGTAATCTCTTGAGTGGAGGCGGGAGAGATACATAATAATTTTCACGTGGAAAATATTAGAGGGGCTGGTCCCAAACCTGCACACAGAAATAACATCACATGAGACCAGAAGACATGGCAGGATGTGCAGAATACCCCCGTTGAAAAGTGGAGGTGCAACAGGTACTCTGAGAGAGAACCCTATCAACATCAGAGGCCCGAGACTGTTCAACACGCTTCCACTACACATTAGGGACATAACTTTTGGAATAGTTCGTCAACTATCCAATCACGCTACATCACTCCTGTGTTACGTTAAAACAGTCCAACGTCGCGTTACAGTAGACATACATCATCCTACTGCAGATTTACGTCACACTACAAGACTTACGTCACGCTACAAACATTCAAAGCCACGCTACAGCAGTCCTACATCACGCTACAATGGACCTATGCGCGGGCTACAGTAGGGAGTTTATCTACACCAAATCACTCTCCTCTTATCACCTTTCCTGCCTGGAGTCAGGGGGCGGTATCAGCGACTGTCAGCGTGAGGCGGCAGTCTGATAGCTGCCTTCGACCCAGTCCAATTAGAAGAGGAGCAGACTGAACACTAAGTCATTGTAATCCTGCTATTTTCTTCTCACAATGTAGTCATAAAACCATGAAGCTTTTAAATGCAAATTATCTAAGTCGGAAATTAATTTACAAATTACAATTAACAAATAAATGAAAGATTTAAGCTTAATCTAATCACTCTCATGTTAAAAGTGGCGCTCACAATTTCACTAGGATATACCGGATAAATTTTTTGAGTGGGACGAAACATAGCTTCCAGTACTCAGCCGAAGCCTAAACAAACATTTTCAAACCCAGTGCATGATTTAAGATGACGATAGCTTTGGCTGTATTAAATAATACTTGGTAAAATACTTGGTTATACTCGATAATTGGCTAACTCGAAATGCTAAAACTGACAATAATTTTGGACGAGAGAATTGAATTCTCTACAGTTTTGGGAACATATGATTGATCGTTTGTTCCACAGCGTGAGGGTAGGGTATAGCGTACCCACAACCATTATACCCCGTAAGGGTACGGCATACCCACAACCATTATACCCGTGAGGGTACAGCATACCCACAACCATTATACCTGTAAGGGTATAGCGTACCCACAACCATTATACCCGTAAGGGTATAGCGTACCCACAACCATTATACCCGTAAGGGTATAGCGTACCCACAACCATTATACCCGTGAGGGCACAGCGTACCCACAACCATTATACCCGTGAGGGCACAGCGTACCCACAACCATTATACCCGTGAGGGCACAGCGTACCCACAACCATTATACCCGTGAGGGCACAGCGTACCCACAACCATTATACCCGTGAGGGCACAGCGTACCCACAACCATTATACCCGTGAGGGCACAGCATACCCACAACCATTATACCCGTGAGGGCACAGCGTACCCACAACCATTATACCCGTGAGGGCACAGTGTACCCACAACCATTATACCCGTGAGGGCACAGCGTACCCACAACCATTATACCCGTAAGGGTACAGCGTACCCACAACCATTATACCCGTGAGGGCACAGCGTACCCACAACCATTATACCCGTGAGGGTATAGCGTACCCACAACCATTATACCCGTGAGGGCACAGCGTACCCACAACCATTATACCCGTGAGGGCACAGCGTACCCACAACCATTATACCCGTGAGGGCACAGCGTACCCACAACCATTATACCCGTGAGGGCACAGCGTACCCACAACCATTATACCCGTGAGGGCACAGCGTACCCACAACCATTATACCCGTGAGGGTACAGCATACCCACAACCATTATACCCGTGAGGGCACAGCGTACCCACAACCATTATACCCGTGAGGGCACAGCATACCCACGACCATTATACCCGTGAGGGCACAGCGTACCCACAACCATTATACCCGTAAGGGCACAGCGTACCCACAACCATTATACCCGTGAGGGCACAGCGTACCCACAACCATTATACCCGTGAGGGCACAGCGTACCCACAACCCAAGTGTTAAGGACAATTTCGTTTAACTTTGATTACGGTTCCGCTCTTCGCAAGGTTAGAATTGACCCCAAATATCCTCTGTTCATCTTCCAAGATACACAGGTATTTTATCAATACGTCTTTCTTAATGAACGTATCACTAAACTGCGGCAGACCACTTCGTTATCAACATTTGACGGACGCAACGGTGGTCCTCAGATAGCTCCACGCTTAGTCCACTACGGGCTCACCATAGCCCGTGCTACTTAGAACTTTTGTTCCAAGTAGATGATTCTTAAGCAACAACATATGAAGAGCTCCGTGCTGGTTGTGACAACAAAATATTGCTACACGCAGCAGACGATATTAACGTCGTGCGGGTTTAGGCTTCCTCCTGCACCGCTCTCTGCTGTGAAACAGGTTGGTGGTGACTATGACATTCCACACCGCCTCCCAACCCCCACTGACGCCGGTGATGGTGGCAATCTTGAGTAATCCTTATGTGTCGCCATTGGGTGATTGAAATATAATCCTGAGCACCACCGTTTAGGCTCCTGTTTTGAGTTAGATTTTGAAATGAGCACTTTAACAAGCCTGTAAAGTAATTACGAAACAGAACGGATTTATTTTCACGTTCAAAATATGTATGCACTTCGACAAGATGCTATAAGAAACGCATTTGATAATTCTTGGAGGACAATTTGTTGGCAATATTTTCATTTTTATGCAACAGAAAACGGCTTCAGGCTGGGCAGTCTTGAAGGGTGACTTACTTATTCTTCATGGTTGCGACTTGTCCCGGAGACGAGTGAAGACCAACTGGTGGCAAATGTGGCACTCCTGGCTGGCTCTAGCCTGCGCTTGGCACCCGGCGCCACCACCGGTACATGGCACCACACGCTGCTATCGCTGGCCTTCGCTATTTTCCGTGAAATCATATCCGGGTACTTTTCTTGCTAAATGTAGAATTCAGAATATTATTATCAAAAATATATTGCAATTATTTTGCTTAAATTCCAAGGCATATATAATTTATTATACAACGGTTCATTTCCTGTTTTAAAAAACTTGTTGAGAAATAGTGAACGAGAAGTGTTGCCATACAGACACTTCCTGAAGATACCTCTACCTGAGGCCCCGCCTACATGCACACTTGAGGAAAAGAACCACCTAACTCTTCTAGCAACATCACAGAATACTGACGCTTCCGTCTAGGAGGCATAAGGAGCATTACGACGCATCACGCTCGGGAGACTTAGCACATCATTAAGGTAAGGTTGGTAAAGCAGTGGTAGTAAGGGGTGAGAATAGAAGCCAAGGCGGCCCTGGACTAAACATGAGATTCGTAGCTACGGCCAGTACTCTCGCTACTTTTGGGTACCTCGGTCATCCAAATATGCAACTAGGAGTCCCAATGCGCACCTGCTACTAATGGGTACCTTGGGTATCGAGATATGCAGCTTGGGGGTCCCATTTGGAGGACTTCCTACGGCTTTGGGTACCTTTGTACTTTTGTTACTTCGTTTATTATGCCCCCAAATACCCAATCCATGGGCGGTAGAGGAAAGGGTTACAGAGGCACATAATGGGCTCAGGGACTGAACCGCAAAGTTAATAATAATAATAATAATAATTTTTATTTAGGTAAGGTACATACATAAAGAGATTTTACAAAGTTTGTTGGCTTTATAGATAGAGCTAGTACATACAATGCCTAAAGCCACTATTACGCAAAGCGTTTCGGGCAGGGTTCATTTTCAAGTTCATTTACCTACGTAAGTTACAGTCTTGATAAGCTAGTTACACTGTTTAATTTCTATTTGTATTATATCAATAATGAGTTTGAGACTACAAGTACAGTCTCCAGGCTAAGTAACTCTCACATTCAGTGATTGTTGTTTAAGATTCGCTACCTGGAACAAAAAGTTCCAAGTAGCACGGGCTATGGTGAGCCCGTAGTGGACTTCTTAAGTTAGTTTCATAATAGATTTGTCTATTTTGCTCACCGCCCGGCGTCCAGCGGAGGAACAGCTAATAGTCGGCCAAATATATTGGGTGTCAAGATATAGAGCCCAGACTTGACACAGTCGGTGTCAAGGTATAGAGCCGGGACTTGACACAGTCGGTGTCAAGATATAGAGCCCAGACTTGACACAGTCGGTGTCAAGGTATAGAGCCGGGACTTGACACAGTCGGTGTCAAGATATAGAGCCCAGACTTGACACAGTCGGTGTCAAGATATAGAGCCCAGACTTGACACAGTCGGTGTCAAGATACAGAGCCCAGACTTGACACAGTCGGTGTCAAGATATAGAGCCCAGACTTGACACAGTCGGTGTCAAGGTATAGAGCCCAGATTTGACACAGCCGGTGTCAAGGTATATAGCCGAGACTTGACACAGGCGGTGTCAAGACATAGAGCCCAGACTTGACACAGTCGGTGTCAAGATACAGAGCCCAGACTTGACACAGTCGGTGTCAAGATATAGAGCCCAGACTTGACACAGTCGGTGTCAAGGTATAGAGCCCAGATTTGACACAGCCGGTGTCAAGATATAGAGCCCAGACTTGACATAGTCGGTGTGAAGGTATAGAGCCCAGATTTGACACAGCCGGTGTCAAGATATAGAGCCCAGACTTGACACAATCGGTGTCAAGACATAGAGCCCAGACTTGACACAGTCGGTGTCAAGATACAGAGCCCAGACTTGACACAGTCGGTGTCAAGATACAGAGCCCAGACTTGACACAGTCAGTGTCAAGATATAGAGCCCAGACTTGACACAGTCGGTGTCAAGATATAGAGCCCAGACTTGACACAGTCAGTGTCAAGATATAGAGCCCAGACTTGACACAGTCGGTGTCAAGATATAGAGCCCAGACTTGACACAGTCGGTGTCAAGATATAGAGCCCAGACTTGACACAGTCGGTGTCAAGATATAGAGCCCAGAGCAAGGCGTAGTAGCCAGGTTCTAGAGCAGTTGAGGGCAGCAAGGACATAAAGACGGCGCCACAACGCATTCCAAACAATTTTAAGTTCATTATACATTTGTATTTCAAATCCTTACACATGGAAGATACATTAATGTTATTTTGTATTTAAATTAAAAACTCAAGGACTTGAGATGATTTGTATTTATTTTGTATTTAAATTAAAAAATTCAGAGACACACAATTGTTATCTTGTATTTAGAATCAAAACACTAGACACCTTTGTATTTAGAATCAAAACACAAGATACCTTTGTATTTAGAATCAAAACACAAGATACCTTTGTATTTAGAATCAAAACACTAGATACCTTTGTATTTAGAATCAAAACACAAGATACCTTTGTATTTATAATCAAAACACAAGACACCTTTGTATTTATAATCAAAACACAAGATACCTTTGTATTTATAATCAAAACACATGACACCTTTGTATTTATAATCAAAACACAAGATACCTTTGTATTTAGAATCAAAACACAAGATACCTTTGTATTTAGAATCAAAACACTAGATACCTTTGTATTTAGAATCAAAACACTAGATACCTTTGTATTTAGAATCAAAACACTAGATACCTTTGTATTTAGAATCAAAACACTAGATACCTTTGTATTTAGAATCAAAACACTAGATACCTTTGTATTTATAATCAAAACACTAGACACCTTTGTATTTAGAATCAAAACACAAGATACCTTTGTATTTAGAATCAAAACACAAGATACCTTTGTATTTAGAATCAAAACACAAGATACCTTTGTATTTAGAATCAAAACACAAGATACCTTTGTATTTAGAATCAAAACACAAGATACCTTTGTATTTAGAATCAAAACACAAGATACCTTTGTATTTATAATCAAAACACAAGATACCTTTGTATTTAGAATCAAAACACTAGACACCTTTGTATTTAGAATCAAAACACAATAAAAGAGTTTTACAGTAAGCTCTTAAATTTACATTGTATTTAAAATAAAAATATAATATAAATATGTGTGCTATTTAATTATTTTACAATTTTAACGTAAAAGGAAAAGGGAACGAAGAAGCATGAAACAGCCTGACCAGATGGCTGAGTGGACAGCGCTCCGGATTCGTAGTCCTGAGGTTCCGGGTTCGAGCCCCGGTGGAGATGGAAACAAATGAGCAGAGTTTCTTTCACCATGATGTCCCTGTTCACCTAGCAGTAAATAGGTACCTGGGAGTTAGACAGCTGCTACGGGCTGCTTCTTGGGGATGTGTAACAAGAAGAAGGCCTGGTCGAGGACCGGGCCGCGGGGACGCTAGGCCCCGAAATCATCTAAAAATAACTCTTTCAATGGAGAGCGAAGCTAACCCAGACAATCCATCCTCATCTAGTTGTGCTTGCGGGGGTTGAGCTCTGGCTCTTTGGTCCCGCCTCTCAACTGTCAATCAACTGGTGTACAGGTTCCTGAGCTTACTGGGCTCTATTATATCTACACTTGAAACTGTGTATGGAGTCAGCCTCCACCACATCACTGCCTAATGCATTCCATCTGTTAACTACTCTGACACTGGAAAAGTTCTTTCTAACGTCTCTGTGGCTCATGTGGGTACTCAGTTTCCACCTGTGTCCCCTTGTTCGTGTCCCACACGTGCAGAAACGCGGAGAAGAGTATGAGTTACCTGATTTTTTTTTTACCCGATTTACCTGAGGGCCACTAACTCTAGTGGTCTCGACGAGGACAGGAAGCCGGCGGCTTGTCGTAGGTCCCTTCTCTTGAATGTGGAACGAAGGAATGATTTATGTGCTAAAGGGTCGTTCCTCAGCTGTTGGTAAGGTCAGAACAATGTGGTACAATGTGGACAGGTTGGGATAATGTGGTACAATGTGGATAGGTTTGGATAAATGTGGAACAACGTGGACAGGTTGGGATAAATGTGGAACAATGTAGACAGGTTGGGATAAATGTGGAACAATTTGGGATAAATGTGGACAGGTTGGGATAATGTGGTACAATGTGGATAGGTGTTGGAAATTTCCAACAGTTATTCTTGTCCCTTATACAATATGATGTATTTCCTGTATTAGGCTTCATTATCATTTGACACTCATTTACTAATCCTTAGTACAATGGGATGTATTTCTTGTACTAAGCGTAATAATTAACTAACACTACTAATTCGTAGTTTAGTATCATAGAATTCATTGCATTAGGTTGTGGAACATCATGTAATTTCTCCTAGAATTGTGCAGTGTTGCGTCAGCCACACACGGAGAATAAATTTCCACATGTATGTAGATCTAATAGAAGTCCAACCATTTACTTTCCTTTATTAGGGATAATTATTTAGTAATAGGTTTACTTTTAGTACACAACAGTTTACTGGAATTCCTTTACCCAGCTTGATCGCTGTTCCAGTAAATAATATCATAATCTAAAATAATTTCCACCTCCAAGGGATTCTCATCTTATTTGTGCAGTCTACATTAACTGATCTGCACTGTGAGAATCAAACATCACCACATAAAGTATTTAATCAATAAATAAAAAGTATTCATATACACTTTCTTCCCTAATTTAGCTTTAATAAATAAATATAATTTATGCTCGGGCCCCCTACAGGGAGCTATGCGCATGCGCAACTTTCGGAAGGAAGGAGACTCTCGCCATTTTCGATCAACTACCAGTATGGTGTTCCGAAGCGGTCCCTACAAATCTTACAATCTAGAAGGCATCTGTGCATCCTCGGACGTCAGATTGAGGACGCAGCTTACCAGAATCACGGACACCAGTTCGGCATGCATTTTTACCTTGTTCAGTTGTAAATTTGAGTTCAGATAATAACTAATACAGGTGCCATGTCGTAACGCTGCAGGCGATAAAATAAACTCCACGTAAGTGCTGCTTTCATCCCTCCAAATATTTAGATATTGCATTTATGTGTGTGAATACTAATTTGGAGTCGAAATTATGGAATTTAATTATTGCAGCCTGGTGCAACCCCACTGAGGAAGCGTGTGACCGCCACATACTTGTGGTGTTTGTGTGTTACTGAGGAAGTCTTGGTTGTAGGGTTGATGTAAAGTCATGACTTGGTTACTGACTTTAATACTTAATATGATTACATGACTAGTAGCTACCAAGCTTGGCGGGCGTCCTGTACACTCTTTTGTTTACCTTCCTTCTCTCTCTGGCGTCCCAGCCGCCGCACATAGAAAACGGATGGTACCATTTTCTGTGAACATGACATCCCTCCTTTTCTTTAAAAAGAATGAATACAGGATGTCTAGTATGCGTGTAGCACAAAGCAAAGTTATTGACACAAAGTAAGTTATTAACATATCAAGAGATACTGCATACATTTAACATTAATTAAGCACACAAAGAATTTAAACAACTTAATCTTTTCCACAAAGGATTTCAATGTTAAAAATACATATGCAATGTTAAACAAACATGAAAGAAACTGTAATACAAAGTTACAAAATATTGAATGAGATATCTGCATTATTCAAACAATATTAAATTTAGTTTAGCATAATAAGTAAATACTTTTCATTACATAGGAACACAATTAATCATCAAATCGTGTAGGGCGTTTAACATGACGTTTAGGACGAGAGTCCTTAAATGCAATAACATCCCTTGATGAATTGTTTGTCGGGTTATAACTATTTTTTTCTTTTTCTTTTGCACGACTTTGCACTTCATCATTTTCTACACTAGTTGGAATCACTTTGAAATAAGCCATATTACGTGTTATACTATGATCTCTATTACTAGCTGTTACCATAGTTCCTTTTACA
Source organism: Procambarus clarkii (assembly GCF_040958095.1). Lineage (NCBI taxonomy): Eukaryota > Metazoa > Arthropoda > Malacostraca > Decapoda > Cambaridae > Procambarus > Procambarus clarkii. The sequence continues at coordinate 39,617,190 of NC_091153.1, forward strand.
CTAATCACTTTATATGGTTTTGTATCATACGGCATATCTAACTTTCCCTCTTTTTTCTTTTTAACGAGAACAGTGTCTCCAACCTTTATGAACTGTTCCTTTGCACGTTGATCATGAGCAATTTTCATTTTGCCCTTGGCTAGTGCATCCTTCTGAGCGAGACGTTTATCCGTTACCTCGGCTGGCATGACGGGTAGTGCGATTCTCATAGGACGTCCAAATAAAAGTTCACCAGGTGACTTGCCCAGTGTTCCATGCGGTGTTGCACGGTAGTTCCTGAGAAAAGCATACATAGCTTGTTTCCAGGATCGTCCTTCGGCATGAGCACAGCGTACCGCTTTCATGAGAGGTTGCATGAATCTCTCAACTTCTCCATTTGCTTGAGGATGTAGTGGCATCACACGGCGGTGTTTGAATCCAATATGCTCAGCAAAGTTGACGAAGTCTTGTCCATTGAATGGCGGTCCATTGTCTGTCTTGACAGTTTCGGGAATGCCAAAGTTTGAAAAGATCTTGTCGAGTTTCGGGATGACGGCCTTTGCAGATGTGGAATTGATGATTTCTACTTCTGGATAACGTGAGTGATCATCAATGACTACCATCAAGTACTCTCCAGTTGGTAGTGGTCCGCAGAAGTCCATCGATACTTCCGTCCATGGTGCAGCAGGTAGTGGTGAAGGTTGTAGAGGTGTTGGTCTTGAAGTATCCACTGCAGCTTGGCAAGGGACACAGGCATCATGCATATCCTTTGCTTGACGATCAATGCCAGGAAACCACACCTTTTCTCGTAGCAGCTGTTTGGTCCTAACAAGACCTTGGTGTCCTTGATGTGCAAGCTTCAGAGCACGTTGCTGGAGAACAGCTGGAATAACGATACGAGTACCTCGCAGCACAGTGTCGCGTTGTTGCGTAACACTTAATTCTGTCTGGATGCGTTCAAGTGCTTTGAATGCATCTTGGTCAACTCCTGAGGGTGGGATGCGTGGAAACTTTTTCTTAGTCAATGCATCCACTGTTGCTTGCAGAGTTGGGTCCTCTAGGGTTGCAGTACGGATTTCATCAAGAGTAAGAGCCTTAGGGACTGCATCACAGGTTACAGAGTGTACATATTCCTCGGCAACTTGCTGATGCTTGGTGATGGTGAAACTGTTGGCAGGATGTCGACTGATGTAATCAGCGGGATTGCCTGCACCCGGCTTGTATTTCACCGTAAAGTTGTATGGTTGCAGACGAAGAGCCCATCTCTCAATGCGAGCTGGTGGTTTGGACTTTGGATTATTGAAGATGGTCTCCAACGGTTTGTGGTCAGTGACTATCGTGGTGAAGGGTGCACCAAGCAGATACACATTGAAGTGTTCACAGCCCCATACAAGAGCAAGAGCTTCCTTCTCTGTCTGACTGTATCGTTGCTCAACATCTGTGAGAGAACGGCTGGCGTAGGCAATTACTACTCGGGAATCTGGTTGACCAGGTTTGTGTTGGGCTAAAACAGCACCTAAACCAACAGGACTAGCATCCACCGTTAACTCAGTGTCCATTGATGGATCAAAGTATGCAGCAGTCGCATTCTCTACTAGTGCATCTTTCACAGCATCAAATGCATTTTGCTCGATATCGCTCCAGTACCATGATGCATTTTTCTTCAGGAGCTCACGTAGAGGCTTTGTAATGGTAGCAAAATCTGGAATGAAGCGAGAACAGTAGTTTGCCATTCCCAGAAAACTATGTACTTCAGTGGACGTTGAAGGAGGTGCAGCATTCTTGATATCTGCAACTTTCTTAGGATCTGGAGACAGACCTTTGTCACTAAGTACATGTCCAAAGAATTCAATTTTATGTTGATTGAACTCACACTTTGCTCGGCTTAGCGTCAAATTCTTTTCTCGTAAGCGTTGCAATGTTGCACGAAGAGCTTTGTCGTGTTCAGCTTGGGTACGGCCATAAACAATGATGTCATCAGACATGTTGTCAGCATTAGGTATATCTTGCAATACCTGGCTGATGATGTGCTGGAATACCTCGGCAGCACTGTTAATACCAAAACTCAGGCGCTTGTACCTATACAGACCTCGATGTGTCGTAAACGTTGTGATGAAGCGACTCTCATCATCAAGTTCAAGCTGATGATAGCCCTTGTTTAAATCTAACTTGCTGAATACAGTTGCACCATTCAAGCGGTAGATCATATCATCTACAGTGGGTGTAGGATGGCGTTCACGCATTATTGCCTTGTTGGGAACACGCATGTCCACACAAATGCGTATCTCATCTGGATTCTTCGGCTTTGGTGGAGTGACAATTGGGCTTACCCATGGTGTTGGGCCTGTTACTGGTTCAATGATATCTAGTTCCATCAGCCTATCCAGTTCAGCATCGACTTTCTTGCGAGTATGAAATGGTTGTCGGCGATGTGGTTGGGCAACTGGAATTACATCTGGGTTGATATGCAGATGTACTTTGCTATCAGTATAACAACCTATGGATTTAAATCGATCAGAAAATTCAGCAACAATACCATCAACATTGTTTGCAGATTCCACTGCTACAGCATTAGAAAGCTGAAGTAGCCCCAATTTGGTTGAAGTCTTGTAACTGAGTAAAGACTCCTTTGCATTCCTAACAACATGGAATGTAGTAATGAGCATTGCATTCTTTGACTTAATCTCTGCAGTGAAAGTTCCAATCACTGGCAAGGCTAACTTCGAAGCATAGGCAGTGGCTTTGCCATTATAGTTTTCAAGCTTTGGGAACTGTTTTTTAAATTTTTCATAGTGGCACTCAGCAATGGTATCAATGTTTGATCCAGTGTCAATGAGAACTTTGAGACAAATACCAGCAATGTATACACATGTCTCTGGGTTGTTTGGAAGATCATTCCATTCTGTGATTGCTTGTACTCCATAAGTATAATCACATTCACTGTCATCTGAGACTGGTTGTAATGAAATGTTGTCTTGTATATTATTAACATTCTGGATATGAGGTGCAATATTGTGTTTACCACCTCGACCCCTATGACCTGATCCTCGTACAGTGCTTTTATTCATTGACTGTGGTTTCTTTAGTGCGGAACGACACATAGCACCAAAATGACCTAGTTTTCCACACTCATAGCACTTCTTACCTTGAGCAGGACAAACATTATCTTGGTGTGGGTAGTCTCCTCCACAATTGTAACATTTATTGTTGACACCCTCTGATGTGGGTCGTTGTGACTGCTTGAGCCTTGTTCCTTGACCCCAGTTGTGACGTGGTTCTCGGCTAAATTTACTGTTAGGTTTGGCATATCTTCTTTGATTGCGATGTCCTCCCTGAACCTTACATACCTCATCACTGTTAGTAACAGTGGCAGAACCGTTGTTGGCACTGCACTCCATGACACGAGCATCACGTGCAGCATCTTCCATTCGACGAGCAATATCCAGTATCTTGGTAAGAGAACTTTCATCATCAACAAGTTCTAGAGATCTTCGACGGAGACGTGTAGATGTGCATGTTTCAATTATTTGCTGTTTGATTTCTTTGTCAACATCAGCAAACTCACAATGGGCTGCTAAACCCTGCAGACGTGTGTGGTATTGATCCACAGTTTCATTAGAGAGTTGTTTTGCTCTCCTGAAATGCATAATTTCCATAGCAGTATTTTGCCTTGGTTTGAAATGCTCTGTTAGTTTGGCTTTGGCAGTGTCATAATCTTTGGCACCACCAGTGTCTTTCAGTGTGTCAAAGATGTCACAAACTCTATCACCTGCATAATGAAGTAGAAAGGCACGCTTTCTTTCAGCACTTTTGATGTCAGAAACTATCAACAAATTTTCAAACCTTTTAAGCCATTTGACCCACCTCTGTGACAGGTTTGTCTGGTCGCAGTCAGGATCAAATGCAGGAAACTGAGGTATATTTGCCATTTTTACTGAATAAATGTAACTTATCACTTAAATGTTCCTCAGAATATTAAACACTTACTGCACTGAATATGTTAGTCAAGAATTCACTGTAATTACTTTAATTTTGCAAAGCACACAAGCATTTTAATGCAAAAGTTCACAGCAGTGCACAATATAGCAGCAACTGACTTCTTACCTAGCCCTTGTGTACATGTGTTGTTCCTACTCACAGCAGCAGCACAGCAGTTGGTACAGCAGCAGCACAGCAGTTGGCACAGCAGTTGGTACAGCAGCAGTTGGTACAGCAGCAGTTGGTACAGCAGTTGGTACAGTGTGATGAATTTTGTAGCACGAAGCGTCGTTTCGTAACCAAAACATCAGGTTTTGTACATATCAAAGCGTCGTTTCGTACACAACGTCGGCAGATTCCTCAGTACACAGTTTCTTCAGCACAACTTGGGTAGCACACAGCTTGGGTAGTACACAGCATCGGTTAGCACACAGCATCGTTTAGCACACAGCATTGGTTAGCACACAGCATTGGTTAGCACACAGCATCGGTTAGCATACAGCATCGGGTATGGCGCTCACAGCTTCTCTTCCTCCTCCAGGCAGCATGCTTCTCCCTTGTGTTTGAAACTGAACAAATACCTGCGTTCACAGTTCATCCTCGTCGCCAATGTGGTGTTTGTGTGTTACTGAGGAAGTCTTGGTTGTAGGGTTGATGTAAAGTCATGACTTGGTTACTGACTTTAATACTTAATATGATTACATGACTAGTAGCTACCAAGCTTGGCGGGCGTCCTGTACGCTCTTTTCTTTACCTTCCTTCTCTCTCTGGCGTCCCAGCCGCCGCACATAGAAAACGGATGGTACCATTTTCTGTGAACATGACAATACTCACGTATTCCAAGTATCACTATCTCAAGCTGTTTCCAGACTGTTGTAGAGATTGGACTCCACCTATGTCCCTCTATCACAGCTGAGATTTAATCAGTTTTCATTGTAGATAGAATTTAATTATTGAGAGTCAAGCATTTCTAATCATCGCATATTAATCAGATGATGAATTTAATTTTAATATGCAGTAGTATTTGTTGCATTACATTTTATTTATCATTATCTATGTGTCTGCATATTATCACTATTATTATTACATAATATATGTTACACACGTAGACTAACCTCATAGAAGACCCCCCCCCCCTCAAAAAAAAAATTTCATGGGAAGCTGGTTCTATCATGCATAGGATTTACAGTCATTACTTAATAGAATATAATTACATATAATTATAGAGATCTATAAGTCACTGGTTCTCTCATTTAACAGTGCATTCTGGTCTTTCAAGCTATCTTACATTTAATTGTTGTTTTGCATTTATAGAATTATACATTTTATTAGTATTAAACTAGAGCCAGATTTCTCTACAACAGGTTGGGATAAATGTGGAACAATGTGGACAGGTTGGGATAAATGTGGAACAATGTGGATAGGTTGGGATAAATGTGGTACAATGTGGACAGGTTGGGATAAATGTGGAACAATGTGGACAGGTTGGGATAAATGTGGTACAATGTGGACAGGTTGGGATAAATGTGGTACAATGTGGACAGGTTGGGATAAATGTGGTACAATGTGGACAGGTTGGGATAAATGTGGTACAATGGGGACAGGTTGGGATAAATGTGGTACAATGTGAACAAGTTGGAATAAATGTGGTACAATGGGGACAGGTTGGAATAAATGTGGTACAATGTGAACAGGTTGGGATAAATGGAACACATGTGTTTGGCGATCATGCTTTTAAGTTTATTATTGATGGTCAGTTCCTCGACACTTGAATTTACCAGACTGCTGGACCTCTGTAGCTCCTTGTTCATGTCTTTGTGTGAAAGAATTTCTTGTGCTATTTTGGGTTGACTGTGGATGACATCTGAGCGATTTTCTAAAATTCTAATTTGCTCACAGTATCTGCGTTGTCAAAATGCTTTGAATCTAAAGCACTACATTCCGAAGCCACATTTTCAGAATGTTCAAATCTTTTATCTGTGCTATATATAACAGAATCTAAGGACACAGTAGGATTTAATGATAAATTTCTTTCGGACGTCCAAGATTTATCTATCATCTGTCAGCCCGTCCTCCAAAAATGGGGTGGTAAATGTAAGGAGGCAAATAAGTGCAATTATGTACTATTCATAGCAGTTAGGAATTGTACTTATTTTCACTCAGTATTAAATCGTACTGTCAAATATATTGTGAATATTTGAGTTTACCCGAAAAACTGAATAGAAAACCACAACCTCACCTAACCGTCTTAGTTTTTGAAGATAATAATTTTATTACTTCTTAATTACAATTAGTACTTAACCTATAGCTATATTGATATTACAGTTTTATTAAACTAATAAAACAAAACTAAAATATATCAATAAATTGTAAAGTAACTCAGGATATTTTAAAATTTTGTATAAAATCTATATTATTTAATAAATCTGAAAACGAAATTCCTGATATTTAAAACTTGTGTATTGCTAATTGAAGTTGAAACCGTCATCCTAAAATTCTGAGTGTCTTAACAGAAAACGAGAAAAATTAAATCGGGGGAGGGAGTTGGGTCAATGTAACAGCCCCATAAGTGCAATTATGCACTGCTTATGACAGTAAGAAAGTGTACTTATTACACTTAGTATTAAATCGTACTGTCAATTCGGAGGATGGGTTGCATCTGTAGCCTAATCGTGGAATATTTTTATTTTGCGTTATCAGTCTATTTGAATTGAGATATATGCTTATTTCGCAGGCTATCCTCCTTTTTTGGTAGTACTTATAGTAACGATGAAGACCATAGTGCATATACCGACGTACAACACAATTAGAAAGTAGAAATACGCACTATTGAATTTGGACAAACCGGAAGATGATTTTCTACTTATGTTGCAGAGACAAACTAAACTAACCTAACCTTTCTAGGCCTAATACACGCTATATGAGGCCTAATATAGTACATATATGTGCTATACTAGTCCTAGTAATATTTAAGTTTGTTTTTTTAATTTCATTTTTTACGGACTATAAAGTGAATAGTACAAAGTTCTACTACCTAATTGCTTACGTCAATATGTGTACTATGGTGCACGTACTTAAACAAAGTACTATCCAAACAGGAGGATGGGTTGCATTTCGCATATTTTTCGTATATTTTTTCTTCAAAAAGTTGAATCAAATAAGAAACCATTACCAGATCGAGACTATTTTTTCTGTAAGTACATTGATAAATTGGAAGGCTAGTCTAGCATTTTCCTCCAGCATATGCGAACTACTAAGAATTTGTATATAATGAGTTTCCACTATGGCCTGAGTGTTCCCACTATGGCCTAAGTGTTCCCACTATGGCCTCTGCCTCTGCCAGTTGTGTTTGGGTCCAGTACAGCAACTCACTATCAAGGATTCTTTGCAGAGAATCTACTTTTTACAACAAATTTTTGTTCGAAACTCTGTGTGTATCCTTGGCTTCAGGGATAGTATGTCCACAGGAGCCTTGATAAGAGTTCGAACCTATTCGCTGGGTGCTCCCCAGGCGCGCTCTAGTCAACTGCACAACGACATGGTCAAAAGAATTGCAACCTGGGCGCAGTAGTACGCTAGGCTGCAATATATTCCGCAGCATTGGAGAGAGGGTTGTGACGTCACGGTTTGTTTTCGTTTTCCAGGTAGTAACAGCCTCCAGGGCAACACCGGAGACCAACAACAGTTCAGAACACTGGGAGGCTGGTCGAATTAATGAGTTCAGAAAATTCTTCCAAGTTCGTGCAATACAAAAAAATAAAAAAAGATATTCCTATTTTTGTGGCACAAGTCAGATGAAAAACGTTGAAAAGCGGCCACTATGAACACTGAAGTTACTGGTGTAATCAGTGACAAACTAACCGATCACTATTCAACTTACCATCAGACTACACAGTAAAGAACCAATTAGGAATCAAATGCAGTTCACAATATAAACTGGGAACCTGAACTAAACAATACACAGGATATAAATTCATTACCCGACATCTTCCTCTCTAAAACTCTAAGCCTCTACAACACTCACTGTCCACTCCTCACCAAGCAAGTAACTGCCAATTAGATTAAACAACCCCTGGCTCACTAGTGGCATAATTAAAGCAATCAACAAGAAACATGAATATGAAAAAAAAGGTTTGGCCTAGTTACAAAAGTAGTTAAGAGATACTCATCAATGCTAAGAAGTATAATAAGAAGAGCCAAACTTTCCTTTTATGAGAGAAGATTCAAAGAAGCAAAATGAAATATGAAAATCGCATGGAAAGCCATCTGTTACATTATTCCCAGCATAGCAGAGAAAACTGCCTTCACCACTCTACATACAACCTACCAAGTATATACTAATTAATAAGCTCTCGCACAAGACAGAACATATATGACTTATTGCTTATAGTCAATATTTTGCTTATTAATTAGTATATACGTGGTATATTCCAAGTTATATACATATTTTAAGATATTAGCTCTTCCTGTGGTTATTATTCCCAACTTATTGCTTATAGTCAATATTTTGCTTATTAACTACTATTTAAATATTTTAGTTTTGTTTTATTATTTTTATAAAACTGTAATATCAATATAGGTATAGATTAAGTATTAATTGTAATTAAGAAGCAATAAAATGCTTATCTTAACATACTAAGAAGGTTAGGTTAGGTCATTCAGCTTTTCAGGTAAACTCAAATATTCACAATCAATTACTATATCACATATGTACTTATTTATAAGCAAAATATTGACTATACCTCATATAACGTCCGATATGGAACTCAACCACGTTGCAGACGAATATCAAGACACCACCACCAGTACACCCTTCACCCAGCCCGAGAGCTCCAAGCGGGTGTATGGCTCCAAACTCCCCGGTTCCTTGTTACGTCTATAAAACTGCCAGTTACACTGCCGGTTCCTAGCTACAAGCCTCGGTGAAACTGCCAGTTACACTGCCGGTTCCTAGCTACAAGCCTCGGTGAAACTGCCAGTTACACTGCCGGCTCCTAGCTACAAGCCTCGGTGAAACTGCCAGTTACACTGCCGGTTCCTAGCTACAAGCCTCGGTGAAACTGCCAGTTACACTGCCGGCTCCTAGCTACAAGCCTCGGTGAAACTGCCAGTTACACTGCCGGCTCCTAGCTACAAGCCTCGGTGAAACTGCCAGTTACACTGCCGGCTCCTAGATACAAGCCTCGGTGAAACTGCCAGTTACGCTGCTGGCTCCTAGCCACAAGCCTCGGTGAAACTGCCAGTTACACTGCCGGTTCCTAGATACAAGCCTCGGTGAAACTGCCAGTTACACTGCCCGTTCCTAGCTACAAGCCTCGGTGAAACTGCCAGTTACGCTACCGGCTCCTAGCTACAAGCCTCGGTGAAACTGCCAGTTACACTGCCCGTTCCTAGCTACAAGCCTCGGTGAAACTGCCAGTTACGCTGCCGGCTCCTAGCTACAAGCCTCGGTGAAACTGCCAGTTACGCTGCTGGCTCCTAGCTACAAGCCTCGGTGAAACTGCCAGTTACGCTGCTGGCTCCTAGCTACAAGCCTCGGTGAAACTGCCAGTTACGCTGCTGGCTCCTAGTTACAAGCCTCGGTGAAACTGCCAGTTACGCTGCTGGCTCCTAGCTACAACCCTATTGAAACTGCCAGTTACGCTACCGGCTCCTAGTTACAAGCCTCGGTGAAACTGCCAGTTACACTGCCGTCTCCTAGTTACAAGCCTCGGTGAAACTGCCAGTTACGCTGCCGGCTCCTAGTTACAAGCCTCGGTGAAACTGCCAGTTATGCTGCCGGCTCCTAGTTACAAGCCTCGGTGAAACTGCCAGTTACGCTGCCGGCTCCTAGCTACAAGCCTCTGTGAAACAAAATGTGTCGTTACCATCAGGGGTATAAATACCCATGACCTCGGTCAAGTAGTCAGTCTGTATTAGATGCTCAGGTCACCAACATTATGTCTGAATGCGACAATTGCCTCCAGCTGCTTCGTGTGCAGGTTGTAGTGTTTATGTGTAAATACTCATAACCCTGTGTTAGCATAAGTAACAATGTGTTTTTGTGTTATAGTTTAGTAGATGTATCTGTGTTGTTATTGATTTTGTGTGTTAGCCAAGGGTGTCACGTCTTGGGTTTTGTGTGTTAGCCAAGGGTGTCACGTCTTGGGTTTTGTGTGTTAGCCAAGGGTGTCACGTCTTGGGTTTTGTGTGTTAGCCAAGGGTGTCACGTCTTGGGTTTTGTGTGTTAGCCAAGGGTGTCACGTCTTGGGTTTTGTGTGTTCTTCATGTTATTTGTTTATTTTGATGTTGGAGTAATTTATGACAATTTACTTGAGTATTTCTTCACTCCTGTAAAATTTTCACACTGAAAGGCTAAAGCGGCATTTTTATTTATTAATGAGACGCGAGTCACATTCCATTTGCCCGGCATAGCTGCAGTACTGAACCACATCACACCATCTCTAACAGCCTAGGATCTAAACAACAATCATGTAACACGCAGATGAAAACTCTCCAAGAATGGTTACACATCTGCAAAAGACTTAGATCTGCAGTGGATCTGGGGGCCTGGTAGCCTGGTGGATAGCGCGCAGTACTTGTAATTCTGTGGCGCGGGTTTGATTCCCGCACCAGGCAGAAACAAATGGGCATAGTTTCTTTCACCCTGAATGCCCTTGTTATCTAGCAGTAAGTAGGTACCTGGGAGTTAATCAGCTGTCACGGGCGGCTTCCTGGGATGTGTCTGGTGTGAAAAAAAAATGTAGTTAGTAAACAGTTGACTGACAGTTGCGAGGCGGGCCGAAAGAGCAGAGCTCAACTCCCGCAAGCACAACTACATGAATACAACTAGGTGAATACAACTAGGTGAATTAGAAACGACAATTGAATTTAGCCCTGGAATGCTCACCATTTAAATTTAACAAACATGTGAAGCTCACAAAAGAAAATTGTTCTGAATTTTTTTATATGGTTAATTAGTATCCAGGAAACGCAAAAAATCTAAGATAAAATTAAAAGTCTAAATCTTATAATTGCACATTATACGAGCACACATTTTGCCTGTAAATATGCACGATAATCACTCACTTGCTGTTGTTTAAAAAGCTCATTGCCTTCTAATATGGCCGCCCAGCACACTGGTTGGTGATGAGGGCAAATATGACCCTTATTGTTTTACTCAGGCACTAGAAGGAAAGTAAGAAACTTAGGATTTTTCCTCAAGATGGGGAATGGTTACTGGAGGTCTGATGATGCAAATAAGAGGCCCTTGTATGTGTGGGAGTTTTGAATCTTATGATATACCCACGAGCACCTTAAGGCACTATGCGCACCACTAGTCTTCGCAGCGCAGTAGTTAATAGCTTCTTTTCATCAATTGGTGCTAATCTTGGAAGAAAATTCTCAGAACCCCAGACACATGTTGCTGCATATCTCACAGGCAGCTATCCTACCTCTCTACCCCTTTTACCAGTCAGCCTGACAGACATTATAGCCATAATTCCCTCACGTAAAACCAAAGCTGGGAACATTATTGAAAACCATCTATGGTATAAAGGAGCTCCGCACATCTCCTTGTACCACCTATAGCTCTGCTATTCAAGAAATCTCTAGAGAACACAAGAACATAAGAATGAAGGTAACTGCAGAAGGCCTATTGGCCCATACAAGGAAGCTCCTATTTTCAAACCTTTCCTGTTATCCTTAAAAAAGCAAGAGTAACGTCAGTTCATAATACAGTTCTATTGATCAAAGACGGTCAATGGTGCGGTGGTCACGGTACTGTGTACGTTTGGGGGTGATCCTGGACGTCATGGGTTCAAAATCTTGGCGGATTATTTAGATTTCTTAGTGATTTATGGCTTGCATTTCCTGCAACATTTCTGACAAACACACACACACACACACACACACACACACACACACACACACACACACACACACACACACACACACACACACACACACACACACACACACACACACACATACACACACACACACACACACACACAGTGTGTGTGTGTGTGTGTAGGCCAGTGTCCCTAACCTGCATACCATGCAAGCTGATGGAGAAGATTGTGCGAAAAAAAACTAGTGGAGCATCTGGAGCGAAGGAACTTTGTAACACAGCATCAACATGGGTTCAGGGATGGCAGGTCCTGCCTCACAGGGTTACTTGAATTCTACGACCAGGCAACAAAAATAAGGCAAGAAAGAGAAGGGTGGGCAGACTGCATATTTTTGGATTGTCAGAAAGCCTTTGATACAGTGCCACACAAGAGGCTAGTGCGAAAGTTGGAGATGCAGGCTGGAGTGAAAGGGAAGGTACTCCGGTGGATAGAGGAGTACCTAAGCAACAGGAGACAACGAGTCTGTGTGAGGGATGAGGTCTCAGATTGGCGAGACGTTACAAGTGGAGTCCCGCAGGGGTCAGTCCTTGGACCTATACTGTTTCTGGTATATGTAAATGATCTCCCAGAGGGTATAGATTCGTTCCTCTCAATGTTTGCCGACGATGCAAAAATTATGAGGAGGATCCGGTCGGCCGAGCGGACAGCACGCTGGACTTGTGATCCTGTGGTCCCGGGGTCGATCCCGGGCGTCGGCGAGAACCAATGGGCAAAGTTTCTTTCACCCTGATGCCCCTGTTACCTAGCAGTAAAATAGGTACCTGGGTGTTAGTCAGCTGTCACGGGTTGCTTCCTGGGGGTGTAGGCCTGGTCGAGAACCGGGCCGCGGGAATAGGTACCTGGTATCAATGAATATGAATAGGTATCAAGCCGCCTGCTATCGCTGTATCTATCGATGATTTCTGTGTTGTTTACTAGGATTTCTCTGGCGATGGTTTGGTTGTGGGAAGAGATTATATGTTCCTTAATGGAGCCCTGTTGCTTATGCATCGTTAAACGCCTAGAAAGAGATGTTGTTGTCTTGCCTATATACTGGGTTTTTTGGAGCTTACAGTCCCCAAGAGGGCATTTGAAGGCATAGACGACGTTGGTCTCTTTTAAAGCGTTCTGCTTTGTGTCTGGAGAGTTTCTCATGAGTAGGCTGGCCGTTTTTCTGGTTTTATAGTAAATCGTCAGTTGTATCCTCTGATTTTTGTCTGTAGGGATAACGTTTCTATTAACAATATCTTTCACGTTATGCCTATATATATATATATATATATATATATATATATATATATATATATATATATATATATATATATATATATATATATATATATATGCGGAAAATCCACAGAGAAATATGAAATGAGGTGAACGTTTCGGCTTTGTATAATTTAATGTGTATAGGAAACCTACCAACGTGGGGTCGTATGTTCATTTTTATTCGAATCATCATAGTAAAGTTAAACAGGCAGTATTTTCAGGAATGTTTCTACGAGCTTTGAGGATTTGCAGCCCTGAGTTTTTTGATGAAGAGATTGCTAAAATATATGAAATTGGGAAGAGTTTACAATATCCTAAGAGGTTTTTGGATTTCTCGTTTGTACAAGCCAAGCGTACGTTTTATAATCACGTCCCTAAGGCGAAACCAAAAATTATCAACTCATTGGTGGTACCTTATGCGAGTGGACTTGAAAAATTGTCTCTGATTTTTAAGAAACTTAATATAAATTTGGTGTTCACTAATAGTACGATCAAATCCAACTTAATAAAAAACTCCCCTGATACAGCAGGTTGTGTGTATTCGATTCCCTGCAATGATTGTGATTCTCTTTACCTTGGACAAACAGGAAAGTCCTTACAATTGCGGTTGTCACAACATGCTTATAGTATTAGAACTGCCCAAACGTCTAATGCATTGTATCTAAATACGAGTTTATGCGATCACAATATTAACTGGAATGGGGCAAAAAGCATTACCAATTGTGGGGATTTCGTGGAACGGAATTTGATTGAGTCTGCTCTAATCAGTCAGTGTCCAAATCTTCTTAACGTTAGTACTGGAATGTACAAACTTGATCCATTTTTAAGTTATAATATTGCACAACAGTTTAAGAAACAACTCTGATAGAGAGGCTTACAATGTCTCATTATAATTGTATATTCATATATTGTGTGTTCATGAGGCTTTTCTTTAATCTTTCATCCTTATTCTCTGACCGCTTTATCCTCTTTTTCCATTCTAAGCTAAGCTATACCTGTTTTTGGTTAATTACACCTGACCAACCCTAGGGATGGGTTGGTCAGGTGTCGACCTATATATCCTCCCCCTTCTCCCTTCTCCTTAGTCAGTCTGGTGTTGACAAGGCTTTAACAAGCCGAAACGTTCACCTCATTTCATATTTCTCTGTGGATTTTCCGCATAAAATGATCAGTGTTTTGTGATTGTCAATTGCATATATATATATATATATATATATATATATATATATATATATATATATATATATATTATATATATATATATTATATATATATATATATTATTATATATATATATATATATATATATATATATATATATATATATATTATTATATATATATATATATATATATATATATATATATATATATATATATATATATAAAAACAAAAATGGATATGTTCGTTAGCGCATAACCGCTAATCGCCGAAAGTTCTTCACCGATTGCTTTGAAATTTTCACACAATGTTCCATTCGCATCAGAGCAGGTTTTTATATACATATTATATAGGTGTCACTTCTGTGACGATAAAAAAACATGCTTTTTCTGAAAACTGTGATTTTCAAGTGTTTTTCATGTGAGGGAAATCTTCGAAACCTCTTTACCGATTGCTTTGAAATTTTGACACAACATTGCATTCAAATAGGCGCGTCTTTTTATATACCTACTATATACATGCCTCACCTGTGACAGGAAAAATACATACTTTTTTCGAAAAACAGCGCCATCTGTTGGACGTAAGAGCAACACTCGCTGTAATCTCTGAAAGTTCTTCACTGATTGCTTTGAAATTTTGACACAACGTTGCATTCGAATAGGCGCTTCTTATTATATACTTGCTATATAGATACCACCCCTGTGACAGGTAAAAACATGCGTTTTGAAAACAGCGTTATCTGTTGCACATAATAGCAACATGCACGCTATACTAAATATGTCACGAATTCCATTTAAATGTTTCTGATTCCAATGATACATTCTTTTTCATAGATTTCGATTTATTTTAATTTTTATTGAATTATTTTGTGTGACATTGTGTTGGAATTGAGCTGTGTCGTTTACCACACCGTTCATTTCATGAGTATACTTTATTTTTTATTTTTTTCATATTTTCATTTCATTTCTTAACTATTTTTCTTATATTTCAGTGATGGGAACATCAGTTCACTTGATGTTCCCAATTTTCTGTTGGGAACATCAGACCGTTTGGGAAGGCTGCGGACGAGGAAGTGGGGGATGGTGGGGAGGACGAGGGGATGAGAGTGGGGGATGGTGGGGAGGACGAGGGGACAGGAGAGCGGGTAATGGTGTGGAAGGACGTGGGGATGGGGGAATGGGAATGGTGGGGAGGCCGAGGAGACGGGTGAGGGGGGAATGAAGGGGACGACTGGGAGACAGGGAAGGTTGCTGTGGTGTGCGTTGCTGAGCCACAGCAACGCGTGGCCGGGTACTGCTAAAATATATGCAGAAATTGTGGGTGGGGACCTGAGAGTTACAGTGATATTGAGTAAACGAACAAAATATAAGGCAGCAAGTAATAATGAATCACTTCATATAACAATGGCCAGCCAACACCAACCATGCTGTCAACTCCCCCAAACAAGCCCAGGAAACTGCTGCCGACCCAAGTCAAGGCCAATCCAGGCTAGCAAAACCCAGTAAATCCCTGCCAAGCCCGGCCAGACGCTGCCAACTCTCACACTCTGCGACACAATGAGTGCACAACAATGTACCGGGAGACACAAGAACACAGATGTGCTGAGCGCAGGTGGCACCCAGGCTGCCTCCACACACATCCCACCAGGCTAAATTAGCCCTTGGGCCCAAGTACCTGAGGTGTACTGTTGCTTGGGCCCAGCACCTGAGGTGAACTGTTGCTTGGGCCCAGTACCTGAGGTAAACTGTTGCTTGGGCCCAGTACCTGAGGTATACTGTTGCTTGGGGCCAGTACATGAGGTGTACTGTAGCTTGGGCCCAGTACCTGAGGTGTACTGTAGCTTGGGCCCAGTACCTGAGGTGTACTGTTTCCTGGGCCCAGTACGTGAGGTGTAATGTAGCATGGGGCCAGTACGTGAGGTGTACTAGCTTGAGCCCAGTACCTGAGGTGTACTAGCTTGAGCCCAGTACCTGAGGTGTACTGTTGCTTGGGCCCAGTACCTGAGGTGTAATGTATCATGGGGCCAGTACCTAAGGTGTACTGTAGCTTGGGCCCAGTACCTGAGGTGTAATGTAGCATGGGGCCAGTACATGAGGTGTACTGTAGCTTGGGCTCAGTACCTGAGGTGTACTGTAGCTTGGGCCCAGTACCTGAGGTGTACTGTTGCCTGGGCCCAGTACCTGAGGTGTAATGTATCATGGGGCCAGTACCTGAGGTGTACTGTAGCTTGGGCCCAGTACCTGAGGTGTAATGTAGCATGGGGCCAGTACCTGAGGTGTACTGTAGCTTGGGCCCAGTACCTGAGGTGTACTGTAGCTTGGGCCCAGTACCTGAGGTGTACTGTTGCTTGGGCCCAGTACCTGAGGTGTAATGTATCATGGGGCCAGTACCTGAGGTGTACTGTAGCTTGGGCCCAGTACCTGAGGTGTAATGTAGCATGGGGCCAGTACCTGAGGTGTATTGTTGCTTGGGCCCAGTACCTGAGGTGTATTGTTGCTTGGGCCCAGTACCTGAGGTCTACTGTTGCTTGGGCCCAGTACCTGAGGTGTAATGTAGCTTGGGCCCAGTACCTGAGGTGTATTGTTGCTTGGGCCCAGTACCTGAGGTGTAATGTAGCTTGGGCCCAGTACCTGAGGTGTATTGTTGCTTGGGCCCAGTACCTGAGGTCTACTGTTGCTTGGGCCCAGTACCTGAGGTGTAATGTAGCTTGGGCCCAGTACCTGAGGTGTAATGTAGCTTGGGCCCAGTACCTGAGGTGTATTGTTGCTTGGGCCCAGTACCTGAGGTCTACTGTTGCTTGGGCCCAGTACCTGAGGTGTAATGTAGCTTGGGCCCAGTACCTGAGGTGTACTGTAGCTTGGGCCCAGTACCTGAGGTGTACTGTTGCTTGGGCCCAGTACCTGAGGTGTACTGTTGCTTGGGCCCAGTACCTGAGGTGTACTGTAGCTTGGGCCCAGTACCTGAGGTGAACTGTTGCTTGGGCCCAGTACCTGAGGTGTACTGTTGCTTGGGCCCAGTACCTGAGGTGTACTGTTGCTTGGGCCCAGTACCTGAGGTTACTGTAGCTTGGGCCCAGTACCTGAGGTGTACTGTAGCTTGGGCCCAGTACCTGAGGTGTACTGTAGCTTGGGCCCAGTACCTGAGGTTACTGTAGCTTGGGCCCAGTACCTGAGGTTACCGTAGCTTGGGCCCAGTACCTGAGGTGTACTGTTGCTTGGGCCCAGTACCTGAGGTGTACTGTAGCTTGGGCCCAGTACATGAGGTGTACTGTTGCTTGGGCCCAGTACCTGAGGTGTACTGTTGCTTGGGCCCAGTACCTGAGGTGTACTGTAGCTTGGGCCCAGTACCTGAGGTGTACTGTTGCTTGGGCCCAGTACCTGAGGTGTACTACTGCTTGGGCCCAGTACCTGAGGTGTACTGTTGCTTGGGCCCAGTACCTGAGGTGTACTGTAGCTTGGGACCAGTACCTGAGGTGTACTGTAGCTTGGGCCCAGTACCTGAGGTGTACTGTTGCTAGGGCCCAGTACCTGAGGTGTACTGTTGCTTGGGCCCAGTACCTGAGGTGTACTATTGCTTGGGCCCAGTACCTGAGGTGTACTGTTGCTTGGGCCCAGTACCTGAGGTGTACTGTTGCTTGGGCCCAGTACCTGAGGTGTACTGTTGCTTGGGCCCAGTACCTGAGGTGTACTATTGCTTGGGCCCAGTACCTGAGGTGTACTGTTGCTTGGGCCCAGTACCTGAGGTGTACTGTTGCTTGGGCCCAGTACCTGAGGTGTACTGTAGTTTGGGACCAGTACCTGAGGTGTACTGTAGCTTGGGCCCAGTACCTGAGGTGTACTGTTGCTTGGGCCCAGTACCTGAGGTGAACTGTTGCTTGGGCCCAGTACCTGAGGTGTACTGTTGCTTGGGCCCAGTACCTGAGGTGTACTGTTGCTTGGGCCCAGTACCTGAGGTGTACTGTTGCTTGGGCCCAGTACCTGAGGTTACTGTAGCTTGGGCCCAGTACCTGAGGTGTACTGTAGCTTGGGCCCAGTACCTGAGGTGTACCGTAGCTTGGGCCCAGTACCTGAGGTTACTGTAGCTTGGGCCCAGTACCTGAGGTTACTGTAGCTTGGGCCCAGTACCTGAGGTGTACTGTTGCTTGGGCCCAGTACCTGAGGTGTACTGTAGCTTGGGCCCAGTACATGAGGTGTACTGTTGCTTGGGCCCAGTACCTGAGGTGTACTGTTGCTTGGGCCCAGTACCTGAGGTGTACTGTAGCTTGGGCCCAATACCTGAGGTGTACTGTTGCTTGGGCCCAGTACCTGAGGTGTACTGTTGCTTGGGCCCAGTACCTGAGGTGTACTGTAGCTTGGGACCAGTACCTGAGGTGTACTGTAGCTTGGGCCCAGTACCTGAGGTGTACTGTTGCTAGGGCCCAGTACCTGAGGTGTACTGTTGCTTGGGCCCAGTACCTGAGGTGTACTGTTGCTTGGGCCCAGTACCTGAGGTGAACTGTTGCTTGGGCCCAGTACCTGAGGTGTACTGTTGCTTGGGCCCAGTACCTGAGGTGTACTGTAGCTTGGGACCAGTACCTGAGGTGTACTGTAGCTTGGGCCCAGTACCTGAGGTGTACTGTTGCTTGGGCCGAGTACCTGAGGTGAACTGTTGCTTGGGCCCAGTACCTGAGGTGTACTGTTGCTTGGGCCCAGTACCTAAGGTAGACTTGAAGGTAGACCTAAACGTAGACCTGAAGGTAGATATGAAGGTAGACCCGAAGGCAGATCTGAAGGTAGACCTGGAGGTAGAGCCGAAGGTAAACCTGGAGGTAGACCTAAACGTAGACCTGAAGGTAGACCCGCAGGTAGACCTGAAAGTAGACCTCAAGGTAGACGTCAAGGTAGACCTCAAGGTAGACCTGGAGGTAGACCTGAAGGTAGACATGAAGGTAGACCTGGAGGTAGACCTGAAGGTAGACCTGAAGGTAGACCTGAAGGTAGACCTGGAGGTACCCGAAGGTAGACCTGGAGGTAGACCTGAAGGTAGACCTGGAGGTAGACCTGAAGGAAGACCTGGAGGTAGACCTGAAGGTAGACCTAGCTGGAGGTAGACCTAGCTGGAGGTAGACCTAAAGGTGGACCTGGAGGTAGACCTGAAGGTAGACCTGAACGTAGACCTGGAGGTAGACCTGAAGGTAGACCTGGAGGTAGACCTGAAGGAAGACCTGGAGGTAGACCTGAAGGTAGACATGGAGGTAGACTTGAAGATAGACCTGTAGGTAGACCTGGAGTTATTCCTGAAGGTAGACCTGAAGGTTGACCTGGAGGTAGACCTGGAGGTAGACCTGGAGGTAGACCTGAAGGTAGACCTGGAGGTAGACCTGAAGGTAGACCTGGAGGTAGACCTGAAGGTAGACCCGAAGGTAGACCTGGAGGTAGACCTGAAGGTAGACCTGGAGGTAGACTTGAAGATAGACCTGCAGGTAGACCTGGAGGTATTCCTGAAGGTACACCTGGAAATAGACCTGAAGGTTGACCTGGAGGTAGACCTGGAGGTAGACCTGGAGGTAGACCCGAAGGTAGACCTTGAGGAAGACCTGAAGGTAGACATGGAGTTAGACGTGGAGGTAGACCTGGAGGTAGACCTGAAGGTAGACATGGAGGTAGACCTGGAAGTAGACCTGAAGGTAGACCTGGAGGTAGACATGGAGGTAGACTTGAAGGTAGACCTGGAGGTAAACCTGAAGGTATACATGGAGGTAGACCTGAAGGTAGACCTGATGGAAGACCTAGAGGTAGACCCGAAGGTAGACCTGAAGGTAGATCAGAAGGTAGACCTGAAGGCAGACCCGAAGTTAGACCTAGAGATAGACCCAAAGGTAGACCTGAAGGCAGACCTGAAGGTAGACTCGAAGGTAGACCTGAAGGTAGACCTAAATGTAGACCTGCAGGTAGACCTGAAGGTATACATGGAGGTAGACCTGGAAGTAGACCTGAAGGTAGAACTGATGGAAGACCTAGAGGTAGACCCGAAGGTAGACCTGAAGGCAGACCTTAAGGTAGACTCGAAGGTAGACCTGAAGGTAGACCTAAATGTAGACCTGCAGGTAGACCTGAAGGTAGACCAGCACGTAGACCTGAAGGTAGACCTGAAGGAAGACCTAGAGGTAGACCCGAAGGTAGACCTGAAGGCAGACCTGAAGGTAGACTCGAAGGTAGACCTGAAGGTAGACCTAAATGTAGACCTGCAGGTAGACCTGAAGGTATACATGGAGGTAGACCTGGAAGTAGACCTGAAGGTAGACCTGATGGAAGATCTAGAGGTAGACCCGAAGGTAGACCTGAAGGCAGACCGGAAGGTAGACTCGAAGGTAGACCTGAAGGTAGACCTAAATGTAGACCTGCAGGTAGACCTGAAGGTAGACCAGCACGTAGACCTGAAGGTAGACCTGCAGGAAGACCCGAAGGTAGACCAGCAGGTAGACTGAAGGTAGACCTGAAGGTAGACCAGCAGGTAGACCTGAAGGTAGGCCTGAAGGTAGACCTGCAGGTAGACCTGCAGTTAGACCTGAAGGTAGACCTAAATGTAGACCTGCAGGTAGACCAGCAGGCAGACCTGAAGGTAGACCTGAAGGTAGACCTGCAGGTAGACCTGAAGGTAGACCTGCAGGTAGACCTTCAGGTAGACCTGCAAGTAGACCTGAAGGTAGACCTGCAGGTAGAAATGAAGGTAGACCTGAAGGTAGACCTGCAGGTAGACCTGAAGGTAGACCTGAAGGTAGACCTGCAGGTAGACATGAAAGTAGACCTGAAGGTAGAAATACAGGTAGACAAGCAGGTAGACCTGAAGGTAGACCAGCAGGTAGACCTGAAGGTAGACCTGCAGGTAGACCTGAAGGTAGACCAGCAGGTAGATCTAAATGTAGACCTGAAGGTAGACCTGAAGGTAGTCCTGAAGGTAGACCAGCAGGTAGACCTAAAGGAAGACCTGAAGGTAGACCAGCAAGTAGACCTAAGGGAAGACCTGAAGGTAGACCTAAAGGTAGACCTGCAGGTAGACCTAAGGTAGACCTGAAGGTAGACCAACAGGTAGACCTGAAGGTAGACCAGCAGGTAGACCTGCAAGTAGACCTGAAGGTAGAATAGCAGGTAGACCTAAAGGAAGACCTGAAGGTAGACCAGCAGGTAGACTTGAAGGTTGACCAGCAGGTAGACCTGGAGGCAGACCAGAAGGTAGACCAGCAGGTAGAACTGAAGGTAGACCTGAAGGTAGACCTGAAGGTAGACCTGCAGGTAGACCTGAAGGTAGACCTGCAGGTAGACCTGAAGGTAGACCTGCCGGTAGACCTGAAGGTAGACCAGCAGGTAGACCTGAAGGTAGACCTGCAGGTAGACCAGCAGGTTTCTACCTGCAGGTCTACCTTCAGGTCTACCTTAGGTCTACCTTAGGTCTACCTGCAGGTCTACCTGTTGGTCTACCTTCAGGTCTACCTTAGGTCTACCTGCAGGTCTACCTTCAGGTCTACCTTCAGGTCTACCTGCTGGTCTACCTTCTGGTCTGCCTCCAGGTCTACCTGCTGGTCAACCTTCAGGTCTACCTGCTGGTCTACCTTCAGGTCTTCCTTTAGGCCTACCTGCTATTCTACCTTCAGGTCTACCTGCTGGTCTACCTGCAGGTCTACCTTCAGGTCTACCTGTTGGTCTACCTTCAGGTCTACCTTAGGTCTACCTGCAGGTCTACCTTCAGGTCTTCCCTTAGGTCTACTTGCTGGTCTACCTTCAGGGCTACCTGCTAGTCTACCTTCAGGTCTACCTGCTGGTCAACCTTCAGGTCTACCTTCAGGTTTACCTGCTGGTCTACCTTCAGGTCTACCTGCTGGTCTACCTTCAGGTCTACCTGCTGGTCTACCTTAAGGTCTACCTTCAGGTCTACCTCCTGGTCTACCTTCAGGTCTACCTGCTGGTCTACCTGCAGATCTACCTTCAGGTCAACCTTCAGGTCTACCTGCTGGTCTACCTTCAGTTCTACCTCCTGGTCTACCTGCAGGTCTACCTGCTGGTCTACCTTTAGGTCTACCTGCTGGTCTACCATTAGGTCTACCTGCTGGTCTACCTTTAGGTCTACCTTCAGGTCTACCTCCTGGTTTACCTTCAGGTCTACCTGCTGGTCTACCTTCAGATCTACCTTCAGGTCTAC
The DNA here is from genome assembly GCF_040958095.1 of Procambarus clarkii. NCBI lineage: Eukaryota > Metazoa > Arthropoda > Malacostraca > Decapoda > Cambaridae > Procambarus > Procambarus clarkii. Next base: position 39,639,623 of record NC_091153.1, read on the forward strand.
CTGCTGGTCTACCTTCAGGTCTACCTCCTGGTCTACCTTCAGGTCTACCTGCTGGTCTACCTGCAGGTCTACCTTCAGGTCTACCTTCTGTTCTACCTTCAGGGCTACCTGCTGGTCTACCTTCAGGTCTGCCTGCTGGTCTACCTTCAGGTCTACCTTCAGGTCTACCTGCTGGTCTACCTACAGATCTACCTTCAGGTGTACCTGCTAGTCAACCTTCAGGTCTACCTCCTGGTCTACCTTCAGGTCTACCTTCAGGTCTATCTGCTGGTCTACCTGCAGGTCTACCTGCTGGTCTACCTTCAGGTCTACCTTCAGGTCTACCTCCTGGTCTACCTTCAGGTCTACCTGCTGGTCTACATACAGATCTACCTTCAGGTGTACCTGCTGGTCTACCTTCAGATCTACCTCCTGGTCTACCTTCAGGTCTACCTGCTGGTCTACCTGCAGGTCTACCTGCTGGTCTACCTGCATATCTACCTTCAGGTCTACCTTCAGTCTACCTCCTGGTCTACCTTCAGGTCTACCTGCTGGTCTACCTGCAGGTCTACCTTCAGGTCTACCTGCTGTTCTACCTTCAGGGCTACCTGCTGGTCTACCTGCAGGTCTACCTTCAGGTCTACCTGCTGGTCTACCTTCAGGACTACATTTAGGTCTACCTGCTGGTCTACCTTCAGGTCTACCTGCTTGTCTACCTTCTGGTCTACTTTCAGGTCTACCTGCAGGTCTACCTTCAGGTCTACCTGCAGGTCTACCTTCAGGTCTACCTGCAGGTGTACCTTCAGATCTACCTTCAGGTCTACCTTCAGGTCTACCTGCAGGTCTACCTTCAGGTCTACCTGCAGGTCTACCTTCAGGTCTATCTGCATTTCTTCCTTCAGGTCTACCTTCAGGTCTACCTTCAGGTCTGCCTGCTGGTCTACCTGCTGGTCTACCTGCAGGTCTATATTTAGGTCTACCTTCAGGTCTAAATGCAGGTCTACCTTCAGGCCTACCTTCAGGTGTACCTTCAGGTCAACCTGCAGGTCTACCTGCTGGTCTACCTTCAGGTCTACCTTCAGTCTACCTTCAGGTCTTCCTGCTGGTATACCTTCAGGTCTACCTGCAGGTCTACATTTAGGTCTACCTTCAGGTCTACCTCCAGGTCTACCTTTAGGTCTACCTTCAGGTTTACCTGCTGGTCTACTTTCGAGTCTACCTTCGGGTCTTCCTGCATGTCTACCTTCAGGTCTACGTGCTGGTCTACCTTCAGGTCTACCTGCAGGTGTACATTTAGGTCTATCTTCGAGTCTACCTTCAGGTCTGCCTTCAGGTCTACCTTCGGGTCTACCTTTAGGTCTAACTTCGGGTCTGCCTTCAGGTCTACCTTCGGATCTACCTTCGGGTCTACCTTCAGGTCTCCGTTTAGCAGGTCTACCAGCAGGTCTACCTCTAGATCTGAAGGTAGACCAGCAGGTAGACCTGAAGGTTGACCAGCAGGTAGACCTGGAGGTAGACCAGCAGGTTAACCTGAAGGTAGACCTGCAGATATTCCTGTATGGTATATTTCTGTTTGGTATATTTCTGTATGGTATATTCCTGTATGGTATATTCCTGTATGGTATATTCCTTTATGGTATATTTCTGTATGGTATATTCCTGTATGGTATATTCCTGTATGGTATATTCCTTTATGGTATATTTCTGTATGGTATATTTCTGTATGGTATATTCCTGTATGGTATATTCCTGTATGGTATATTTCTGTATGGTATATTTCTGTATGGTATATTCCTGTATAGTATATTCCTGTATGGTATATTTCTGTATGGTATATTTCTGTATGGTATATTCCTGTATGGTATATTTCTGTATGGTATATTTCTGTATGGTATATTCCTGTATGGTATATTTCTGTATGGTATATTTCTGTATGGTATATTCCTGTATGGTATATTTCTGTATGGTATATTTCTGTATGGTATATTTCTGTATGGTATATTCCTGTATGGTATATTTCTGTATGGTATATTTCTGTATGGTATATTCCTGTATGGTATATTCCTGTATGGTATATTTCTGTATGGTATATTTCTGTATGGTATATTCCTGTATGGTATATATCTGTATGGTATATTTCTGTATGGTATATTCCTGTATGGTATATTTCTGTATGGTATATTTCTGTATGGTATATTTCTGTATGGTATATTCCTGTATGGTATATTTCTGTATGGTATATTTCTGTATGGTATACTCCTGTATGGTATATTCCTGTATGGTATATTCCTGTATGGTATATTTCTGTATGGTATATTCCTGTATGGTATATTCCTGTATGGTATATTTCTGTATGGTATATTTCTGTATGGTATATTTCTGTATGGTATATTCCTGTATGGTATATTCCTGTATGGTATATTTCTGTATGGTATTTTTCTGTATGGTATATTCCTGTATGGTATATTTCTGTATGGTATATTTCTGTATGGTATACTCCTGTATGGTATATTCCTGTATGGTATATTCCTGTATGGTATATTTCTGTATGGTATATTCCTGTATGGTATATTCCTGTATGGTATATTTCTGTATGGTATATATCTGTATGGTATATTTCTGTATGGTATATTTCTGTATGGTATATTCCTGTATGGTATATTTCTGTATGGTATATTTCTGTATGGTATATTCCTGTATGGTATATTTCTGTATGGTATATTTCTGTATGGTATATTTCTGTATGGTATATTCCTGTATGGTATATTCCTGCATGGTATATTCCTGTATGGTATACTCCTGTATGGTATATTCCTGTATGGTATATTCCTGTATGGTATATTCATGTATGGTATATTCCTGTATGGTATATTCCTGTATAGTATATTCCTGTATGGTATATTTCTGTATGGTATATTCCTGTATGGTATATTCCTGTATAGTATATTCCTGTATGGTATATTTATGTATGGTATATTCCTGTATGGCATATTATTTGTATGGTATATTCCTGTATGGTATATTCCTGTATGGTATACTCCTGTATGGTATATTTCTGTATGGTATATTTCTGTATGGCATATTATTTGTATGGTATATTCCTGTATGGTATATTCCTGTATGGTATACTCCTGTATGGTATATTTCTGTATGGTATATTTCTGTATGGTATATTTCTGTATGGTATATTTCTGTATGGTATATTCCTGTATGGTATATTCCTGTATGGTATATTCCTGTATGGTATATTTCTGTATTTTATATTCCTGTATGGTATATTTCTGTATGGTATATTTCTGTATGGTATATTTCTGTATGGTATATTTCTGTATGGTATATTTCTGTATGGTATATTCCTGTATGGCATATTATTTGTATGGTATATTCCTGTATGGTATATTCCTGTATGGTATATTACTGTATGGTATATTCCTGTATGGTATATTTCTGTATGGTATATTCCTGTATGGTATATTTCTGTATGGTATATTTCTGTATGGTATATTCCTGTATGGTATATTCCTGTATGGTATATTCCTGTATGGTATATTTCTGTATGGTATATTCCTGTATGGTATATTTCTGTATGGTATATTTCTGTATGGTATATTTCTGTATGGTATATTTCTGTATGGTATATTTCTGTATGGTATATTCCTGTATGGCATATTATTTGTATGGTATATTCCTGTATGGTATATTCCTGTATGGTATATTACTGTATGGTATATTCCTGTATGGTATATTACTGTATGGTATATTCCTGTATGGTATATTTCTGTATGGTATATTCCTGTATGGTATATTTCTGTATGGTATATTCCTGTATGGTATATTCCTGTATGGTATATTCCTGTATGGTATATTCCTGTATAGTATATTCCTGTATGGTATATTTCTGTATGGTATATTCCTGTATGGTATATTCCTGTATAGTATATTCCTGTATGGTATATTTCTGTATGGTATATTCCTGTATGGCATATTATTTGTATGGTATATTCCTGTATGGTATATTCCTGTATGGTATATTACTGTATGGTATATTCCTGTATGGTATATTCCTGTATAGTATATTCCTGTATGGTATATTTCTGTATGGTATATTTCTGTATGGTATATTTCTGTATGGTATATTTCTGTATGGTATATTTCTGTATGGTATATTCCTGTATGGTATATTTCTGTATGGTATATTCCTGTATGGTATATTCCTGTATAGTATATTCCTGTATGGTATATTTCTGCATGGTATATTTCTGTATGGTATATTCCTGTATGGTATATTTCTGTATGGTATATTCCTGTATGGTATATTCCTGTATGGTATATTTCTGTATCGTATATTTCTGTATGGTATATTCCTGTAATGTTTTATACCACATATGACACATGACACCTGGAGTCACACATGACACACCTGGAGTCACACATGACACACCTGGAGTCACACATGACACACCTGGAGTCACACATGACACACCTGGAGTCACACATGACACACCTGGAGTCATACATGACACACCTGGCGTCACACATGACACACCTGGAGTCACACATGACACACCTGGAGTCACACATGACACATCTGGCGTCACACATGACACACCTGGCGTCACACATGACACACCTGGCGTCACACATGACACACCTGGAGTCACACATGACACATCTGGCGTCACATATGACACACCTGGCGTCAGACATGACACACCTGGAGTCACACATGACACACCTGGAGTCACACATGACACACCTGGAGTCACACATGACACACCTGGAGTCACACATGACACATCTGGAGTCACACATGACACACCTGGAGTCACACATGACACATCTGGAGTCACACATGACACACCTGGAGTCACACATGACACACCTGGAGTCACACATGACACACCTGGAGTCACACATGACACACCTGGAGTCACACATGACACACCTGGAGTCACACATGACACACCTGGAGTCACACATGACACACCTGGCGTCACACATGACACACCTGGCGTCACACATGACACACCTGGAGTCACACATGACACATCTGGCGTCACATATGACACACCTGGCGTCAGACATGACACACCTGGAGTCACACATGACACATCTGGCATCACATATGACACACCTGGCGTCACACATGACACACCTGGCGTCACACATGACACACCTGGAATCACACATGACACATCTGGCGTCACACATGACACACCTGGCGTCACACATGACACACCTGGCGTCACACATGACACACCTGGCGTCACACATGACACCTGGAGTCACACATGACACATCTGGCGTCACATATGACACACCTGGCGTCACACATGACACACCTGGAGTCACACATGACACCTGGCGTCACACATGACACATCTGGCGTCACACATGACACATGTGTGACACACCACCGTACCTAAAATCTGTTCTCTAACGCGTCGCCTTTAAACAGTATCATCAATCCGCTAAAAATGCGACGCATTTGAAGCCAAATTAAATTTAGTGCCGAAATATTGACATTTTCTTAGCATAGGCTTCGAAGGGTGAGGTCGGCCGCGTGTGCATGCGTTTCTGGCCTAAAAGATGTGTTATATATGCCATTTAAAACATATGTATGTCATTAAGCGTAATCACTTTAAACAATGTGTCATCCAGTTACTAAAAATATATTTACTGTATACGAGATAGGATATTAGGTATTAGGCGTCATTTGTTGTCTCTTTGACATGGTGTTTCAGAGGTACAACATCTTTAAAAACCTCCTGTGATGTGTCTGAAGGGAAACAATATCTTAAAACTTTCAGTAAACATGAGCTAGACTGTATAATAAGTGTCAGAAGTACGCCACTAATCATCTGGTAGACATAGACATATATTTTAGTTGAAATTAATAGCCTATTGCCTGCCAAGATCGACATGGCAGCAGTGAACATTAGTTTCGATAAAACAAAAAGATTTTAATCTTGAACAAAGTTAAGGATTAAAGTAAGCTCTCAGTGTATGCTGACATTGGCAGAGCCCAAGGGGAAGGGCAGGTGGGTAGGGTACAGTGTCTCCTGTACTGCTAAAACTGACTACAATCCTTGGGGAGTCTCCAAAATTCCAATTCTTTTAGAGTAGATCGCAGAGTGGCCACGGGGAGGAAATGCTGATTTCAAGGTTGTGAGTTCGAGCCCCCAGGTAGAGCCCTACCTGGGGTCTCTCTCTCTCTCTCTCTCTCTCTCTCTCTCTCTCTCTCTCTCTCTCTCTCTCTCTCTCTCTCTCTCTCTCTCTCTCTCTCTCTCTCTCTCTCTCTCTCTTCTCTCTCTCTCTCTCTTTCTCTCTCTCTCTCTCTCTCTCTCTCTCTCTCTCTCTCTCTCTCTCTCTCTCTCTCTCTCTCTCTCTCTCTCTCTCTCTCTCTCTCTCTCTCTCACTCTCTTTCTCTCTCTCTCTCTCTCTCTCTCTCTCTCTCTCTCTCTCTCTCTCTCTCTCTCTCTCTCTCTCTCTCTCTCTCTCTCTCTCTCTCTCTCTCAAGTGAAGTATCTGCTCTTGTAAGCAAGTAATCGCTCTTGTGAGCAAGTATCTGCTCTTGTGACCAAGTATCTGCTCTTGTGACCAAGTATCTGCTCTTGTGAGCAAGTAATCGCTCTTGTGAGCAAGTAATTACTCTTGTGATCAAGTACCCGCTCTTGTGAGCAAGTAATTGCTCTTGTGAGCAAGTAACCGCTCTTGTGATCAAGTATCTGCTCTTGTGAGCAAGTAATCGCTCTTGTGAACAAGTAATTACTCTTGTGAGCAAGTAATTACTCTTGTGAACTAGTAATTTCTCTTGTGAGCAAGTATCTTCTTGAGATTATCTTGAGATGATTTCGGGGCTTTTAGTGTCCTCGCGGCCCGGTCCTCGACCAGGCCTCCACCCCCAGGAAGCAGCCCGTGACAGCTGACTAACACCCAGGTACCTATTTTACTGCTAGGTAACAGGGGCATAGGGTGAAAGAAACTCTGCCCATTGTTTCTCGCCGGCGCCCGGGATCGAACCCAGGACCACAGGATCACAAGACCAGTGTGCTGTCCGCTCGGCCGACCGGCTCCCGAACTAACCGCTCATGTGAGCAAGGAACCGCTCATGTGAGCAAGGAACCGCTCATGTGAGCAAGGAACCGCTCATGTGAGCAAGGAACCGCTGTAGTGAACAAGGAACCGGTCTTGTGAGCAAGTAACCGCTCATGTGAGCAAGGAACCGCTCATGTGAGCAAGGAACCGCTGTGGTGAGAAAGTAACCGCTGTAGTGAGCAAGTAACCGCTCATGTGAGCAAGGAACCGCTGTAGTGAGCAAGGAACCGCTCATGTGAGCAAGTAACCGCTCATGTGAGCAAGGAACCGCTGTAGTGAGCAAGGAACCGGTCTTGTGAGCAAGTAACCGCTCATGTGAGCAAGGAACCGCTGTAGTGAGCAAGGAACTGCTGTAGTGAGCAAGGAACCGCTGTAGTGAGAAAGGAACTGCTGTAGTGAGCAAGGTACGGCTGTAGTGAGCAAGGAACCGCTCATGTGAGCAAGGAACCGCTCATGTGAGCAAGTAACCGCTGTAGTGAGCAAGTAACCGCTCATGTGAGCAAGGAACCGCTCATGTGAGCAAGGAACTGCTGTAGTGAGCAAGGAACCGCTGTAGTGAGCAAGTAACCGCTGTAGTGAGCAAGGAACCGCTGTAGTGAGCAAGTAACCGCTGTAGTGAGCAAGTAACCGCTCATGTGAGCAAGTAACCGCACTTGTGAGCAAGTAACCGCTCTTGTGAGTAAGTAACCGCTCATGTGAGCAAGTAACCGCTCTTGTGAGCAAGTAACCGCTCTTGTGAGTAAGTAACCGCTCATGTGAGCAAGTAACCGCTCTTGTGAGCAAGTAACCGCTCTTGTGAGTAACTAACCGTTCATGTGAGCAAGTAACCGCTCTTGTGAGTAACTGACCGCTCATGTGAGCATGTAACCGCTCTTGTGAGCAAGTAACCGCTCTTGTGAGTAACTAACCACTCATGTGAGCAAGTAATCACTCTTATGAGCAAATAACCGCTTTTGTGAGCAAGGAACCGCTGTAGTGAGGAAGTAACCGCTCTTGTGAGCAAGTATAATGTAAGAGAATGCTTCCTTCAGAACTGGCATCCGTGACAGACATTTCTGGTTGACATTCTCCGCCATGACAGGAGGTGACAGTAACGAGCCGGCAACCTGTCTTCTAACAAATTACGTCTCAATTTGTCCATTTGCACATATGGCCGAAAATGGACGTAATTTGAAAATGAAAAATAATTGAAAATAAGTTTTGGATATTAGTTTTTTTCCAAAACAGTAAGTTAAGGATCCTGTGGTAGGTTAGGAGGCCAGGAAGTTCTCCTAAGGTTTCTAAACGT
>NC_091153.1:39652987-39697987 GCF_040958095.1 Procambarus clarkii
AGCACACAACATACATAGCACACAACCTACATAGCACACAACATACATATAGATATCACCCTCATAACAAGGAGGTGAAATCCTGCAAGAGTCAGAGAGAAAAAGATCTGAGGGTTGATATCTCACCAGACCTGTCCCCTGAAGCCCACACCAAGAGGATATCATCAGCGGCATATGCTAGATTGTCCAATACAAGAACAGACCTTCAGAAACTTGTGTATAGTATCATTCATAACCTTATATACCACATATGTCAGACCAATCCTGGAGTATGCAGCTCCAGCCTTGAGTCCATACCTAGTTAAACACAAGACAAAGTTAGAGACGACTTAGGGGCATGCCGCTATACTAGTCCCTGAACTGAGAGGAATGAGCTACGAGGAAATGTAAAGGGATTTAAACCTTAATTCCCTGGAAGACAGAGTAGTTCGGGGAGACATGATAACCACCTACAAAACTCTCAGGGGAACTGACAGGTTGGACAAAGACAAACTCTTCAGCACGGGTGGGACACGAACAAGGGGACACAGGTGGAAACTGAGTACCCAGATGAGCCACAGGGACGTTAGAAAGAATTTTTTCAGTGTCAGAGTAGTTAATAAATGGAATACATTAGGCAGTGATGTGGTGGAGGCTGACTCCATACACAGTTTCAAGTGTAGATATGATAGAGCCCAGTAGGCTCAGGAACCTGTACACCAGTTGATTGACAGTTGAGAGGCGGGACCAAAGAGCCAGAGCTCAACCCCCGTAAGCATAACTAGGTGAGTACACCCCACTCAACACACCACACCACACAACATACACCACACAACATACACCACACAACATACACCACACACAACACACCCCCCACACAACATACACCCCGCACACTATACATGCTACAAAAACACACACTCCACACAACATATACACATACACAGCATACATTCCACCCAACATGCATCATACTATACCTGTAAAACTAAGTATACTAGGTGTTGTATGTCAATATATCTCAGTATAGCAATGTTGTATATCAATACGTCTCAGTATAACAATGTTATCACATTATATCATCCACAATTATATATTCATAAATGCACCAGTACTCTTCAATAGCATGCACCAGTGTCCTCCTTCAAGGAATACAAAGAATTATCTAACCACAGCTAAAAACTAACAATATATTGTCATCTATATACACGATATTTCACATTATGTATTCTTACTACACCTAGAGTCGCAGCACAAGATAAACAAAAGCTACTGCTGGCCACATCCTCAGTTCTAGTTACACTATCTTTAATCTACATCCTAATTACACTATCTCTTATCTACAGCCTAAATTACCCTATCTCTAATCTCCGGAGTCTTTCCTTAACTCTCTCTCTCAAAGTATCAGTCAATGCTAGTCACATATATCTTCATACATGTGACTTATGAACCACATGAAGTCACCTGTTACAGGACCTCCCCAACTGTTGCGTCCGGCCAACTGTTGCGTCCGGTCAACTGTTGCGTCCGGCCAACTGTTGCGTCCGGTCAACTGTTGCGTCCGGCCAACTGTTGCGTCCGGCCAGCATTTTTTTTTTATTATTATTATTTTCTACCACAGACGTGGCCACACATTTACAACGCTAACCAGCATATATACATTTTCTTCTGTCCTCCATGGACAGGGTTAGAGAAGTGTTTAACATATAGTTCAAGGGTTTATTTGAACAATCAACCACAGAAGGCGATTCCGTGCTTTTAAAATGCTAAGCTAACCTACATACGTAAATACATAGATACACAGATTTACGTATGCCCTACATAAAGTGTTCGATGTGTCTTTTACATAGTGTCATTAATGTGCATTTACAAAGGTGAAATGTAATTCTGATCAGCTTCCATATATACTTTATACACATACATATACATACACAGACATGTAGGCTTTTAGGCCGCTTTACACTGCCTACGTGAGACGTGAGTCTTAGAGTATGCGGCGCCATCATGGAGCCCCCACCTGAAGAAACACATAAGGAAACTAGAAAAGGTTCAGAGGTTTGCGACGAGGCTTGTCCCAGAGTTACGAGGGATGGGATATGAAGAACGTCCATTGGCCAAACTATTATGTATTAACGACAAGACCTACCATTAATGTATGATGACTTACTGTAAATATGAAGCTCTTGTAATAGCACTTTCTCTGTAACTAGCTGACATTGTATCTCTAAGGTGTGAAGGATTGAAGAAATTGTTTATGTAATAATCTAAGATGAGGTCTGATAAAGACCTTTTGTGCTCTCTGTAATGCTTTTGCGCTACCGCTCACAGGATGAGTATGGGGTGCACAATAAACTAGCCGCCTTCGGCGGCAACAATCAAATCTGAGGGAACTGAACCTTACGACACTAGAGAAAAGAAGGGAGAGAGGAGATATGATAGGAACATATAAAATACTCAGGGGAATTGACAAAGTGGAAATAGATGAAATGGTCACACGTAATAATAACAGAACGAGGGGACATGGGTGGAAATTGGAAACTCAGATGAGTCACAGAGATGTTAGGAAGTTTTCTTTTAGCGTGAGAGTAGTGGAAAAATGGAATGCACTTGGGGAACAGGTTGTGGAAGCAAACTCTATTCATAATTTTAAAATTAGGTATGATAGGGAAATGGGACAGGAGTCATTGCTGTAAACAACCGATGTCTGGAAAGGCGGGATCCAAGAGCCAATGCTCGATCCTGCAAGCACAAATAGGTGAGTACACACACATACGTACATATGCATATATACATACATATATACACACACACACATGCATTCACATACATTTGTCTCTTTTACTCTGATAGGGTGAGATAGCTGATAAAGAAACTAGTGTGCAATTAAGCACTTAATCACTGAAGGTGATGAAGGTGCTTTTACAAGCTCAGGTTATATAGTTACATCACATACATACATTGTATAATTGATACATTACATGGTTAATCTTGGGTACAAGTCCAATAGACCATCAACTGTTCCAGTACTCATATAGTAATTACAGAGTTCAGCATACCTTAGCCCAGGAGGGCGAAAGTCAGTCAGTATGGGACATTCTACAATATAATGTTCAAGAGAGTGCATGTTTTCTCTTTCACAAAGTTGACACATTGTGTACTCGACATTTGGGTTTTGAGAAAGCTGCCAGATACGTCTATATCCCAGGCGTATTCTGGCCACTATAACATCACATTGCCGGGTTCTTGTTCTATTAGTCCCATATGTGAATGTCTCCTCACGATATCTATCATAATATTTAATGTTACAACTTTCAGGTCTTTATGAATTTGTTAGGTCGGTGAGATCTTCATTAGATATTTGTTTAAGTATTCTCTTTGTCATTGCTAATGAAACACCCATATCAATTTCTACCACTGGTTTTCTACAGGCTGTCTTTGCAAGCATATCAACAGTGTCATGCCTTGAGACGCCAACATGTGATGGTATCCATAGGAATTTAATTTCAAATCTGTTTTCTTTAGCAGCTAAAACATTCATTCGAATATCACTGACTATTTTCTGGGTGTCACTGCTATGTGATTAGAAACCTCTCTGGAAGGCGTGGGGCAGCCATCCGGCCCATCAGGCCTGGTGAATCTTTTTTATTAGCATTGCCATTTGACATACACTGTCTCGAAGCCAGTTGGGTAAGCCCTGGTAAAGCAGGTTCGAACCCTGGTCGGATTATGTTGGTCTTAGTCTTCATGTGGTTGCTGATGTTGAAGCAATTTTCAAGAAAGGAAATAGATCACTTGCGTGATCTATTTCGTAATTATAAAGTTGTTTGAATCGATAATAGCAAATATCATTCGTCTTCAGCTTGAAAAGCGTAGATTAATAAATGATTCACAACACGGTGTCTCTAATGGCCGTTCATGTTTAACAAATTTGCTATCATTTTATTCCAGGTGCCATCGTACAGTATGGGTTACAGTGTGATATAGTGTCTGTATGGCAACTTTGGGAGTCAGTTGACAGTGATAAGGATTGTGATGTTGTGTATCTTGAGATAATTTCGGGGCTTAGTGTCCCCGCGGCCCGGTCCTCAACCAGGCCTCCACCCCCAGGAAGCAGCCCGTGACAGCTGACTAACTCCCAGGTACCTATTTACTGCTAGGTAACAGGTACATCAGGGTGAAAGAAACTCTGCCCATTGTTTCTCGCTGGCGTCCGGGATACAACCCCGGACCACAGGATCACGCGTCCAGTGTTCTGTTCGCTCAGCCACCGGCTCTCCGGGGTTCCTTGACTTTAGCAAAGCTTTTGATACAGTGCCACATGGAGCACTGCAGTGGTTAAACACTCACCCGGCTCTTCCAGAACGATTTGGCCACGGTTCATATCCTGGCCGGGGAGGATTGACTGGGCGCCAATCCTTAACTGACGCCTTTGTTCACCCAACAGTAAAATGGGTACCTGGTTGTTAAACGATTTGGCGAGTCGTATTCGGGAAAAAATTAAAGATTATTAAGGACTTGTCCGGTCTATAGAGCTTCGGCCTAACACACGTAGGGCCCAGGGTTCGAGTCTCCTTACAGCCCAGGTGAGTGGGACGTCATGTATAGTGTACTGATTATAGTGTGATGTATGGCAACTTTGTGAGAGTATGGGGTTACAGTGTGATGTATGGCAACTTTGTGATTGTGTGGGGTTACAGTGTGATGTATGGCAACTTTGTGAGAGTATGGGGTTACAGTGTGATGTATGGCAACTTTGTGAGAGTATGGGGTTACAGTGTGATGTATGGCAACTTTGTGAGAGTATGGGGTTACAGTGTGATGTATGGCAACTTTGTGAGAGTATGGGGTTACAGTGTGATGTATGGCAACTTTGTGAGAGTATGGGGTTATAGTGTGAGGTATGGCAACTTTGTGAGAGTATGGGGTTACAGTGTGATGTATGGCAACTTTGTGAGAGTATGGGGTTACAGTGTGATATATGGCAACTTTGTGAGAGTATGGGGTTACAGTGTGATATATGGCAACTTTGTGAGAGTATGGGGTTACAGTGTGATGTATGGCAACTTTGTGAGAGTATGGGGTTACAGTGTGATATATGGCAACTTTGTGAGAGTATGGGGTTACAGAGTGATATATGGCAACTTTGTGAGAGTATGGGGTTACAGTGTGATAAATGGCAACTTTGTGAGAGTATGGGGTTACAGTGTGATATATGGCAACTTTGTGAGAGTATGGGGTTACAGTGTGATATATGGCAACTTTGTGAGAGTATGGGGTTACAGTGTGATGTATGGCAACTGTGTGAGAGTATGGGGTTACAGTGTGATATATGGCAACTTTGTGAGAGTATGGGGTTACAGTGTGATATATGGCAACTTTGTGAGAGTATGGGGTTACAGTGTGATGTATGGCAACTGTGTGAGAGTATGGGGTTACAGTGTGATATATGGCAACTTTGTGAGAGTATGGGGTTACAGTGTGATATATGGCAACTTTGTGGGAGTATGGGGTTACAGTGTGATATATGGCAACTTTGTGAGAGTATGGGGTTACAGTGTGATGTATGGCAACTGTGTGAGAGTATGGGGTTACAGTGTGATATATGGCAACTTTGTGAGAGTATGGGGTTACAGAGTGATATATGGCAACTTTGTGAGAGTATGGGGTTACAGTGTGATAAATGGCAACTTTGTGAGAGTATGGGGTTACAGTGTGATATATGGCAACTTTGTGAGAGTATGGGGTTACAGTGTGATATATGGCAACTTTGTGAGAGTATGGGGTTACAGTGTGATGTATGGCAACTGTGTGAGAGTATGGGGTTACAGTGTGATATATGGCAACTTTGTGAGAGTATGGGGTTACAGTGTGATATATGGCAACTTTGTGGGAGTATGGGGTTACAGTGTGATATATGGCAACTTTGTGAGAGTATGGGGTTACAGTGTGATATATGGCAACTTTGTGAGAGTATGGGGTTACAGTGTGATATATGGCAACTTTGTGAGAGTATGGGGTTACAGTGTGATGTATGGCAACTGTGTGAGAGTATGGGGTTACAGTGTGATATATGGCAACTTTGTGAGAGTATGAGTTACAACCTTCTCTACCTCTCTCCCCAATTAAGGTAATGTCCCTCCCTCTACTAAGCCCTTCTTTATCTCTCTTATTCTTTTCTTTCCTTCTCTATCATCGTCTTTATCTTTTCCTGTTGTCTTTTCCCTTCCTTTTCACCGTCTTGTTTCCCTCTCACCTACTCCTGTTGTTGTTGTTGTTTTAGATTTAGCTACTGAGAACGAAATGAAGTAGCACGGGCTATGGTGAGCCCGTAATTGAGTTCTGTTATTAACGATAACCTTGTTACTGTGATATTTGGGTTAAAGTTTTAAATGGAGGTGGGGTTTCCTTCTTTTTCCCTGTTTCTTTTTCGCTTCTGTTTAAGCGCACTGGTTTTAGTCTTGTCTTAATAACATTATCTTGGTGGCGGGTGTAAGTGCAGAATGCTCACTAGTGAGTCCCATTCCTCAACGGCTTTTCTAATCATTGTAGTCGCTGTGGAATGTGCATCTAATGGAGCTGCTGTTGATTATCTTGAGGTTATCTTGATATGATTTCGGGGCTTTTTAGTGTCCCCGCGGCCCGGTCCTCGACCAGGCCTCCACCCCCAGGAAGCAGCCCGTGACAGCTGACTAAGACCCAGATACCTATTTTACTGCTAGGTAACAGGGGCATAGGGTGAAAGAAACTCTGCCCATTGTTTCTCGCCGGCGTCTGGGATCGAACCCAGGACCACAGGGTCACAAGTCCAGCGTGCTGTCCGCTCGGCCGACCGGTTCCCTCTACATTGGGAGCTCTACATTGATGAATTAATGTAGAGTTTGATGCGCAGGGCTTCAGTAGCTTCACATTCCAGTAAGTAGTGCAATAGTGGCGCCTCTGCTTCTGTTCCACAGATATGACACTCTTTAATAAATTGTCTAAATCATGAACCCAATTCAATAAATTGGGTTTATTAGCTCCCAGCAGCACTTGTAACCACGTCTGAGTCTGCCCGTTGGTGAGTATTCCAGTAATTTTATATGTTAGTGTGTGTTGGTGTGGCTGCAAACCTGTCGTGGCAGGCGCCGCCACACCTGCCGTGGCAGGCGCCGCCACACCTGCCGTGGCAGGCGCCGCCACACCTGCCGTGGCAGGCGCCGCCACACCTGCCGTGGCAGCCAACGACCAACAGTACCCAGGATGTCTTTGTACTCGTCCAAGAGCTATTTTCTCGGGCAGGTATTCCTGTAGTAGCCGGGTGGAGGAGCTGGTGTGTGTGTGTGTGTGTGTGTGTGTGTGTGTGTGTGTGTGTGTGTGTGTGTGTGTGTGTGTGTGTGTGTGTGTGTGTGTGTGTGTGTGTGTGTGTGTGTGTGTGTGTTGGGGCAACCTTGAACCACGGCCACAACAACAGCCACAGGTGTGAGCTGCCTCTTGTTACCCCGCCTCGCTACTCTCGACGTGAAGCGAACTATGAAGAGAAAGCGCCAAGCCATCACGACTATATAGCACTGGGAAGGGGTCAGGATAAGGATTTAGGATGGGACGGGGGAAAGGAATGGTGCCCAACTACTTATGGACGGTCGGGGGATTGAACGCCGACCTGCATGAAGCGTGACCGTCGCTCTACCGTCCAGCCCAAGTGCTGCACTTCAATTCGTTTTCACCATTCAACATATTTCACAAATCGGCATATTAATCCAACCAGTTCGGCTTCTGATCTCAAAAGAGGTCGAATGATGTCATTATTAGCTTGCCTGTAGTAATCTACAATGACCTTGACACAAATGAGATCCCAATTGGCTCTCTCATTGACCCTAGAAACGATTTTGATGCCATAAATCATACCAACTTCCTTCTCAAATTTCATTATAGAATTCTAATCTTATCTCGAATTGCATAATAGTGAAACATATCTTGACGGCAGACATCAACACGGAGTCTTAATGACCATTAACCTCTCCCAAACTACCAATTACCACACGAGTGCTGTAAGGGACAAGGACCTCTCCATCATTAATAAATTGTCTAATGTTTCTAACCATTCTTAAACCTGACTTGACCTACTGGCTGACGGTACGAACACACACAATTATTTACAAAATTTACTTCACAAAATTATTTACAAAAAGTCATTTAAAAAATTTACAATAATTTACAATAAATTTACAATAAATTTAAAAGTTATTTAAATACATTTACAAGATTTACAATTGTAATATTGTATTGTAAAATAATTTACAATATTACAATTTGTAATATTTATTGTAAATTATTTAAATAATTACAATAAATTTACAATTTATTTACAATAAATTTGTAAATAACGAGTTGAAAACAAATTCCACTCAGGGATGTCAACGAACAAACTCATACTAAACTTAGAAAAAAATTCTTAATTTTATTTGGATACAAATCGTTGGACTAAATACACATTCAGACAGTCAATGTCAACATTAAAAGAAAACAAATGAGTGACGGTTCCTTAGCTTATACATAGTCTCATATTAGGCCTCCTGATTGGTCAGTGGAAGAGCTTTCGCCTCACACTGTGGGGTCGGGGGTTCGAGTCTCCTAGATCCTAAGTGATTGAAATGTTTATTTCCACGATAGTGTGGACATAAGGAGCTTATGTTCTTGCTGCTATTGACTCTGTGTTGGTTCGGGGTCTTGAAGCGAGTAGAATGTAATTATGTGTTAACTGGTTGATAATTGCTGGTCTTGACTTATTGATGTGTAGCGCCTCGCTGATGTCGAGTCTTCTGTTGTCGTTATACCTGTCGATTATTACATTGTTGCTTGTTAAGATGTCTCTGGTGATGGTCTGGTTGTGTGAAGAGATTATATGCTCCTTGATGGAGCCCTGTTGTTTGTGAAGTGTTAATCGCCTAGAGAGAGACGTTGTTGTCTTGCCTATATACTGAAATCTAACTAATGGGGCTGACAGTCCCTAAGTGGGCATGTGAAGGCATAGACCACGTTAGTCTCTCTTAAGGCGTTTTGCCTGGTGTCTGGAGAGTTCTTCATAGGCAAGCAGGAGGTCTTTTTGTTGTTGTAGTAAATTGTTATTGTATCTTCTGATTGGTGTCTATAGGGATAACGTTCCTATCAATAATATCTTTGAGAACTCTTTCATCCATTTTATTAGCCATGGAAAAGAAGTTAATGTAAAATAGTCTAACAAGGGGTACAAGTGTTGTGTTAGTTGACTCTTCAGAGGTTGCATGGCGTGTCATCTTTCTTTTAATGACGACTTCAACATTACCATTAGAGAAGCTATTATTGACTAGGACCTGCCTTACCCTACAAAGTTCTTTGTCGACTTGCTTCCAACCAGAGCTATGAATGAGAGCTCGATCGACGTAAGCGTTGACAACACTCCACTTGTATCTGTCCGGGTAGTCACTGTTAGCATTAAGGCACAATTCTATGTTCGTTTCCTTAGTGTGGACTGCATTATCAAAGCCACCACTCCTTTCTGCGATTGCTACATCTAGAAAGGGTAGCTTCCCATCACTCTCCATCTCATAAGTGAAACTTAACTCCGAATTTCGCCGGAATGCATCAGGTACCTGCATAAATATGTCGTCAACATACCTGCAGTATATGGCAGGTTCTAAGTCCATATCAATTAAGACCCTCTGCTCTATGGTACCCATGTAGAAATTCGCAAACAGGACACCTAGGGAAGAACCCACGGCGATCCCATCTACTTGCTTATACATGTGCCCATCTGGGCTTAAGAAGGGGGCCTCTTTAGTGCAGGTTTCGAGTAACTTTCTCAGTATGCTCTCTGGCATGTCTAGAGGGGTGCAAGCCAGATGACGATGCACTCTGTCCATTATCATCCTAATTGTTTCGTCCACAGGCACGTTGGTAAACAGCGACTCCACATCCAGAGAGGCTCTGATCTCCGTGGCCCGTGCTCCCCGCAGTAAGTCATCAAATTCATTTGGAGACTTGAGGCTGAAAGCACAAGGTACATAAGGAGTCAGCAAGCAGTGGAGTCGCTTAGCCAGTCTGTATGTGGGTGTGGGTATCTGGCTGATGATTGGCCGAAGTTGGTTTCCGGGTTTGTGGGTCTTGACATTCCCATACACATAACCCGGTTTGTATTCCCCGATAACCTTTGGCAGGTGGAGTCCAGATTTCTTGGCGTTCACAGTTTCAATCAATCTGTTTACCTTCGTTTTCAATTCAGCTGTAGTGTCCCTCGTGACCTTTTGAAACACACTTCACTATATTTCATTTATTTATTCATTTACCCTTTGAAGTTTAGTCTGGTCGGAGAGAAATCAACACCAAAAAACATCATCACCAAAATCATCAGAAACATCATGACATCAACACCAAAAACAGCATTTGTGTCGTGGAGATTTACGCCGCCAGGACTCTCAAGATTCACTACCCCCCCCCCCCCCCCCCCCCCATTATCCTTACTGAGGCCAGTAACCTCAAACTTCCCGATATGAAAATTCTTCACGCAAGCACTCACACTACACTATTAGTCCCGTTGAATTTCTCAATTTACTGCAGTGTTTCGAATGTTATAACTGCACTCACGAGACCAGATCCTGCAAAAAAAAAAAAATAAAATCAATAAAATCAATAAACACAATTGTGGTCTAAGTGCTGTGATCAAGGGCATATTTGGCCATCTTGTACCAACGCAACACTGAAATGTCAAAACTGATATAAGTCTCCTTCTGCTCATGTTCACAAATCATGTCCAGTCAAGAAACATGTAGTGAGAATTCCTGGTCATAAGGAACCTCAATCCCAGCCACAAACTCACAACACTACAACCTCACAACAACTAAACTATAACCAGTACACACAACACACCAATATGTCATACTCTTGTCCCGTAAGCAACACTCCCAACACACATCACAATCAAAACAATGCACTTGGAATGGAATACACTTGACTGTGATGTAGTGGGGGCAGGCTTCATACACAGTTTCAAGTGTAGATATGATAGAGCCCAGTAGGCTCAGGAATCTGTACACCAGTTGATTGACAGTTGAGAGGCGGGACCAAAGAACTGAAGCTCAACTCCCTCAAACAAATTTGATGATGTGGTTTGTAATATTCTCATCATATTTATCAATGACATAGATGAGAATATTACAAACCACTCATCAAATTTGCATACGACACTTAGATTTATGATCAAGTACGAAGTGAAAATGATATCAAGGCCTTACAAAAAGATCTACAGGAACTCCACAAATGGTCAGAAAACTAGCAAATGCTTTTTAATATCGATAAATGCAAGACATTGCATGTGGGGCATAACAACCCACGTCTCAGCCACCAAATTAACAGCATTACCTTGCAACAGATTGATGAAGAAAAGTTCCTTGGAGTCAGAATCCCTGGGAACAATCAAGCGTGCCTTTGACATTAAAGAAAAGAAGGTAGTCATTCAAGAGTATAAGTCTCTGGTCATAGACAAATCACCTGGATTATGGCCTCTAGGAAAGGAGACCTCATCTTCAGAAGAACAACTTTATTGGAGAAAATGCAACACCATGCAACAAAAATTATTCCACAACTAAGAGAACTCTCCCGCCAGGACAGGTTGAGAGCCACAGGGCTAACAACACTGCTAACTAGACATGACAGGGCGAATGATAATAATCTATATAAATAATTATAATAATAATCATTTTGATTTAGGTAAAAGTACGTACATACAAAATGAGTTACAAACAGAAGGTTGGATTTAAGGATAGAGACAGTATGTACTATACGTAAAGATATAACTCTCCAAAGATGGTTAAACACCTGCAACACATTTAGAAACGGCAACTGAATTGAATAGTTACGTTTCATTAGTTGGTGATGAACTTGCCAGAAAAATCCCACAGACACATGTTTCTACATATCTTATCGGCAGCTATCCTAACTCTCTTCTCCTCTCACCAGTCAGCCCGACAGATGGTGTGTCCATCATTCACTCATTAAAAACCAAAGGTGGGAACATCAGTGAAATACCATCCATGGTAGACAAGAGCGCCTCCCACGCCCTTGCACCACCCATAGCTCTGCTGTTCAGCAAATCTCTAGAGTGTCACACCTTCCCAGATATCCTTTGAAAATTAAAATAAAACACGAGTACCGCCAGATCATAAAGGAGGCGATACTCCAGACAAACAATTACAGACCAATATCAAGTCTACCCATATTATCAAAAATATTTGAAAAACAAATATTTACAAGCTGCTCTACTTCTACCTCGTAAAATTCAACATATTAAGTCCCTGCCAGTTTGGCTTCCGCTCCCAAAAGAGTACCAACGATGCAATTATTACTCTTCTTCATATAATATACACACCCCTTGACAAAAATGAGGTCCCAATTGGATTCTTCATTAACCTGAGGAAGGCCTTTGATGCTGTTAACCATAACTACCTCTTACTTAAATTTCACCATTATGGAATCCGAGGCCTTGCCCAGAACTATGTGCAATCCTATCTTAGTGACAGATACCAATATGTAGCCACCAATGATATAACCTCTCCCACTCTACTATTAACCGCAGGGGTGCCACAGGTCAGCATCCTAGGACCTCTCCTATTTATTTATTTATATACAAGAAGGTACATTTTTTATATTCATCAACGATCTGCCTAATGTCTCTAAAATTCTTAAACCTATGTTGACCAGACCAGGTGGAGACCTGGTCGAAGACAGGGCCGCGGGGACACTAAAACGCCCCGAAATCATCTCAAGATAACCTCTCAAGAAGATAAGATGGCTATTAACCAACAAACTCATACTAAACATTGTAAAGACCTACTACATTTTATTTGGAAGCAAATCAACAAATGAAATTCAGCTTCAGATAGACAATGTTAGCATCAGCAATAAAAATGACAGAAACTTCCTTAGCCTATACATAAACAAGAGACTCAACTTCAGCACACACATACAACACATAACCAAAAAGTCTCAAAAACGGTCGGTATACTTTCTAAAATCAGATATTATGTTCCCAACTCTGCTCTCCTTCCCATATACTATGTACTAAGCTATCCCTATCTTACATACGGTATCTGTGCATGGGGTTTAATCACTGCAAATTACCTTAAGCCTATCATCACTCAGAAAGAAATCTACTATCAGAACTATAACAAACTCTGTTTTCAGACAACACACAGCTCATCTATTTAAGTCCCGTAACATGCTAAACATACACTCACTCCACACATTCTCATGGACTATCTACATGTTCAAAAACTTGTACCTAAAGGCTAATCTTGATCTGAAACTTTTCCTTGATCGGTGTAACAGAATCAATGAGCACCTCACAAGAAATAAATATCTCTTTGATATATCCAGAGTCAAACTAAATCTGTGTAAACACTCCATGCCAATAACAGGCCCAGTCTTTGGAAATTACTCCCTGATGAATTAAAAAATTGTTCATCCCATGACCTGTTCAAAAGTAAAACCTAAAAGTACCTAATTACATCATCATAGTTTCCTACCTCGTGCTTCAAACTTACACTGTATCTTCAACTACCCACTTCCCCAATATTAGTACTTAAGACATACAGTATATCCTTACCAGTGTAATCACCTCTGATATATTATGTACTCTAGAGTAAACAAAGGCATTGCCAGTCTGGGGCCGGATTCAGGAAGGTACTTACGAAGGTTTTTCCTCTTAGCTAAGAACGTTTTCCCTCTTAGCGCCTTCGTGGCGGCTACGTCCGTATTCAAGTAACTACACTAAGTGGAAAAACCTTCGTAAGTTCATTCCGGGATTTAAGTGTGGTTTCGACCACTCGTAGCTTTACGTAAACTGGATATAAGTAATTTTTTCTCTACTACGTAACACTGAGATCGATTTATGATATTGGAACATGACCAAAATATTATAGCTGGTGAATCTAGTGAAGAGGAGTCCTTCGTGTTAGTTATATATGCATTCTCTGCTTGAAACTTGAAGTAAATATGTGTTTGATGATAGTAGAATTAGTTTTATAATAGCAAGATATTATACAAGTAGTTATTAAGTAAATAAACACTGGTGAACATGAAATATGAGAGAAGGTGATGAGCCCTGCCTGATGGGATCATTTACTATCACCAAATGCCCCTGTTCACCTAGTAGTAAGGGTGTACCTTAGCTATACATACCCATTTCTAATTTATTTAGTTTGGTTTTATTTTGAAATTAAATCTGGGTGAGACATAAAATAAAAATATGCTGCACAAATGATGTTAGGTAAGGAGAAGGGTAAAAATGTCACAAACTTAATTCATTGAATACTTAAAGCTATAATTATGACTATATAGATTATTAAAAAAGAGAGAGGGAAGTAGGGGTCCAAGACCTCTTCCTGTTATACAATTTGGGTGTGGAACAAGTAATTATCAAAAGAAGGCACCATGCCGGGAAGGCTATGTAGCAGTAAGGCAGTGAGGTGAGGCAGCTACTTATTTGAGAAATGCTTATTATATTTACCTTATAAGCTGAGGCAACTAATTTTATTTGAGGAATACTCAACTGATTCCTCTACATTTAGCATGGACCAAATTTGTGTCCAAGACCTCTTCCTGTTACTCAATTTGGCTGTGTGTCACCAAACTAGAAGTGCTCTACAAATCAAGGGACCCAGAATGTGGAATGACCTCCCGAATCATGTCAAAGGCTGTACCTCTCTCAACCAGTTTAAGAGTTAAACCAAGTACTGCCTAATTAACCCCATGTAACCTAACTTACGTCCTAAATGTCAACCCATGTCTTGCTATTTTTTAAACAATGCTGTTCACCAACATGTGCAATTGCTGATTTATGCTATGTTAACCCCCCTTTTTGTATTTTTTATTCCTTCTTTCAACACAATTTATACCTAATCCCGATTACTATTAGGTTTTAGTCTGTGTTTTTCCCCCCCACACCTTGCCCGAAATGCTATGAGTATTAGTGGCTTTAGGTATTGTATGTACTAGCTCTGTCTATAAATCCAACATTATGTTTGTAAATCAACTGTATGTACTTTTCCTGAATAAAATGTATTTATTATTTATTTATTAATCAGTAAGTATTAAAAGAAGGCACCAAGCTGGGAAGGCTATGTAGCACCATTGTGTGTAACAATAAACCAAATTTTTTTTTAACAAATAATGCACCTGTATGGTAAAACAAATCCTGTCAGCTGTAAAAATATTGATGCAGTTATTTAAATGAAAAATATAATGAAAGAAGTATTACTTGTTTATGTTTATCCAATCTTTTTGTACTGTACAGTATATCCAAGGAAGTGAAAAATTGAGACATAATGCACAATTTACTGAATGATTAGCATGGATTAGCAGTTCAAAAGAAATATGACTATTACATATCAACATGAGATCTTAATGATCCATGGTCAACATGATTTAATAAGGATAATACAGTACTGAATTTGTAATAATAAAATCTATAATTTAAAATCTTTATTACTGATTTTTTTTATTAAGAAGATTAGGTATACACAGCAATGTGCTGCTACCCTATTCTATATGGAATATTACACAGTGTAGATAAAAAACTAGCTATAAGTTTATCTAATACTCCCATCTCACAGGATGGTTAGACATACTGTACATGGAATCAATTTAGAAAATACCAGCCTTAATACAAAAAACAAATCAACTCTGACTAAACAACTCTAAGCAATTTTCACAAGAGGTAAGCACTGAATCATGGAAACATTATATTATAATTACTCTTACCAGTTTCTACAAGACTCCTCTCAAACAATGTATTTTTAACATGTTTAGGTATACACAGCAATGTGCTGCTTCCCTATTCTGTATAAAGGACCACACAGTATAGATCAAAAACCAGCTACAAGCTCATCCAACATCCTCACCTCACAGGATGGCCAGTCATACATGAAATTAGGAGAGAACAAAATACTTAATGCTGATCTATTAGCCTCCACTGGCAAAATCTGGGTGCAGCACAAGAATATCTTCCAATATTCCTGAGTGTATGAAGTAATTACAGAGCTCAAAATACCTCATACCATTTGGTATGAAGTCACTGATAACAGGACAATCACAGATATAGTGTTGGAGAGTATGTTCTCTCAAGTAGGACTGAAAACAGATGTTTTTTTCCACTAAGAGGGCTATAAACCCATGGAACCGCCTACCCGCTGAAGCCGTAAATGCCAAATTCCAGCTAAAAAATATCATTAAGACAATTGGCGGGCCCTTTAACAAGCCGCCGGCTTTTTGTCCTCTTCGAGGCCACTAGATAGTTAGTGGCCCTTGGGTAAATTCAGTAAATATATACATTAATTGTCAGCGCATCTTCCGAGCAACAAGGACAGCTACACAGTATCTCTTAGAATTACGTAGGTAAACAACAAATGTAACATATTTGTTTACTACAATGTCGGTGCTGGCTGTAGAAGTTGAAAAAACATTGTTTTACTTCAAAATATACTAATTTTATAAGAAAATTCGACGTAAATAGGAGGCAGTAGAGCTCCGATAAACCAGCGCTAAATCTTCAATATGAAGAATGTTGCTGCTCTCTGATTGGCCAAACGAAACACAGTAGTGACCTCTATCGGCACGCAGGTGAACCAACAAATTTCTTCCTAAGTGGACCTTATTGAATCGCACCTATGCATCTTAGGGCGCACTTAGGAACCTTCGTAGCAAACCCACTTACGAAGAAATACACAGAGCTTCCTGAATCTAGGTCCTGGTGGCTATATTGATCAAATATTTACAGTGTAGTACTAACCTGCAATAATACAAGCCATATACTAATCAGTACACATATACAGTCTAAGAACTGTATATAACAACAAGCTGTTTAGTAATAAGCAATAGTTTAACAATGAACAAGTAGTTGTAACAATAGGCAATAACAATAAGCCATTCCAGTCTTTAACACAGTCTATAACTATAAGCAACTGCATATACCTAAAGCCAGGGCACACAGAAATTAAGCTAAAAATTACATACATTCTACCAACCTGTATACGAGCTCGACCCAGCTGACCTGACGACCAAAACAATAACAGTCAAGTGAGCGTCCAGCCGGTATGATATTAGCTCCGTCCCCGATACGGGAATGGGGGGGGGGGATACGTAGGTATAACATTTTTACTTCACACCTCAAAGCGATCCAATGGCTGGTAGTGGAAAGAGTTATAGAGGCACATAATGGACTCAGGGACTGAGCCCCACAATTCATTTAGCTAAGCAAGTTACAAACTTGATGAGTTGGTTACAAAATTCATTACACATCGTCACATCATCAATGGGTTCGAGATCGACCGCAGGTACAGTTTCAAAATTAACCAACTGACATATGTGGAGAGCTAGTGTCACAATTGATATGTTTGTCCTGCACACCGCCCCCCATCCAGTGGGCAGCGGTGGATAGGTTACAATCACTTAGTTACTACCTACAGTTAGCATACTGGGAATATTTGGCTAAAATTTATGTAATCTCACCAACCCATTATACGTTCTTGCAAATAAATTATTATTGTTATTAGTAGTAGTAGTAGTATTATCAATATTATCAATACACACAGCGTTTCGGCCAAAGAGATCTCTAGCTATCTCATCGAAACTTAAACTTCTGAACAATTTGGAGGATGTTGATCAGGACAATTTCTTTAAAAGGTCAGATGTACCACAAACAAGGAGCCACGGGTTCAAGCTCAACAAGCCACAATGTAGGACTGAGAACAGGAAACGGTTTTTCACCCACAGGGTTATAAACCCATGGATTCACCTGCATCCCGCCAATGCCGTAAATACCAAAAATCTGCTGTACTTTAAAACCCAACTGGAAAACATCACCAGGGCAAATGGGAGGAACCTTTCACAAGCCGCCGGCTTCCTGCCTTCGTCGAGGCCACTAATGTTAGTGGCCCTCAGGTAAATTCTGGTAAACCCCATGGAACTGCCTACCCGTCGAAGACGTAAATGCCATAACTCTGCTGAGTTTCAAAATCCAGCTTGAAAAATCATCAGGACAAATGGGGGGGGGGAACGTTTGACAAGCCACCGGCTTCCTGTCCTCATTGAGGCCACTAGAGTGTTAGTGACCCTCAGGTATATTCAGGAAAATTAGGAGAGTTCTCCTCCTTACAATGTGTGTGTGTATATATGTATGTATACATGTATGTATATATGTATGTGTACATATATATGTGTGTGTGTGTATGTATATGTATAAAGTACATATGGAAGCTGATCAGAATTACATTTCACCTTTGTAAATGCACATTAATGACACTATGTAAAAGACACATCGAACACTTTATGTAGGGCATACGTAAATATGTGTATCTGTGTATTTACGTATGTAGATTAGCTTAGCATTTTAAAAGCACCTAATCACCTTCTTTTTTTTTTCTTTTTTTTTGAGATATATACAGGAGTCGTTACATTCTTGTACAGCCACTAGTACGCGTAGCGTTTCGGGCAGGTCCCTGGAATACGATCCCCTGCCGCGAAGAATCGTTTTTTCATCCAAGTACACATTTTACTGTTGCGTTAAACAGAGGCTACAGTTAAGGAATTGCGCCCAGTAAATCCTCCCCGGCCAGGATACGAACTCATGACATAGCGCTCGCGGAACGCCAGGCGAGTGTCTTACCACTACACCACGGACCCTTCTGTGGTTGAGTGTTCAATAAACCCTTGAACTATATGTTTAACACTTCTCTAACCCTGTCCATGGAGGACAGAAGAAAATGTATATATGCTGACTAACATTGTAAATGTGTGGCCACGTCTGCGGTAGAAAATAATAATAATAATAAAAGGCATCCTCTACAGTCCTCCCTGCGCCACCAACCAGCACCTCTCCCTCACAGAAAACGAGCAGACACCACCCGCACACAGCTAACCCCAAACTAAACTATACTCAACAAGGCATTTTCTCTCTCTCTCTCTCTTTCCTTCCCCCCCTGCTGCATCAAAACCATGTATTTCAACCCACAGGAACAGCATAGAAGGCCACTGACATCTTACACATGCCCCCCACCTCATGAACCAGTCACACAAACATGGAGCAACATTAAGGGCAAAGGGCAAACATTAAGAAAACATGGAGCGCAATTTCACGAATATTGGGGTCAAAGAAGAGTTTAAATAACAAACCAATACTCCTGTCCAATAACGATGGTCAGCTTACAGCCTCTGATTCTGCTATTGAGTTCAATAGGTTCTTCTCTTCCACTGGGTCATCCCTTGCAAATGATATTCCATCTTCCAGTACTGATGTTCAGGACTATCTTACAGGTAACTATCCACAGTCTCTGTACCTAAAGCCTGCAAATTTCACTGACGTCAATGAGATAATCCTTTCCCTTAAAACCAAGTCTAGTGCCCTTGAGGAGATACCAACTTTAATTTACAAAAAAGCCTCCAGATCTTTAGCCCCTACTATTGCATTGCTCTTCAATAAGTCACTTGAACTCCAAACCTTTCAAGATATTCTAAAAAAAGCGAGAGTAACCCCTGTCTACAAATGTGGTGATCTCACTGATGTTAACAACTACAGACCTATATAAATTCTTCCAAACTTGTCAAAAATATTTGAAAAACTAATCTACAAGCAGCTTTACTCTTATCTAGCCAAACACAATATACTTAGCTCTTGTCAATAAGGTTTCAGACCCAAAAAAGCACTAATGATGCACTTATTAGTATGATTAACTTGATACATGCAGCTCTTGATTAAAATGAGTTTCCTGTTGGGTTATTTGTGGACCTGCGTAAGGCTTTTGACACTGTCAACCACCAAAACCTTCTTCTTAAATTACATCATTATGGAGTCAGAGGTCACTCCCTGCAATACTTCAAATCTTACCTTACTGACAGGCTCCAGTATGTTTCTGTGAATAATTCAATTTCTCGCACCCTACCCATCAACATTGGTGTTCCTCAGGGCAGCATACTTGGCCCTCTCCTCTTTCTCATCTACATTAATGACCTTCCAAATGCCTCCCAACACCTCAAACCAATTCTATATCCTGACGACACAACCTTCATTTACTCCAGTCCTGACCCCCTTGCTCTAAATGTCACAGTGAATACTGAGCTAAATAAAGTCCATCTGTGGCTAACTGCCAACAAACTCACCCTCAACATTGACAAAACTTTCTATATTTTGTTTGGCAATAAATCCTCAAGTCAAATAAATCTCAGGATAAACAATACCCAAATTTGTAACAAAATAGACGGCAAATTCCTTGGCGTTCTCATTGATCACAAACTGAATTTCCAGGGACACAAGCTAAATATATCAAAAAAGTTTCAAAAACTGTTGGCATTCTTTCAAAGATCAGATGTTATATACCCCGCCCTGCCCTGGTGACGCTCTATTACTCCCTCATCTATCCTTATCTCAACTATGGTATCTGTGCTTGGGGCTCTACTACCCAAAATCATTTACGTCGTCTAATTACTCAACACAAAGCTGCTATTAGGATGATATCCAACTCTGGCCCCAGACATCACTCGGTACCCTTACTCAAATCTCTGAATATGTTAGATATTAAGTCACTTCACATCATCTCTTTTGTATTTTATATATATTCAACGCTGAACTGTAATGCCAATCCTGACCTTAAAAGCTTCATTGAAGGTTGTAACAGAACCCATGAGCACCACACCAGAAACAAATACCTTTTTGATATTCCAAGAGTACGACTTAATCAAACTAGAAATGCTCTACAAATCAAGGGACCCAGAATGTGGAATGACCTTCCCAACCATGTTAAAGACTGTACCTCTCTCAACCAGTTTAAGATAAAAACTAAACACTACCTAATTAACTCCCTGTAACCTACCTTACCCCTATAATGTCAACCCATGTCTATTATTTTTAAACAATACTGTTTGTCGACCTAATTATATTTTTCCTGTTTTCCTGCCATGTTCCCCCTTTTTTATTTTTATATTTTCTCAACACATTTTTTACTTTAATCTCAATTAGTGTTAAGTTTTAGTTTTAGTGTTTTTCCTGCCCGAAACGCTTTGCGTAATAGTGGCTTTAGGCAGTGTATGTACTAGCTCTATCTATAAATCCATCAATATCTGTATCACCCCTTGTATGTATCTACTTTACCTGAATAAAACTGGAATTTTGAATTTTAAATTTGGAATTTGAACCTAGTACTAATCCTCCCCCAGCTAACCACACAAGACGACCCACGTTTATAATAGAAGGTTAGTTCTGTTTTATAAATCTTAAATAAACCATGTGTTTGAAACATATATTAAGAATTTGCAGTGATTTGGAATCTATTACAGATCTAAGAATCATAAGGAAAATAATTGAAACTAGTGAGCATACTTTAATTCATTTAATTTTAATTTAATATATAACACATAAATTTTTCATATGTATCCAAGAAACTGATTTTCTGAAGTCCATTTTTTCAGGCCTCATGCACTTTTTTTTATTTTTTTTTTATCCGAACACAATAATTTGTCCAGCCTGGCATTCTGTCAACCCCCTAAACGTGGTAATTTTTGTAACTTAGCCTTTTTTCTTCTTTTCTTCACTGGAAGCAGGAAACGCTTCGCATAATATTAATAATAATAATAATAATAATAATAATAATAATAATAATAATAATAATAATAATAATAATAATAATAATAATAATAATAATAATAATAATACACACAGAAATCACAATAGCGTGATGCATCAATTTTCTGGTGTGGCCAATGTTGATATCTGAGAACATCTCGTGTGAGGCTGGTAGCAAGGGGATACATTGTGGAAAAGAAAGGCAAGGTTAAATGTACTCCTGAGCATTCTGGTAGACTTCATATGAACCGCTCGTTGGATCTGTAGTAGTTTCTCGTTCAGGTAGTCAATTGTGGTGAATATCGGTCGTAACAGGGAGACAATTAAGTCAGTAATTCATGTTCAAAATCTAATATAATAATATATTAATATTAATTCAGATAAACCAATTGGAAACAATTGTTTGAAAATAGCGAAAATCCTTATGTCTATTAGGCAAATCGGGCCTTGCATACTAGGCCAAATAGTGTGTTCTGGCTTTTAGGTACGATATATATATATTGGTGTTGATATATATGGATATTGATGCTCATGATGCACTTTACCTCATCACCAGATGTCTGTCCCTCCCCAGGTTAACCTACTTTCTGAGGTGTTCACCATCTTACAGTAGCCAAAAACTAGGTGAGTATGACCTGTTACTAATATCAATGCTAGAAAAAGCTCTCAACCTCTCTCTTGATGACCTACAGTGGAAACAAGCCTCTCTTCCCGTAAGACTTGGGGGCCTCGGAGTTCGAACAACAACGCAAATCGCTGTTCCAGCCTTCCTGTCTTCCTTATCGGCATCCGACGAACTCGTGAAGGAAATTCTACCTGCCCACTTACATCAGCTGGCAGGTGTACACGATCCCAATTTTACACGCTGTGCCACAGAGTGGGCCTCTCGTGCAGGCCCATCACCTCAACCATCATCGTCAAAAGCCCACAAACAATCCAGCTGGGATGGCCCCATTGTAGACCAAGTTGCTGCAGAGTGCCTGGGTGCTGCAACAACACAACACGACATTGCTCGCCTCACAGCAGTAGCAGCACCACATGCAGGGGATTTCCTGTTAGTAACCCCAATGTCGGCAACTGGCACGCGTCTCACACCACACGCCCTCCGAATTGCTGTGGCCCTCCGCCTTGCTGCCCCAATCCACACCAGATATAGGTGTATTTGCGGCGAGGTGGTGGCTGACAGGTACGGCCACCATGGCCTACTCTGCCAAAGCACAGGGGGATGACACTCGAGGCACAGTGAAGTTAACGACATCATCAAGAGGAGCCTCACCACAGCTGGATGCCCAGCTGAAAGAGAGCCCCGTTATCTAACGCCCCGTAACTCTGATGCTCATATTGGTCGCCCGGATGGTATCACAGTGAACCCCTGGAAGAATGGCAAGCAGTTGGTATGGGACTACACGTGCGAATCAACCCTGGCTAACACCTACGTTGACCTCAGTGTTGCACAACCAGGTGGCGCTGCCACTCACAGGGAAGCGGCCAAATCAGGGAGGAGCTGGAGGAACTCAACTTATGATAATCGTCTTTGTACCCAATATGTAACTCCTTTTTTGTAATACAGTTTAAATAAAATACATATAGGCGATTATGATGAGTATGGTGTAGTGGATACAAGTGCGTACCTGCCATCTTAATGGCCAGGGTTCGAGTCCCCTGGTGGGTATGAGCGTCTAAAGTTCTATACTTCAAAACTTGTGGTTTAAAGCAAGTCAGTATATATATATATATATATATATATATATATATATATATATATATATATATATATATATATATATATATATATATATATATATATATATATATATAATATATATATATATATATATATATATATATATATATATATATATATATATATATATATATATATATATATATATATATATATATATATATATATATATATATATATAGGTACCACCTCTGGTGCAATTGTAGGGACCCATAGTCTCGAAAAAGAAAATAAAGTGTATTCAGAGAAGACCTTGTAGATTCTCACTGAACACTTTAATATTTTCTTCTCCTACCACCCAATTTTTTGTAGGTATGGTATTTGTATTCACAAAAATAATCCAAAAGTCTACTTGAGTACAACAATGTTGTCAAAGTTTCCTCAATCGACTTCTTACATAACTAACAGTGCCGCAAAAGGGTAATTTGATGTATTTAATATACCTTTCTACTGTAGTAATCAAACAAGAAGGCTGAAACTTCTTATTTAAGAAATTCCTCATAAAAGTATATATCACATGAGCTGGTAACCATTATTTGACAAAAAAAAAATCACAAGGAAATTCATTTCTTGATGAAAGTTGGACCAATTTGAGCATAATACAATGGCTCTATTCAATAGTATTTAATGTTTTTTCTTAAAAATATCCTGATCAAATGAACACAAATTTAAGCCTAAACCTGTAAACGTTGGTTTTCTTTAAATTTTATTGTTAAAACCATTTATTTTACTCACTTTGATATAAAGAAATGCCCCCCCCCCCAAAAAAAAAAAAATGATTAATTACACACATTGCAGTGAAACGTATATTACAATGTTATGCATTAAGATTCTCTCTAAACTTATCAACGTGAGATTGGTCCTTGAATAACAAAGAAAAAAGAAGTTATCCACATATCTCCTATACATGACTGGTTTAAAATTTAGAGGACATTTGTCCAGCCAATTTCTCTCGTGAAAGTTTAACAAAGCATTAGCAAGTTTGGGCCCTAATGGAGAACTCGTTGCTACTCCATTAGTTTGTTTATATTATTTAGTATTAAATATAAAGACCGAGTCTTTAACCGACAATTATAAAAACCGTCTAAATTACTTACTGCTGAATCCTGAAACTAAATTAGTGTTAGCAAATAATTGATTGATACAAATTTCAAAACTTTTCCAACAAGGGAATAATCGCGAACAGTGACTCAACAGCAAGGCAAGTCGTTATAGTAGGGGATATTAATGAAGAAGATCCAGTGAAGAATCAATCAAAAGAAAGAATCAGTGAAGAAAGAAAATCAAAAGAAAGAATCAATGAAATCCATATGTAAGAATCGAAAGAAATCAACGAAGAAATTTATTTTACAAAGTCCTGTGAGTTTCTTACAGTAAATTCATTGAAAGTTTGCGGTTAAAATAATGGAACTAATCTCGTCCAATGTTAATTTGTAGTTATCACTAGAAATAATATTTCTTAACCTATCTAATAAACTCCATGGTACCTACCTTACCCTCCTAAATGTCTACCCATGTCTTGCTATATTCAAACAATACTGTTTGTTGACCAACTTGTATAATTGCTGATTTCTGCCATGTCCCTCCCCTTTATTCTCCTTTTTTTCAACACAATTTATACTTTAATCTCAATTTAGTCTAAGTGTTTTTTCCCCTCACCTTGCCCGAAACGCTGTGCGTATTAGTAAATACGCACTTAGGTATTGTATGTACTAGTTCTATCTATAAATCCAACAGTATGTTTGTAACTCATCTATGTATGTACTTTTACCTGATTAAACATTTGATTTGATTTGAACCCGTCTTTACATCAAAACCATTTAACATGACTCTCACACCACAGGTCAACAACAGCTACTGGTGGTCACGTTGTTCATTGTCATGTCATGAGCCACAGTAAGGCTCTTGGAATAGAAATTTCCCTTATAAATCAATAAGCCACTTAGCCTCAAACTTAGTTGAGATATGTCTAGGGTTAGAGTGAAAGTCTAGGTAAAATCAACCAGTTTATTGGGGCAAACTTATCTACATTACACCTTTTTGTATAAACACAAATTTCTCTATATATACTCACAACCAAATAACAATTTAGTAAATTAACAGAAAGCACAAGTCATAGCAGCTAGATGTCACTAAGCAGAAATCGCCTAATAACATTGGTACACTTGTCCACTCAAGACTGGCTGAAAGGATGTGAACACGGTGGGTACTGATGTTACATAACCAGAGTGGGGCATATGTCTCAGCATGAACATCAGTAACACAAGTCAGTGAACTATCACTTTGACTTCAGAAAAACTGGAAAGTCCCAACTGGACTGGCAATTGGCAAAGTCTAAACTCTTCTCAAATTAGTCAGAGTCCACAATGACTGGAATTATGTCAAAGTCAAGAACTCTTTGTAAGTTAAAATGACTGGAAAATCTGGCAAAATCAGGAATCTCATCTCAGAAGTTTAATTCTACAAACCATGAAATTTGACTAAGTCCTGAATCTCCTCTTCAGAGGTAAAGTCCGCACAGGCATCAGAATATGACAATGTCCCCAAACGGCTCAACTAATAATACAAGTCAACCATCATAAAGTTACAATTTAAGTATCTCTTGAGGGTAGAAATAGCCTAAGCTACTCTCGCCCTTTAAGATGTATTTCTTTCTTGTCTCAGTAAACATACTTGAACTTGATCTCGTGATAACACTTTGATATTGTGATCCACACAAATAATCTTCCTTCTTACATACTGGTAAGACGTTAATAGATTTATATATACAAAAATATCCAGAGAGCTCACACAACACGTGTGACCTACAACCCAGACAGACCAGTGCGGCAAAATGCTTGCTGACACCCTGGGGCCTGATTCACGAAGCAGTTACGCAAGTACTTACGAACCTGTACATCTTTTCTCAATCTTTGGCGGCTATAACAATAACAAATGTTGATTGGAAAATTTTCATGCTTGTAAACTGTTAAATAAATGTAACCAAAGCCATCAAAGATTGAGGAAAGATGTACACGTTCGTAAGTGCTTGCGTAACTGCTTCGTGACTCTGACCCCAAGTCAACTCACAGTACCAACACGCCACATAATATATAAATCAACACAGTAAAGAAACACACACTGAAAAACATACTCTTACATAAATATACACCTTAGAAACATACGTAGATGCTCAGCTTCACAAAGTGAGCACCATATAAATATATATATATAAGAAACAAGAAACTTACCAACTTACCAACCGGGTTGGCTGTACTGACTGACAAACAGGCAAGGGAAGGAGGGGGGGGGGGCGGGGTTATGACAGTAGCAACAACTTGCCGACGAAACTAGCAGTTCACACACAAACAAAACACACATCATGAATATATAACATAATAATAATAATTAAACTACAATAGAATATAGTAGAATACTGTAGAATACACGTACATACAAAGATATTTCACATACTGCATAATGAATTACATTATAATAGACGTATCTTGACACTTAAAGTATGACTTCAGCGTATTCAGTCTGAACTGGTTAGGCTAAGTCATAACATCCGTATTAATTAAGGTGGAGAAACACTGGGACATTTCCAAGCCTTTACGACGCCAGGACCGGAGGGAGAGCATCCTGTGGAAGCCGCTGGCTTACACGTGAGCACCAGTCCTGAGCAGGTGTCGCGCCGAGCTCAGTACGGGTCCGTCTGGGACGCCGGGAGGTTGACAGCGGCAGGTTACGTTTCCCGTTTGATGACAAATTTAGGACATGAGGTTCTCCATGTTATTGTAACGTCGTGTGAAATCCTTATTCCGTTCAGTGAAGCTCTCGGAGGGTTTTTAATTTCGACGAAAAACGTTTTCTGTTGGTCTTGCACAGAACAGTCCCGTCTTAAGAGAACAGTACACCGATCTCCCCGAGGACAGGAGGTACCTCATCGCCCCGAGGACAGTAAGGAGAGTATATGTCTTGCATCACCAGCGAGAAATACCAATTCTCCAGGATAGTGACAGCCGGACGCTAAGGTAAATGTTATCTCAGCACTACATCTCAGACGTGACCTGGTTGGGTAGACTATGGTATATTGAAGCAACCTTTGGCTTCCAGTTTCTGTTTAGATTTCATAATGTGTCTGGATGGAGTTTATCATTGATGTTCCAAAGATATCTACAAGGCAACTAATTTAGACACTTGGAATTGTGAAAAAGTGTGTTATATATATAATATATTCTGCATATATATATATATATATATATATATATATATATATATATATATATATATATTTATATATATATATATATATATATATATATATATATATATATATATATATGTCGTACCTAGTAGCCAGAACGCACTTCTCAGCCTACTATGCAAGGCCCGATTTGCCTAATAAGCCAAGTTTCCCTGAATTATTATATTTTCTCTAATTTTTTTCTTATGAAATGATAAAGCTACCCATTTCATTATGTATGAGGTCAATTTTTTTGTTTTGGAGTTAAAATTAACGTAGATATATGACCAAACCTAACCAACCCTACCTAACCTAACCTAATCTATCTTTATTGGTTAGATTAGGTTAGGTAGCCAAAAAAGTTAGGTTAGGTTAGGTTAGGTAGGTTAGGTAGTCGAAAAACAATTAATTCATGAAAACTTGGCTTATTAGGCAAATCGGGCCTTGCATAGTAGGCTGAGAAGTGCGTTCTGGCTACTAGGTACGACATATATATATATATATATATATATATATATATATATATATATATATATATATATATATATATATATATATATATATATAAATATTTTATTAAATATGACCGAAAAAGTAAGATTAATAATTCTAACACGAATTTTCTCAATCTTTCGTACATTATGCTTCACTATTGGAGGTAAATCAAAAATCACTTCTCCAAAATTCATTTTTATTTTGGAGAAGTGATTTTTGATTTACCTCCAATAGTGAAGCATAATGTACGAAAGATTGAGAAAATTCGTGTTAGAATTATTAATCTTACTTTTTCGGTCATATTTAATAAAATATGTCTACAGGAAAGACTGCTACCAAAATATACTAATATATATAAATATATATATATATATATATATATATATATATATATATATATATATATATATATATATATATATATATATATATATATATA
This sequence comes from Procambarus clarkii, assembly GCF_040958095.1. NCBI lineage: Eukaryota > Metazoa > Arthropoda > Malacostraca > Decapoda > Cambaridae > Procambarus > Procambarus clarkii. The sequence continues at coordinate 39,681,492 of NC_091153.1, forward strand.
TATATATATATATATATATATATATATATATATATATATATGCAGAATAACCACATATGAAAAATAAAAAATGCTTAACACGTTTTCGGCTAATTCGCCTTCATCTAACTCTGATGAAGGCGAATTAGCCGAAAACATAAGAACATAAGAACATAAGAACAAAGGTAACTGCAGAAGGCCTATTGGCCCATACGAGGCAGCTCCTATTCTATAACCACCCAATCCCACTCATATACTTGTCCAACCCGTGCTTGAAACAATCGAGGGACCCCACCTCCACAATGTTACGCGGCAATTGGTTCCACAAATCAACAACCCTGTTACTGAACCAGTATTTACCCAAGTCTTTCCTAAATCTAAACTTATCCAATTTATACCCATTGTTTCGTGTTCTGTCCTGTGTTGATACATTTAATACCCTATTAATATCCCCCCGGTTATGTCCATTCATCCACTTGTAAACCTCTATCATGTCACCCCTAACTCTTCGCCTTTCCAGTGAATGCAACTTAAGCTTTGTTAATAAGAACATAAGAACATAAGAACAAAGGTAACTGCAGAAGGCCTATTGGCCCATACGAGGCAGCTCCTATTCTATAACCACCCAATCCCACTCATATACTTGTCTAACCCGTGCTTGAAACAATCGAGGGACCCCACCTCCACAATGTTACGCGGCAATTGGTTCCACAAATCAACAACCCTGTTACTGAACCAGTATTTACCCAAGTCTTTCCTAAATCTAAACTTATCCAATTTATATCCATTGTTTCGTGTTCTGTCCTGTGTTGATACTTTTAATACCCTATTAATATCCCCCCGGTTATGTCCATTCATCCACTTGTAAACCTCTATCATGTCACCCCTAACTCTTCGCCTTTCCAGTGAATGCAACTTAAGCTTTGTTAATCTTTCTTCATATGAAAGATTTCTAATTTGGGGAATTAACTTAGTCATCCTACGCTGGACACGTTCAAGTGAATTTATATCCATTCTATAATATGGCGACCAAAACTGAACTGCATAATCTAAATGGGGCCTAACTAGAGCAAGATATAGCTTGAGAACCACACCAGGTGTCTTGTTACTAACGCTGCGATTAATAAATCCAAGTGTCCGATTTGCCTTATTACGAACATTTATGCATTGATCCTTTTGTTTTAAATTCTTACTAATCATAACTCCCAGATCCCTTTCGCAATCCGACTTCGCAATCACAACACCATCTAGCTCGTATCTTGTAACTCTATCATCATTACCTAACCTCAGAACTTTACATTTATCAGCATTAAACTGCATCTGCCAATCCTTTGACCATTTCAAAACCCTATCTAGATCAACTTGAAGTGATAGTGAGTCCTCCTCCGAATTAATTTCCCTACCGATTTTCGTATCATCGGCAAATTTGCAAATGTTGCTACTCAAACCTGAATCTAAATCATTTATATATATTATAAACAACAGAGGTCCCAGGACAGAGCCTTGAGGCACTCCACTTACAACATTTTCCCACTCTGACTTGATTCCATTTATACTAACTCTCTGTTTCCTTTGGTATAGCCATGCCCTAATCCAGCTTAATATAGCACCCCCAATACCATGAGACTCTATTTTTTTAATCAGTCTTTCATGTGGCACTGTATCAAAAGCTTTGCTAAAGTCAAGGTATACAACATCGCAATCCTTACCACTATCAACTGCCTCAACAATGCTAGAATAAAAAGATAACAAATTTGTTAAACATGAACGGCCATTTATAAAACCATGTTGCGACTCAATTATTAATTTATGTTTTTCAAGATGAAGACGAATTTTATTTGCTATTATAGATTCGAGTAACTTTCCCACAATAGACGTTAGGCTAATTGGTCGATAGTTAGACGCAAGTGATCTATCTCCTTTCTTAAAAACTGGTATCACATTAGCAACTTTCCAAAACTCTGGCACTCTGCCTGACTCTATTGATTTATTAAATATGGTTGACAGTGGGTCACAAAGCTCCTCTTTGCATTCTTTAAGCACCCTGGCAAACACTTCATCCGGCCCTGGGGATTTGTTTGGTTTGAGTTTTACTATTTGTTTAAGAACATCCTCCCTGGTAACTGCTAAATTCGTCAACCTGTCCTCGTCCCCACCCACATAGACTTGTTCGGCTGAAGGCATATTGTTAAGTTCCTCTTTAGTAAATACAGATACAAAATATTTATTAAAAATACTACTCATCTCTTCATCACTATCTGTTATTTGACCTGTCTCAGTTTTTAATGGACCTATCCTTTCCCTAGTCTTAGTACGATATAACTGAAAAAACCCTTTAGGATTTGTCTTTGCTTGCCCTGCTATGCGAACTTCATAGTTTCTTTTTGCTTTCCTTATCTCTTTTTTAACATTTCTAACCAGTTGTACGAATTCCTGTTCTAAAGTGACCTCCCCATTTTTAATCCTTTTGTACCAAGCTCTCTTTTTACCTATAAGGTTCTTCAAATTCTTTGTTATCCACTTTGGGTCATTAGTATTCGATCTATTCAATTTGTATGGTATACTACGTTCCTGTGCTTTGTTTAGAATATTCTTAAATAAGTTATATATTGAATCCACATCGAAATCCCCATTTAAGTCACCTATCGCTGGGTTCATGTCTCGCTCCAAGACCGGCCCACACCCCATACCCAAGACTTTCCAATCAATTTGACCCAAAAAATTTCTTAGGCTATTAAAATCAGCTTTTCGAAAATCTGGCACTTTAACAGAATTTTCTCCTACTGGTCTATTCCATTCTATGCTAAATCTGATTTCTTTGTGATCACTGCTCCCTAGCTCACTCCCTATTTCGATGTCATTAATTTGCGTTTCCCTGTTAGTTAACACTAAATCTAAAATATTATTTTCCCGTGTTGGTTCCTTAATGTGTTGCGTAAGAAAGCAATCGTCAATTAATTCTAGAAAATCTTCTGCTTCAATATTCCCTGTTTTGTTCAACCAGTTTATTCCGCTAAAATTAAAGTCACCCATGACATAAATACTGTTAGATCTAGATGCTCTAGATATTTCATCCCATAGATGCTTTGCTTCCATTCTGTCTAAATTTGGTGGCCTATATATTACTCCTATTATAATATTATTAGCTTTTTCGTTTAATTCAATCCAAATAGTTTCTGTGTGTGGCTCTGTTTTGATTCCCTCTTTGAGACTACATTTCAAATTGTCCCTAACATATATGGCTACTCCACCTCCTCGTCTAATATATCTATCTGTGTGAAATAGTTTAAATCCATATATTTGATATTCAGCTAATAGTTCTCTATTTTCTACATTCATCCACGTTTCGGTAAGTGCAATAATATCAATTTTTTCTGTGCAGACAAGAGCATTTAATTCGTTAATTTTATTTCTTAGACTTCTACTGTTAGTGTAATATACCCTAAGTGAATTGTTATTTTGCGGACCTTCTCTTTCCCTGATTGTTATTTTGCGGACCTTCTCTTTCCCTAATCTTTCTTCATATGAAAGATTTCTAATTTGGGGAATTAACTTAGTCATCCTACGCTGGACACGTTCAAGTGAATTTATATCCATTCTATAATATGGCGACCAAAACTGAACTGCATAATCTAAATGGGGCCTAACTAGAGCAAGATATAGCTTGAGAACCACACCAGGTGTCTTGTTACTAACGCTGCGATTAATAAATCCAAGTGTCCGATTTGCCTTATTACGAACATTTATGCATTGATCCTTTTGTTTTAAATTCTTACTAATCATAACTCCCAGATCCCTTTCGCAATCCGACTTCGCAATCACAACACCATCTAGCTCGTATCTTGTAACTCTATCATCATTACCTAACCTCAGAACTTTACATTTATCAGCATTAAACTGCATCTGCCAATCCTTTGACCATTTCAAAACCCTATCTAGATCAACTTGAAGTGATAGTGAGTCCTCCTCCGAATTAATTTCCCTACCGATTTTCGTATCATCGGCAAATTTGCAAATGTTGCTACTCAAACCTGAATCTAAATCATTTATATATATTATAAACAACAGAGGTCCCAGGACAGAGCCTTGAGGCACTCCACTTACAACATTTTCCCACTCTGACTTGATTCCATTTATACTAACTCTCTGTTTCCTTTGGTATAGCCATGCCCTAATCCAGCTTAATATAGCACCCCCAATACCATGAGACTCTATCTTTTTAATCAGTCTTTCATGTGGCACTGTATCAAAAGCTTTGCTAAAGTCAAGGTATACAACATCGCAATCCTTACCACTATCAACTGCCTCAACAATGCTAGAATAAAAAGATAACAAATTTGTTAAACATGAACGGCCATTTATAAAACCATGTTGCGACTCAATTATTAATTTATGTTTTTCAAGATGAAGACAAATTTTATTTGCTATTATAGATTCGAGTAACTTTCCCACAATAGACGTTAGGCTAATTGGTCGATAGTTAGACGCAAGTGATCTATCTCCTTTCTTAAAAACTGGTATCACATTAGCAACTTTCCAAAACTCTGGCACTCTGCCTGACTCTATTGATTTATTAAATATGGTTGACAGTGGGTCACAAAGCTCCTCTTTGCATTCTTTAAGCACCCTGGCAAACACTTCATCCGGCCCTGGGGATTTGTTTGGTTTGAGTTTTACTATTTGTTTAAGAACATCCTCCCTGGTAACTGCTAAACTCGTCAACCTGTCCTCGTCCCCACCCACATAGACTTGTTCGGCTGAAGGCATATTGTTAAGTTCCTCTTTAGTAAATACAGATACAAAATATTTATTAAAAATACAACTCATCTCTTCATCACTATCTGTTATTTGACCTGTCTCAGTTTTTAATGGACCTATCCTTTCCCTAGTCTTAGTACGATATAACTGAAAAAAACCCTTTAGGATTTGTCTTTGCTTGCCCTGCTATGCGAACTTCATAGTTTCTTTTTGCTTTCCTTATCTCTTTTTTAACATTTCTAACCAGTTGTACGAATTCCTGTTCTAAAGTGACCTCCCCATTTTTAATCCTTTTGTACCAAGCTCTCTTTTTACCTATAAGGTTCTTCAAATTCTTTGTTATCCACTTTGGGTCATTAGTATTCGATCTATTCAATTTGTATGGTATACTACGTTCCTGTGCTTTGTTTAGAATATTCTTAAATAAGTTATATATTGAATCCACATCGAAATCCCCATTTAAGTCACCTATCGCTGGGTTCATGTCTCGCTCCAAGACCGGCCCACACCCCATACCCAAGACTTTCCAATCAATTTGACCCAAAAAATTTCTTAGGCTATTAAAATCAGCTTTTCGAAAATCTGGCACTTTAACAGAATTTTCTCCTACTGGTCTATTCCATTCTATGCTAAATCTGATTTCTTTGTGATCACTGCTCCCTAGCTCACTCCCTATTTCGATGTCATTAATTTGCGTTTCCCTGTTAGTTAACACTAAATCTAAAATATTATTTTCCCGTGTTGGTTCCTTAATGTGTTGCGTAAGAAAGCAATCGTCAATTAATTCTAGAAAATCTTCTGCTTCACTATTCCCTGTTTTGTTCAACCAGTTTATTCCGCTAAAATTAAAGTCACCCATGACATAAATACTGTTAGATCTAGATGCTCTAGATATTTCATCCCATAGATGCTTTGCTTCCATTCTGTCTAAATTTGGTGGCCTATATATTACTCCTATTATAATATTATTAGCTTTTTCGTTTAATTCAATCCAAATAGTTTCTGTGTGTGGCTCTGTTTTGATTCCCTCTTTGAGACTACATTTCAAATTGTCCCTAACATATATGGCTACTCCACCTCCTCGTCTAATATATCTATCTGTGTGAAATAGTTTAAATCCATATATTTGATATTCAGCTAATAGTTCTCTATTTTCTACATTCATCCACGTTTCGGTAAGTGCAATAATATCTATTTTTTCTGTGCAGACAAGAGCATTTAATTCGTTAATTTTATTTCTTAGACTTCTACTGTTAGTGTAATATACCCTAAGTGATTTGTTATTTTGCGGACCTTCTCTTTCCCTGATCGTTTTGCCAATTCCTTTCTCCCACAAACACATACTTTTATTACCTCCTTCCTCACAATCAATTCCCATACCTCTATCTACTAACAGTTTAAACCCAAACAAACACCTCTAACCACTTCTTCTAACGAGTTCGCAACAGCAACAACCCCAGCTCTCGATAGATGCACCCCATCACGAGCATACATTTCATTTCTTCCATAGAAGTGTTCCCAGTTGTCTATGAAAGATATTGCATTTGATTTGCAATATCTTTCCAGCCGGCAATTGACACCAAGTGCCCTCGATATCCATTCATTTCCCACTCCCTTTCTTGGAAGAATGCCACATATGATCGGGATTCCTCCCTTGCTCCTAACTAACTCTATGGCTGTTTTATACCTCTGAATCAGTTCCTCACTCCTAACTCGACCAACATCATTTCCTCCCACGCTAATGCAAATAATGGGATTGTTCCCATTACCAGCCATAATATCATTCATGTTGTTTATAATATCACCAATGCCAGCTCCGGGATAGCAAACCCTTAACCTGTTCCCCCTATCTCTAGCACAAAACGTTCTATCCAAATACCTTATCTGGGAATCTCCCACAACTAATGTTTGCTTAGGTACCTTTACTTTCTGAGGGGCCTGCGCTTCCTTTCTCTTCGTTGCTTTCCCTTTTGCGCGATCCACAGTCTCTCCACAGCACTCGTCCTCCAAAACGTCAAATGAATTAGAAGTTGCTATGGCGTTTGAAGGCGGCTTTATCAAAGTCTTCTTAAGGCCCCTGTCTTTCACAACTCTCCAAGACGAGGTCCCTTTACTGCTGGTCTCCTCCTTCGTTACTTCTCGTTGTTCTTTAAGCTGACGCACCTCCTCCCGCAGAGAGTCCAACTCTGTCCTCAGGGCTCCCACTAGAGTCACCAGGTCCTTCACTACAACTTCCATATTGCTATGAACTACAACTTCCATATTGCTAAACGGGTTAAGCATTTTCTATTTTTCATATGTGGTTATTCTGCATACTTGGATCAGTGTTTTTGTGATCATTGTTGCATATATATATATATATATTATATATATATATATATATATATATATATATATATATATATATATATATATATATATATATATATATATATATATATATATATATATATATATTAGTATATTTTGGTAGCAGTCTTTCCTGTAGACATATATTATTAAATATGACCGAAAAAGTAAGATTAATAATTCTAACACGAATTTTCTCAATCTTTCGTACATTACGCTTCACTGTTGGAGGTAAATCAAAAATCACTTCTCCAAAATTCATTTTTATTTCTAGTCTGACGCGACACGGGCGCGTTTCGTAAAACTTATTACATTTTCAAAGACTTCACAAATACACAACTGATTAGAACTTACGTATCTCTGCTATTATATCTACATTTGAGTGAGGTGGGAGGGATGATGTGGCATATAGTGATGTGGCATTAACACAAGACAGAACATGAGGGGATATTAATAGGGTATTAAAAGTATCAACACAAGACAGAACAGAAACAATGGGTATTGAATAGAAGTGTTTGTAGAAAGCCTATTGGTCCATATTTCTTGATGCTTCTATATTGGAGCGGAGTCTTGAGGTGGGTAGAATATAGTTGTGCAATAATTGGCTGTTGATTGCTGGTGTTGACTTCTTGATGTGTAGTGCCTCGCAAACGTCAAGCCGCCTGCTATCGCTGTATCTATCGATGATTTCTGTGTTGTTTACTAGGATTTCTCTGGCGATGGTTTGGTTATGGGAAGAGATTATATGTTCCTTAATGGAGCCCTGTTGCTTATGCATCGTTAAACGCCTAGAAAGAGATGTTGTTGTCTTGCCTATATACTGGGTTTTTTGGAGCTTACAGTCCCCAAGTGGGCATTTGAAGGCATAGACGACGTTAGTCTCTTTTAAAGCGTTCTGTTTTGTGTCTGGAGAGTTTCTCATGAGTAGGCTGGCCGTTTTTCTGGTTTTATAGTAAATCGTCAGTTGTATCCTCTGATTTTTGTCTGTAGGGATAACGTTCCTATTAACAATATCTTTCAGGACCCTTTCCTCCGTTTTATGAGCTGTGGAAAAGAAGTTCCTGTAAAATAGTCTAATAGGGGGTATAGGTGTTGTGTTAGTTGTCTCTTCAGAGGTTCTTCTTATGATGTCTTCGATGAAACCATTGGAGAAGCCGTTATTGACTAGAACCTGCCTTACCCTACAGAGTTCTTCGTCGACTTGCTTCCATTCTGAGCTGTGGCTGAGAGCACGGTCGACGTATGCGTTAACAACACTCCTCTTGTACCTGTCAGGGCAGTCGCTGTTGGCATTTAGGCACATTCCTATGTTTGTTTCCTTAGTGTAGACTGCAGTGTGGAAACCTCCGCCCTTTTCCATGACTGTTACATCTAGAAAAGGCAGCTTCCATCCTTTTCCGTCTCGTAAGTGAAACGCAGCACGGAACTCTGCTCAAATGCCTCCTTCAGCTCCTGCAGATGTCTGACATCAGGTACCTGTTGTTACGGTGCCCTCTCCTATTTCTTTCGTTTGCCGGCTTAAAGAGTCATATCAGCTCTCCCTACTGATTCTCTGAGGTTCAGGGAGTCTAATGATATATGTGGCGACCAGACCGGCTGCCAGTTAAGGCATGGAAGTTATATTATAAGTTGTAAATAAAGGAAAATTGGCGCCCTGTTATAAAATGAAACAGTATCCCCTACGGCAGATGTGACCTTTTGGAAGGGACATTAGTCGATCGCGGATTGGTCGACGTAGGTCGCGGGCGACAAATCAGGGCCCGCCATGACGTCACCGAGTGCCCCGGGCGGCGCCAACGTCAGAGTTGTACTGACCGTGGAAGCGACAGGACGCGCCTCGGTCTGCTCTCAAGGATTGGAGGCTCTGCAAGCCTTGTTCAGTGGATTGAGCTGGCCTTCGTTGCCCACCATAGTTATTGGAGACCCTGCGCTTCTGGGAAGCAAAGAGGAACCAAGTTCAGTGAGCAGAGAAGTGCCCAAACTTGGAAAATAGTCGGCGACGACGCTGGGCGGCGCCGCTGGCTGGACGTTGAGGTCTGGAAGGTGGGCGAGCAAGCTAGCTGTGACTGGGGTCACATCCACTGAGAATCTTGGAAGGACGACACAGTGCCTAGGACAAGGAGCGACGCCCTGTGGGAGAGGCGAGTGTGGGGAAAGATAGTGATTAGCTCAGCGCCCATCGATGAACCAGGATTGGGGCAGCTGAATCTCAGGGATTGGAACGGCGACGACGCGAAGGCTTCACGACACCTGAGGACCTGTGGAACGCCCTGGATCGTCGAGGATCGACCCAAGGAAGCGTGGGAACCTCACACCATCGAGGGACAGGCGTCGTGAGCCAGGAGTGTAAGGTAGATCATTTTCCCTCCCATTACCCCTTGTATGAGTAGGCTAGTTAGGCCACAATATTTACTTGTGTAGGTGGCAGCAAGACTTTATTGCTTTAATGGTAGAATAGGCTGCAAGGCAGCTTGTGTCCAGGACTGTCAGAGAGGACAGTGTGTATGGATGGCAGGACAGTGAAGAAGAGGTGCCGACGTGGTGAAGAGGCCCTCCTGTGAGAGTGTGAGACTCCTGTCTTCCTGCCCAGTTGAAGGAGAGTTGGAGGTCGTGGAAGAAGAGGCTGACGATCTCCAGACTCATCATCCATATTCCATATTCATGTATTACTTGTGATTGTGTGTGTGTGTTCATGTAATTTGCGTCAGTAAATCCACACATTTTATTACTGTGTTTGAGCGTGCCTCCATTTGTGATATTTCTCTATGAGCATACATTTCTGGCTACAAACGATATATGATACACCCACTGAACTGCATTGCTGGGGTGCAGATATAATAACCCAGCTGGCGACCTTGCTAAGAGGAAGATAGAGAAGACAGGCGGGAAAGGAGTTCCTGCAACCTTTTTTTTGTCTGGCAGGCAAGACTCAGGGAGGTTATGGTTATAGGTAAGCCTGAGTCTTCCTTCACTCCCCCACGGGTCTAGGCCGGAACTGTTAACAGCAGTTTCCCCGTGGTTGACTGAAGGGCTTCCAGGGTGAATCAGTGGCACCCCTTGGTGGTGGAAGCAAAGACCTGCGGAGGTGGGCATTGTTGGTCCTATCTTGTGTGACCAAGGAGACTCCGGTGAATCCAGGGAGTCGGAGGGGCTGAGTATTTGGGCCCTTTGAGCCCCTAGCAGCCGAGTGTTAGCAGAGCCCCGGACCGCCCACCCCCACGTGACAAGAGAACTGGCGACCTTGCCAGGATTCGAACCCCAGTAGCCAAGAACTGGGAACTTCGCCAGGAAGCATGGATCAAGCTACAGTGTGGACCAAATTGCAAGACAAGTGTTGCCAGGGTACTAATACAGTGTGGCCAGTGAATTCGGTGGTACTGTTACTCAACCGGCTAAGGGACTGAAACGGTGAAATTAGTGCCTACTAACTTGTCTGTGCCGTCGTGTATGCTTGATGATATAGAGATGGAGGAAGACAAAGTAAAGAAATTTATTGACACAAGGGACGAGAGAATTTTGGAGGAGTGTACCAAGGCCCAGCTCCAACAAGTGGCAAACCACTTTGGGATCAGGTTGAGGACGACTAAGGTAGCGGAGCGAAGGATAGAGATCATGGCACAGCTCACAGCTCGAGAGGAAGCGACGGGAGAGGAGCCATCTCAAGAGGAGCCGTCCCGAGGAGAGCCATCGCAAGGTGAACCGTCCCGACTAGGGCCTCCCCAAGCGCCTACCAGTGTGGAGAGAATTCACAGTGAACATGGGAGCAGTGGAAGGTCCAGCTGTAGTAAGAGGAGCCTGCAACTGGAAATAATGAAGATGCAACTGGAAGCCCAGCTGCGACGAGAGGAGAGAGAAGCGCAAATGCAGCGAGAGGAACGTGCGGCTGAGCTGCAGCGAGAGGAACGTGCGGCTGAGCTGCAGCGAGAGGAACGTGCGGCTGAGCTGCAGCGAGAGGAGCGAGAAGCTCGGCTGCAGCGAGAAGAAGGAGAGAGACAACTGCGACTGGAGGAGATAAGGGCAAAGAAAGAAGTCGAATTGCGTCGCGTTGAACGTGGTCTGCCCTCACTACCTGCACGGCGGGATGACCTCAAGGTAAGGGAACGTGACTTACCTACGTTCGAACCACAAGAAGCTGAGGCGTTCTTCGAACACTTTGAACGGATAGCAACTCTGAAGGAGTGGCCGGAAGATGATTGGGCTGCTCTGGTCCAGGGCAGGTTGACTGGTGAGGCCCGGGAAGCCTATAACATGCTGGACCTAGAGGAGTGTACTAGTTATGACGCGATTAAGAATGCGGTTCTCCACTCATTCCGGCTGACTCCGGAGATGTACCGGAAGCGGTTCAGAGAGTGTACAAGAGCGTCGGGAAAGACTTACGCCGAGACCGCCAGGGATATGGAACGGAAATTCCTACGATGGTTGAAGGCGGAGGAAGCGGAGTCGGTGGATGATATCAAACAACTGATAGTGATGGAGAAGTTCATGTCGGTGCTCCATCCTGAGTTGCGAGTAAGGGTGAGAGAAGCAGGTATTAAGGACCTGAAGGCTGTAGCGGATCGAGCCGACATGCTGGAGGAGGCACTACATATCAGGAGGGAGGGGCCGCCCAGACACTCGCCTTACCCCAGGTCGGGAGGGAACTTTAGGAGTTCAGGAGGAGCGAGGACGGGTGGGGACTCTCCCAAGAGTAGTGTGCCCGATGAAGTAACGTGGTTCAAGAGCTCAAGAGACGCGGGGAGGAAGCCCCAAGCTGTGAGCAGTGGACCTAGCTCAGGAGCAAGTGCTGCAGTCCCGGACACGACGACAGGGAGTCCAAGGAGGACCCAGGGGACGTCTGCAAGTGGTACCGCCAGAGTGACTGGCGAGTGGCCGCCCAGGAGAGGCAGCCGATGCTACAACTGTGGTGTGAGAGGACATTATGCCCGCGAGTGTGAGGAGCACCAAAGGAATGTAGGATTAATGTTGGAAGAGGAGAGAGTGTTTGTTCACACCCCATATTATAGTGGACCCAACGTGAATGGTTGGGAAATGAAGTTGGGTGAACATCCCTTCGTTTTCGAGGCCAACGTGAAGTTTGGAAAGTCAGACCCAGTGGAGGTTGCCGTGCTTCGAGATACGGGTGCTGACATAAGTATGGTGACCAGGAGTATTCTCCCCAAGGAATTTAATGATTCACCTGTGGGAGTGGTGAGGATACGCAGTGTGGGGGAGGAATACAGGTTGCCACTTCACGAAGTACAGCTGATTGCCGACTGCGGAGTCGAGAAAGCTATAGTAGCTGTAGCCCCTAAGTTACCCCTAGAGCATGTACAGATGGTGCTGGGTAATGACCTCGGAGGAGGCAGGATACAACCCGATTGGGCCAGGAGTGCCTATGTTTCAAGCAGCGGCACAACCCTGACAGGTGAGGTATCCGTCGCTCCAAATAATAGTGAGGAAGCCGACTTCGCCAGGGGAAACGTCGCCAGAGACGACGACAACGAGGGCGAGAGTGCAGAGAGGTCGTCGGAGGTTGTGGAAAACCCCGACGGGGACCTCCGACTAAGCCTGATGATGCGCGTGGAGGAGTGGCGAGGAGCAGCTGTACAAACGCCTGGGGCGGTGAAGAGGCTGCAGACCGCGCTCCCTCCATACCGAAACGTGAATAAAGTAAGCTCAGTGGATGAGCGAACGGCGGCGAGGGGCAGAGTGGAGGAGCCACGACGCAGTGCACCCTATGCCGGCCAGAGGAATAGTGGTAGGTGCAAGATGAACCACCGTAGTGAGGTGAGCCACAGGGAGGTGGAAGAGCCCAACCACGAACCGAAGAAGACGTCTGCAGGGAAGAGAATCTCATGGAGGAGTGAAGATGTTCGTCGGGAACGAAGGAGCGAGTGGTATAGGAAAGGCAATACGAAGAAAGCAGGGAATAGGTACACCCAGGGTAGGCGCCAGCCTAACCAGAGGGGCATTGGGCCATCGCAAAAGCCTAGTGTGGAAGAGAGGAAGCTGCTGGATGGAGTACAGGTTACAAGTGCCACTGTGAGGAGACAACGCACCTATGGGAGAAGAGAAACCGAGAAGAGAGAAGATTGGCGAAGAGGAGATCATGAGAGGAAACATGGAGTACCTGTAGGACGCAGTGGAAATGCAAGACTATCTCGGAGTGCGCGACGCGGTGGAGGCGCTGCATGCACTGAATCTTACAGTGGTAACGAGCCGTGGGAGTACACTCGTAGCCACGGAGAGAGGATTTCTTGTAGGTGTTCAGGGAACACCCATCACACCCGGTCCTATGCGAGGTGGAGATATAATGAGACAAGTGACTGGCAAGGTGGAACGAGCCACATCGCCAACTGGAGGAGACACTTCAGGAACGGAGGGAGCAAGAGTATAGATTGCCCTCTTGAGTGCTGCTCTTCCGATATGACTCTTATTTTAAGGGGAGGGGTATGTTACGGTGCCCTCTCCTATTTCTTTCGTTTGCCGGCTTAAAGAGTCATATCAGCTCTCCCTACTGATTCTCTGAGGTTCAGGGAGTCTAATGATATATGTGGCGACCAGACCGGCTGCCAGTTAAGGCATGGAAGTTATATTATAAGTTGTAAATAAAGGAAAATTGGCGCCCTGTTATAAAATGAAACAGTATCCCCTACGGCAGATGTGACCTTTTGGAAGGGACATTAGTCGATCGCGGATTGGTCGACGTAGGTCGCGGGCGACAAATCAGGGCCCGCCATGACGTCACCGAGTGCCCCGGGCGGCGCCAACGTCAGAGTTGTACTGACCGTGGAAGCGACAGGACGCGCCTCGGTCTGCTCTCAAGGATTGGAGGCTCTGCAAGCCTTGTTCAGTGGATTGAGCTGGCCTTCGTTGCCCACCATAGTTATTGGAGACCCTGCGCTTCTGGGAAGCAAAGAGGAACCAAGTTCAGTGAGCAGAGAAGTGCCCAAACTTGGAAAATAGTCGGCGACGACGCTGGGCGGCGCCGCTGGCTGGACGTTGAGGTCTGGAAGGTGGGCGAGCAAGCTAGCTGTGACTGGGGTCACATCCACTGAGAATCTTGGAAGGACGACACAGTGCCTAGGACAAGGAGCGACGCCCTGTGGGAGAGGCGAGTGTGGGGAAAGATAGTGATTAGCTCAGCGCCCATCGATGAACCAGGATTGGGGCAGCTGAATCTCAGGGATTGGAACGGCGACGACGCGAAGGCTTCACGACACCTGAGGACCTGTGGAACGCCCTGGATCGTCGAGGATCGACCCAAGGAAGCGTGGGAACCTCACACCATCGAGGGACAGGCGTCGTGAGCCAGGAGTGTAAGGTAGATCATTTTCCCTCCCATTACCCCTTGTATGAGTAGGCTAGTTAGGCCACAATATTTACTTGTGTAGGTGGCAGCAAGACTTTATTGCTTTAATGGTAGAATAGGCTGCAAGGCAGCTTGTGTCCAGGACTGTCAGAGAGGACAGTGTGTATGGATGGCAGGACAGTGAAGAAGAGGTGCCGACGTGGTGAAGAGGCCCTCCTGTGAGAGTGTGAGACTCCTGTCTTCCTGCCCAGTTGAAGGAGAGTTGGAGGTCGTGGAAGAAGAGGCTGACGATCTCCAGACTCATCATCCATATTCCATATTCATGTATTACTTGTGATTGTGTGTGTGTGTTCATGTAATTTGCGTCAGTAAATCCACACATTTTATTACTGTGTTTGAGCGTGCCTCCATTTGTGATATTTCTCTATGAGCATACATTTCTGGCTACAAACGATATATGATACACCCACTGAACTGCATTGCTGGGGTGCAGATATAATAACCCAGCTGGCGACCTTGCTAAGAGGAAGATAGAGAAGACAGGCGGGAAAGGAGTTCCTGCAACCTTTTTTTTGTCTGGCAGGCAAGACTCAGGGAGGTTATGGTTATAGGTAAGCCTGAGTCTTCCTTCACTCCCCCACGGGTCTAGGCCGGAACTGTTAACAGCAGTTTCCCCGTGGTTGACTGAAGGGCTTCCAGGGTGAATCAGTGGCACCCCTTGGTGGTGGAAGCAAAGACCTGCGGAGGTGGGCATTGTTGGTCCTATCTTGTGTGACCAAGGAGACTCCGGTGAATCCAGGGAGTCGGAGGGGCTGAGTATTTGGGCCCTTTGAGCCCCTAGCAGCCGAGTGTTAGCAGAGCCCCGGACCGCCCACCCCCACGTGACACTGTGTAAAAATGTCGTTAACATACCTGCAGTATATGGCCGGTTTCAAGTTCATGTCGACTAAGACTTTTTGCTCGATGGTACCCATGTAGAAGTTTGCAAACAGGACACCTAGGGGAGAACCCATGGCGACCCCATCTACTTGCTTATACATGTGCCCATCCGGGCTCAAGAAGGGTGCCTCTTTAGTACAAGCTTGGAGTAGTTTCCTCAGAATACTTTCTGGCATGTCAAGAGGAGTACAGGCTGGATCACGATACACTCTGTCGGCTATCATTCCGATTGTCTCGTCCACAGGTATGTTGGTAAACAGCGATTCTACGTCCAACGAGGCTCTTATCCCTGTGGCCCGTGTGCCCCGCAGTAAGTCCACAAATTCCTTTGGAGACTTCAGGCTGAAGGCGCAAGGAACATAAGGAGTCAGCAGGCCGTTGAGTCGCTTCGCCAGTCTGTACGTGGGTGTGGGTATCTGGCTAATGATTGGCCGAAGTGGGTTTCCAGGCTTGTGCGTCTTGACATTTCCATACGCATATCCAGGTTTATATTCCCCAATGATCTTTGGCAGGTGGAGTCCGGATTTCTTGGCGTTCACAGTTTCGATCAGTTTGTTGACCTTTGCTTTTAATTCGGCTGTAGTGTCCTTCGTTACCCTTTGGAACTTAGTTTGGTCAGAGAGTATGATGTTCATTTTCGCCAGATATTCGTCTTTTTTAAGAATGACATATATTGGCGACTTGTCACCTCTCCTGACAACTATCTCCTTGTTCTCACGAAGGCTTTTAGCTGCCGCGTTAAGCTCGGGGGACAGTATGGTGCTTCTGTAGTTGCCTCGATTCTTTCCTCCTTCTGCAATAAGTTCTGCTTGTAAGGTATCTTTGGTAGTGACCTTCTTTTGTGTCTCGAGGTCGAATATGTCGTCCAACAGAATTTCCAACTCTACTTTCCGGGCCATTTCACTCGGTCTGGACATAACATGACAGTTTATGCCCAGATTTAGGAGAGTGACTTGGTCCTCAGTGAGGTTAATTCCTGCAAGGTTCAGGAAGCCATCTCTTGGTCGTGGAATTGCCATAGGTCCTCCATATAATGTTGTTAGTTTCTTGATAATCCTTGTTTCAGTGCTGAGGTGATGTTGGTCTGTGAGGATGTCGAGGTGTTGTTCAATGCGGGTACGGATACTATGGTCGATGTTGCTATTTCTCCACTCGTTTGTAGCATGAAGTAGTTGCGTTT
>NC_091153.1:39702987-39792700 GCF_040958095.1 Procambarus clarkii
ACCTTCATTGTATTATCACCTGACCTAATGCGGGTATAAAATCAACTAGTAATGTAAGATCTGTTCACTTGAGAATGAACCATGGAGGTTCGAAACGTCGTGCAAATTATACAAATAAGTGTAATACACTCTATAGTAAATCACTTCTTTTCTTCACCTTAAAAGTACGAAAATGAGTTTTGGAGAACTCCTATTTCAATTTAGCCCTGATGCTAAGAAAATAGTTAGAGGGATAGAAGCCCTAAACCAGAAAATAATTAATACAGAATATGCGGTCATATTCAATGAAACATATAAATATATATATATATATATAAATATATATATATATATATATATATATATATATATATATATATATATATATATATATATATATATATGTATATATTTATACATATATATATATATACATAATATATATATATATTATGTATATATATATATGTATATATATACATAACTATTGTAGTTTTATTATTATTATTATTATATATATATATATATATATATATATATATATATATATATATATATATATATATATATATATATATGCGAACAAGCCTGAATATATATGTATATATGTATATATTAGTATACTTTGGTAGCAGTTTTTCTTGTAAACATGTGTTGTTGAATATGACCGAAAGGGTAAGATTAATAATTCTAACACGAATCTTCTCAATATTTCTTACGTTTATCTTCACTGTCGGAGGTAATTGAAATATTAACTCTCTAAAGTTCATTTTCACATTTTTTATTATTGTCTGACACCTAAAAGCATTTCGCAAGGGCTTTTTACATTTTCAAAGACAGGTTTACACATATCATTTCATGCTTATATTCGTTTTGGGTGAGGTGATATGACACAAATGTTTTAGGGTGAGGTGACAGAAACACGAATCAATGAGTATAAATTGGTTATAAAAACATAAGAATGAAAGTAACTACAGAAGGTCTATTGGCTCATATTTTCTCTTGCTGCTTCTGTGTTGAGTTTGGGTCTTGAAGTGGATAGAATATAGTTATGCTTTAATTGGCTGTTGATTGCTGGTTTTGACTTTTAGATGTGTAGTGCCTTGCTGATGTCGAGTCTCCTGCTATCGCTGTGTCTATCGATGATTTCTGTGTTGCTTGTTAAGATTTCTCTGGTGATGGTCTGGTTGTGAGAAGAGATTATATGTTCCTTGATGGAACCCTGTTGTTTGTGCATTGTTAATCGCCTAGAAAGAGACGTTGTTGTCTTGCCTATATACTGAGATCTTTGGGGCTTACAGTCCCCAAGTGGGCATGTGAAGGCAGGACGACGTTGGTTTCCTTCAAGGAGTTCTGTTTGGTGTCTGGGGAGTTTTTCATGAGTAGATTGCCCGTTTTCTTGTTTTTGTAGTAAAATGGCATTTGCATTTTCTGATTTTTGTCTGTAGGGATAACGTTCCTATTAATAATATCTTTCAGGACACTTTCCTCCGTTTTATGAGCTGTCGAAAAGAAGTTTCTGTAAAACAGTCTAATAGGGTGTACAGGTGTTGTGATAGTTACACTCAACACAACACAACACCTGTACACCCTATTAGACATTTTTACAGGAACTTCTTTTCGACGGCTCATAAAACGGAGGAAAGTGTCCTGAAAGATATTATTAATAGGAACGTTATCCCTACAGACAAAAATCAGAAAATACAATTGACAATTCACTACAAAAACCAGAAAATGGCCAACCTACTCATGAAAAACTTCTCAGACATAGAAATATAAGCATACTTAGCAAGAGGGTAAATATAAATATGTTGTGGATTCTCTCTCACATTGACCTGCAGGAACATGATAAAGTTGACGCCCTTGCTAAAGCTGCAGTAAATAAAGACAGCATTGAACGGAATCTTGAGTTATCAATTAGGTCCCTTAAAAGTGTCATTAGACAAGAACTTCTGGCTGGATTTGAAGAAAGTAGAACGGTGCAAACTTGAACTAGCAGGTTCATTGTTCATCACAATGAAATGTGTGAAGTAAAACATGTGTATGGGGCAAGTAACAAAGTCAGTAGACTAACAGATGTTGTCACAGCTCGAATAAGACTTGGCTACAAGTATCACTGGCAGTTCGGCTTGTATAGGGATCTAGATGAAGTAAAGTGTGTGGACACAGACAGGGACACACACTCGAACACTATATCTTGGACTGTAGTAAAATTGAGCCCTTTTGAGATAAATCTAAGCTTACGCTGTATGATATGGCAACCTATCTTATTACCTAGAATAAAATACCTAAAATCCTTGCACAGTATCCATATTTCGCTTCCAGTAGATAAACGACATATGAGATTAAGAAACTCAGTATTGTGAAGACTATTAATAAACAGCAGCTCCCCTATGACTGTAGTATATCCATTGCTCAAACAATTATGTATTAATGATAAGACCTACTATTAATGTATAATGACTTACTGTAAATATATAACTCTTGAAATAGAACATTCTCTGTAACTAGCTAACATGTAACTATAAGGTACGAAGGATAGGTGAAATTGTTTATGTAATAATCTAAGATGAGGTCTGATAAAGACCTTTTGTGCCCTCTGTAATGATTTTTGCGCTACCGCTCACAGGATGGGTATGGGGTGCACAATAAAAAAAAAATAAGAGCAAAAATCAATAAAGCAGGAGATGAAGAGCATAGAGAATAGCATAAAGTTATGCTGCGAAGATGCTAGCCTCCGGAGGCAGGCGACACATATAAGTGTGGTCAGGAAAAACAACAGAGTAGCCTACACCGTCTGCAGACTTAGACCCATCGGTGAAGATGGAAAGGGAGCGGGAGTGTGAAGAAAAGTGCTCCAGGAAAAAGGGGTTTCAGAACCGTAGGAGGGGTAAAAGCTTTAGTGA
Organism: Procambarus clarkii; assembly: GCF_040958095.1. Taxonomy (NCBI): domain Eukaryota; kingdom Metazoa; phylum Arthropoda; class Malacostraca; order Decapoda; family Cambaridae; genus Procambarus; species Procambarus clarkii. Next base: position 39,705,873 of record NC_091153.1, read on the forward strand.
TGCGGGTTAAGGAAGAACAAATTTTTGGAAAGGGGGACTCTCCACGGGGGCAAGGACGGAACAATACGAGGAGAAATATTATAAATACGAACCGAAAGAGAATCCTGTAGGCGAGATAACCGGACAGAAAGAGGGAGGTGGTGAAGAGGAACAGGAACTACAGGAGGGGTAAAAGTTAAAGCATGACAGAGGCGAGAGGAAGGATGTTGCAAGGACCGCACAAGATAGCGAAGACAGTAGCGATCACAGCGGTCCTGGAGAGACAGGAAGCCAGTGTCAACATACAAGCTGAGGGCGGGAGTCGAACGAAAGGCACCAGAACTGAGGCACAACCCAGTATGGTGCAACGCATCAAGACGGCGAAGAGTAGAAGGAGAAGCAGATGAGTAAGCAGTGCAACCATAATCGAGCTTAGACAGGACGAGAGAGGAATGTAAAGCAAGGAGAGTGCGCCTATCCGCTCCCCCAAAAGTATGGAACAAAACATTAAGGAGGGTAAGGGCCTGAGAGCATTCAACTCTAAGGTAAGAGATCTGGGGCGACCAAGACAAAAGAGTGTCAAATATTAACCACCAAAACTTAGCGGAATCCTTGTACACAAGGGGATGACCATAAAGTGACAAAGAATGACACGCTTCCGAGTACAAGTCATAGCACAAGTCTTAGATGCAGAGAACCTGAAGCCATGACCGGTGGCCCAAGACGACACGGCATTAATCGCAAGTTGAAGCCGCCGTTGAAGGAGAGGCGAATCATCACCCTGACAGCAATGGGTAAGATCGTCGACATAGAGAGCGGAGAAGACGACAGAAGGAAGAGAGGAAAGAAGACCATTGAGGGCAACTAGAGTAATGCTCAGAACACTACCCTGGGGCACACCTTCGTATTGCTGAAAAGAGGCAGAGAGAGAGAGTGGTACCAAGCCTCACTCGAGAGGAACGACGACGATAGAGGAAACTTTGAAGAAAGAGAGGGAGATTACCACGAAGGCCAAAAGAATGAAGTTGGGACAGAATATGATATCGCCAAATGGTGTCGTAAGCCTTTTCCAGGTCAAAAAGGACGGCAACAACGGAGGTCTTCGCAGCAAAAGCAGTACGAATATTGACCTCCAAGTTCACCAGGACATCTGTCGTGCTGCGGCACTTGCGAAAACCAAATTGAGAAGGAGAGAGGTGGAGATAGCGTTTTAAGAACCACATGAGACAAACGCTAACCATACGTTCAAGGAGTTTGCAGACACAACTTGTGAGGGTAATAGGGCGGTAGTCCTTAGGGGATGTCCTGAGAGACCCTGGTTTCCGAGTAGGGAGCACAACGGCATCGAGCACCCCCATCGACCATTGGACACTCGAGGGTCAAGGACAGCAGCAGGAGGAATAGAAACAAGGGAGTGCACGTCAGTAAGGGCAGCTACCGAGAGAGAAGCGAGGGCCAAAGAAACCTCCATAGCAGGATCAGGGGGCGCATCCACTGAAACGAGAGGGAATGAAGCGAGAGTCAGAGGCAGGGGGGGGGGGGGAGGAAGAAAGCGAAACCTTCTTACCCGCCGAGGAGGAGGAAGGAGAGAGCCAGGCTTTCGCTTTTGACTCAAAGAGACTGGCGTCCCAGCAACAACATACTGGGTAACAGACTCGAGCGTCTCAACAGAAGAAGGAGAGCGAAGAACACCATGATTGCAGGGAGTGTGATGGATATCAGCCCGCACAGACAGGCGGCGTGGAGAGCTAAGAGACGGAGGAGAAGGATGGGAAGGAGGATCGGTGGGAGATGAGAAAGAAGACACAGGAGACACGACAGACTGGGTAGAAAGAAGGGGAACCCCAGATAGAGAAACATGAGGGGGACCCTTCGGGACAGAACGTAAAGGATCAGTGGAGGTGGGGGTGGGCCCATCTGGGTCAAAGGCCTGGAAACAGTTGTGAGACTGAGGAAGGTGGGAAGGACGAGGAGAGGAAGAGTACAACACGCGAGATTAAGAGACACCAGTGAAAGGGTGGAGATGGCGAACTTGACGCCTTGCCTCAAGAAAAAACGAACGGTCCCGGTGTTTCAAGTTGAGGACGGCTGCCTCAAGCTTGTAATGAACACACGCTCGGGAGAAGGTAGGGTGGGCCTCACCACAATTGAGGCAGTGAGCCTGGGGAGAAGTGCACTCCGACTTAGAGTGACCTTCACCCCCACACAAAGGACAGAGAGAGACAGTACTGGCATCGGAGGGCACCATGCCCAAACCTCCAGCACTTAGTACAGAGCCGAGGAGAAGGAATGTCTCCTGGCACCAGCAAGAATGACAGAGGGCGAAAGGGTCCTACCATCAAAGGTAATCTTCACAATCCTAAGGGGTTGACGGCGACGACCACGAGGGGGACGAGTAAACGTGTCTACCTGGAGGATAGAATGGCCCTGGGTTTCGAGAATATGCTTAATATCTTCGTGGCAGTCCTGTAGATTCCTAACATCAGTTGCAACATGGGGTGGGAGGAGAACAGTGCCAACACTGGCATTCAACCGAGCGTTCTTGGAGACCCGAACAGGGATCTCACCAAGGCAGGATAAGGCGGCCAAGTGGGTGGCCGCATCATGAGATGGAGCAGCAGTGACACGTGTCCCGAGACGGGTGGGTTGAAAGTAACAGAGGCATCTACGGAATAAACAAGGTGCCTATGGAGGGAGAAATCGTCAGGAGGTGTAGAATCCAGAGGGAGGAGATCAAAGTATTTTTGGCCCACAAAGCAGGACCAAACAAGGCCTGGTACGCATCATTACGGGAAGGGATCATGCGAGTGCAGCAGTGGCGAGGACGGAGTTGAGAATCCCCAGAGAGAGAGGGGTTAAAAGGCACAGTAGTCACAATGAGAGACTGAGCCGTGCCAGGGGACGAGTTGGTCACCACTGGGGGCTTGTGGCTCGACCCAACCACAGAGGGAAGGGAGGGGAGCCAAGGGAAGTAGTCAGGAGGGCCAAAGGAGGAGCAAGGTCGGGGCCCAATGCAGCGGGGGCTACAGAGCTCAATCTTCCAACACAGTCCGACTTGGGGGCTTGGTCGCCCACCCCACGAGCCCGAGAAATCATAAGAGGAACAAGAGTCGTCGACATGGAAACGAGAGGGAAGACTTTCATTCATGAATGTGCCCCCGTACCCACCACGGAGCCACAATTAGAGGACAGAACTCCCAACAAGAGACATGTTGCCGGTCTTGCCGGGGGCCCCCTAGGGGTGCGTCGTGAGTATACGCCCCACAAACGCCACCTTAAGAACCGTCAGTCCGTCGAGATTGGGTTCTGTGACGTAAGAAGGATTGACAATAAAAAGAGTTCCCTCGCTCGCGACGTCGGGTACCACAGTTCTACGGGTGAGAGAGTATGCCTCCTCAAACACCCGGGCGTCAAAACAAAAGAAGGCTGAAAGAATAATCAAGACTGGCAAAAGGTCGACGGGAAATGACAAGTAGAAAGGAGAAGAGGGGGGGGGGGCGAGAACAATGAAGTGTAAGGAAAAAGTTTTACGGCATAATTCGTGAGGACAGCAGCAGGAGCATAAGACCACAAAAGGACAGAGGACTGTCCCAAGGAGCATCACACTCCGGCAGCCGCCCCCAAGCCCCCTCACGACGCCAATGGGCCGGACAGGGAGGGAAGGGGGGATAGACAAGATGGCTAATGTTAGCCTCTAAACTGATAGAAAGTAGACTTAAGGGACATAAGTGGAAGCTGAAAAAATAAATGAGTTGAAGAAATGTAAGGAAATTCCCATACATAGTACGAGTAGTCAAGAGGTAGGAGGCATTGAAAGAAGTTGCCTAAGCCTCCAACATCCACAACTTTAAGTGCAGATTCGACAAAGAATTCGAACGACATGAATAGTTCAATTACTAGGCAACAGGTACAACAAGGTCAATATAGCACAAGGAGCTACACCTCACGACCCTGTAGTTACTGAGAGGGTCGTGAGGTAGTTACTGAGAGGGTCGTGAGGTAGTTACTGAGAGGGTCGTGAGGTAGTTACTGAGAGGGTCGTGAGGTAGTTACTGAGAGGGTCGTGAGGTAGTTACTGAGAGAGTCGTGAGGTAGTTACTGAGAGGGTCGTGAGGTAGTTACTGAGAGGGTCGTGAGGTAGTTACTGAGAGGGTCGTGAGGTAGTTACTGAGAGGGTCGTGAGGTAGTTACTGAGAGGGTCGTGAGGTAGTTACTGAGAGGGTCGTGAGGTAGTTATTGACAGGGTCGTGAAGTAGTTACTGACAGGGTTGTGAGGTAGTTACTGAGAGGGTCGTGAGGTAGTTACTGAGAGGGTCGTGAGGTAGTTACTGAGAGGGTCGTGAGGTAGTTACTGAGAGAGTCGTGAGGTAGTTACTGAGAGGGTCGTGAGGTAGTTACTGAGAGGGTCGTGAGGTAGTTACTGAGAGGGTCGTGAGGTAGTTACTGAGAGGGTCGTGAGGTAGTTACTGAGAGGGTCGTGAGGTAGTTACTGAGAGGGTCGTGAGGTAGTTACTGAGAGGGTCGTGAGGTAGTTACTGAGAGGGTCGTGAGGTAGTTACTGAGAGGGTCGTGAGGTAGTTACTGAGAGGGTCGTGAGGTAGTTACTGACAGGGTCGTGAAGTAGTTACTGACAGGGTTGTGAGGTAGTTACTGAGAGGGTCGTGAGGTAGTTACTGAGAGGGTCGTGAGGTAGTTACTGAGAGGGTCGTGAGGTAGTTACTGAGAGGGTCGTGAGGTAGTTACTGAGAGGGTCGTGAGGTAGTTACTGAGAGGGTCGTGAGGTAGTTACTGACAGGGTCGTGAAGTAGTTACTGACAGGGTTGTGAGGTAGTTACTGAGAGGGTCGTGAGGTAGTTACTGAGAGGGTCGTGAGGTAGTTACTGAGAGGGTCGTGAGGTAGTTACTGAGAGGGTCGTGAGGTAGTTACTGAGAGGGTCGTGAGGTAGTTACTGAGAGGGTCGTGAGGTAGTTACTGAGAGGGTCGTGAGGTAGTTACTGAGAGGGTCGTGAGGTAGTTACTGAGAGGGTCGTGAGGTAGTTATTGACAGGGTCGTGAAGTAGTTACTGACAGGGTCGTGAGGTAGTTACTGAGAGGGTCGTGAGGTAGTTACTGAGAGGGTCGTGAGGTAGTTACTGAGAGGGTCGTGAGGTAGTTACTGAGAGGGTCGTGAGGTAGTTACTGAGAGGGTCGTGAGGTAGTTACTGAGAGGGTCGTGAGGTAGTTACTGAGAGGGTCGTGAGGTAGTTACTGAGAGGGTCGTGAGGTAGTTACTGAGAGGGTCGTGAGGTAGTTACTGAGAGGGTCGTGAGGTAGTTACTGAGAGGGTCGTGAGGTAGTTACTGAGAGGGTCGTGAGGTAGTTACTGAGAGGGTCGTGAGGTAGTTACTGAGAGGGTCGTGAGGTAGTTACTGAGAGGGTCGTGAGGTAGTTACTGACAGGGTCGTGAAGTAGTTACTGACAGGGTCGTGAAGTAGTTACTGAGAGGGTCGTGAGGTAGTTACTGAGAGGGTCGTGAGGTAGTTACTGAGAGGGTCGTGAGGTAGTTACTGAGAGGGTCGTGAGGTAGTTACTGAGAGGGTCGTGAGGTAGTTACTGAGAGGGTCGTGAGGTAGTTACTGAGAGGGTCGTGAGGTAGTTACTGAGAGGGTCGTGAGGTAGTTACTGAGAGGGTCGTGAGGTAGTTACTGACAGGTGAGGAACAAGACACTAGGACCAACACCACCATCTGTATTCAATGTCGCACTCGACAACATTTTTTTTTATTTATAAAAGTAACACAAGAGATACAAAAAGTACAGGAAAACAATAAACAAGCATAGAACACGAAACAGACATGAAGAAGAAAAACACATAACACACAGAACCCAGAACCTTGTTCAGTGTACAGAACAGAAACACAAATGGGAATAAAACAAAAATTACAGAAAAGAACACATAAAACACGCACGAAGACAAGCCATACTGGCACAGTCAACGCACACAAAAATACAGAGCCGGAACACACAGGAACCGGGAGGCGGGAACTACAGAAATCCATGCATAAAACCAACTACAATAATACAAGTAACAAAGGCACAACACTGAAATATATAAAACCCCTCAGCCACACGCGGATACACACCAGAACACACGCCGGAACGCGCAGGAACCGAAAAAAACCCACAAAAACACGGCCATACACACAAATCCTCAGGCATAAACACCGGAACATGCAGGAACCCGGTGAAACAGGAACAGAGTCAAAAATAAGAACGCCCATATTTCTCTGGGTAATCATTCAACAGATACTTCGCAATGTACGCATCTCAAATGAGCCACTCCTGTTCGGTAGGGCGGAAGTTCCCACGACGACGCGGGCGCACCATGAACTCCGGAACCACTATGTCAGGCGGAGGCGATCGCCTCCGAGCAGGGAACACCGAAGACGAAGGCTCAGGCAGGAGAGGCGGCAACACCGCCGCCGATGAAACAGGAGGTGGAGGCACGAACCCACCGGGCGAGCATCCTTCTTCAGGACCAGCACCAACCCACCAAGCTCACCAACATCTTCGGCAGGGGGAAACCACCCCCCACGCGGAACCGGAAACAACGGACGCGGGCAAGGCAACCGAAGCAGGAACCAAAGTTCCTCACACCGGCCCCCCCCCCTACAACAGGGACCACACCATCCGCCGGTACAACACCAGCCACCTGCACACCAACATCGCACTCCACAGAGGAAGAACCTTCAGAATCCTCAACATCACATTCTGCAGCCCACTCACGAGGGGGCGACATACTCCTAGCCATTCGAGAACACTTCGACACAGGTCGCTGATCATCCGAACTGTCACCACCAGCAGAAGCCACCCGAGGAGAGTCCTCAGCCAGCCGCACCACAACATGCAAAGCGCGACCCCGAAGCACAGGAGCCTCGACAACAGGGGGCACAAGTCCACAGCCCACAGGCGACACAGGAACGGAAGACAGGGCAAAGGGAGCTGGCAGAGGCGAGGAAACTTGTGGAGACGCGGAATCCGTCAGCCGTGAAGGAGTCTGCGGGGGTGAAGGAGCCGACGGACGCGAGAAAGCAGACTGTGGGTGCGGGCACACCACCAATAGCACTCACGGGCACACAGGCCGAGGAACCCGGTAACACCACCGGGGCAGCAGACAGCAGGGAAGCCACCCCACCACACCAGTGCAGGCATCGCTAGGTGGCCCTCAAGGCCGCACCGGAAACACAACCTGGGCTGCCCTGCTTAGAAGGCACGTATGATGTAGCCCATCAACGTGACGGTCGACGGAACTGGGAGTGAAGACGGAGAGCAACGGTTTAAGTCCCGTTCGAGACTCGGGGGTCTCGAACGGTGTTCAGCACTATCATGTCTATGTGGTTCATCTCCCACACAATAGCACCTTTACACATCTCTCCAAACAACTGACATGGTAATACAGTCAAAAGCAAGTTTTTATTTATGTAAATATTGATGCCTGACTTCCTTTATTTATGTAAATGTTGATACCTGACTCCCTTTATTTATTTAAATGTCGATACCTGACTCCCCCCACCCCCTCCCACAACTGTAAATGAAGAGACGATGACGTCCTTCATTTACAGATGTGTGGGTAGGCAGTCAACTCTTCAGCCCCGTTACTGTGGCCCATCGTCTGCTTATGTAACACCCTTCAGCCCCGTTACTGTGGCCCATCGTCTGCTTATGTAACACCCTTCAGCCCCGTTACTGTGACCCATCGTCTGCTTATGTAACACCCTTCAGCCCCGTTACTGTGGCCCATCGTCTGCTTATGTAACACCCTTCAGCCCCGTTACTGTGACCCATCGTCTGCTTATGTAACACCCTTCAGCCCCGTTACTGTGGCCCATCGTCTGCTTATGTAACAACTTTCAGCCCCGTTACTGTGGCCCATCGTCTGCTTATGCAACACCCTTCAGCCCCGTTACTGTGGCCCATCGTCTGCTTATGTAACACCCTTCAGCCCCGTTACTGTGGCCCATCGTCTGCTTATGCAACACCCTTCAGCCCCGTTACTGTGACCCATCGTCTGCTTATGTAACACCCTTCAGCCCCGTTACTGTGGCCCATCGTCTGCTTATATAACACCCTTCAGCCCCGTTACTGTGACCCATCGTCTGCTTATGTAACACCCTTCAGCCCCGTTACTGTGGCCCATCGTCTGCTTATGTAACACCCTTCAGCCCCGTTACTGTGACCCATCGTCTGCTTATGTAACACCCTTCAGCCCCGTTACTGTGGCCCATCGTCTGCTTATATAACACCCTTCAGCCCCGTTACTGTGGCCCATCGTCTGCTTATATAACACCCTTCAGCCTCGTTACTGTGGCCCATCGTCTGCTTATGTAACACCCTTCAGCCCCGTTACTGTGACCCATCGTCTGCTTATGTAACACCCTTCAGCCCCGTTGCTGTGACCCATCGTCTGCTTATGTAACACCCTTCAGCCCCGTTACTGTGGCCCACCGTCTGCTTATGAAACACCCTTTAGCCCCGTTACTGTGACCCACCGTCTGCTTATGTAACACTCTTCAGGCCCGTTACTGTGGCCCACCGTCTGCTTATGTAACACTCATCAGCCCCGTTACTGTGGCCCGTCGGGGATTGAACGCTGATCTGCAAGACGGGAGACCGTCGTGTAGACCAAGTAGTTGGTGTATACCGATGGTAATATTCCTTGATGCTCAGGATTTGAACAAGCACCATCTGTGCTCTCCAAGTTAAACATTTTCAGCTTCCACAAAGCCTTCAAGAAGCAGGAAGCTAGAGGTAAACTTATCGTTTCCTTCTTAAATATTTATGCACATTACCCCAACAAAATATTAAGTTGAGCCGCGACTTATATACCGACAACACGTGACACATCGTTTACGGGCCGTAGTGGGTGAACCAGGGGCCCACAACCTTACCAGGACCCACTAAGTTCCTGATGCTAAGTACCGCTACAACAATAAACATACAACAATCTCTGGCCACAAATTGTGGTGAAGGATTTCTACAAATGGTATTAATAACGACGTTTGTTTTCCCAGGAGTGTAATCAGAGTTTTGTAATATAATATTCTGATAAGTATTACCCAGCGTCACCACCTTTGATACGACTCTTGCTCACCAAAAGTTTCCTTTGGCCGTTTGTGTCGGAAACCCAACACCATTTACTAAAATTCAATGTAATATGCAGATAATATTGCTGCTGTTTGTAAATAATAAATTAACTCATAGAAGACGTGGCACATTGGAATTTTCCTCTCATAGAAAACCTCCCGTGGAAAACGGAAAAGGAACTGAGGAAAACCTCTCAATTTTTCCTCCCGAGGAAAACGGGATATCATTGCCACGTCGCTATTAAAATCACGAGCTAATTCTGCTGGGAAATAGTCTTAATGCAACAGTCTTTGGACTGTTAACATCATAAAAACATCTCCCTTGAATCAGCTTAATTATCAGTATCAAAATCGAGTAAATGTAGCCCCTCTAACGACTGTCGACATCCGGGGCCAGATTCACGAAGCAGTTACGCAAGCACTTACGAACGTGTACATCTTTCCTCAATCTTTGACGGCTGTGGTTACATTTATTAAACAGTTCCCCCTCCCCATCCGGCCCGTTGGCGTCGTGAGGGGGCTTGGTGGCCGGCTGCCGGAGTGTGATGCTCCGTGGGGCAGTCCTCTGTCCTTTTCTGGCCTTGCACTTCTGCTGCTGTCTTCTCTAATTGTGCCAGATCGCTTTTCCTTTTCCTTATGTTTCGTTTTTCTCCCCCCTCTTCTCCTATCTGCTTGTCGTTTCCTGCCGACCTTTTGCTTGTTTTGGATTTTTTCTTTGGACTTCTTCTATTTTGATGCCCGGGTGCTTGAGGAGGCAAACTCTTGCACCCGTAGAACTGTAGTACCCAACGTCTCGAGCGATGGGAACCTTTTATTGTCAATCCCCCTTTCGTCGCTGAACCCGATCTCGACGGACTGACAGTGGCGTTTGTGGGGCGTATACTCACGACGCACCCCTAGGAGGCCCCGGCAAGATCGGCGATAGCTTCATGTTGGGTGTCCTGCCTCTAATTGTGGCTCCATGGTGGGTATGGGGGCACATTCGTGGATGAATTTCTTTCTCTTCGTCTCTATGTCGTTGAATGTTTCCGTTGTACCCTCTCAGGCTCGTGGGGTGGGCGACCAAGCCCCCGAGTCGGCCTGTATTGGAAGACCAGGCTCTGTAGCTCCCGCTGCGTTGGGCCCCGACCTTGCTCCTCCTTTGAACGTCCTGACTTCTTCCCCCAGCTCCCCTCCCTCCTCTGTGGTTGGGTCGAGCCTCCAGCCCTCGGTGGTGACCACTTCGTCCTCTGGTGCGGCTAAGTCTCTCGTTGTGACTACTGCGCCTTTTGACCCCTCTCTCTCTAGGGGTTCTCAACGCCGTTCACGCCCCAGCCGCACCCGCTCGATTCCTTCCCGTGCTGATGCGTATCAGGCCTTGATTGGTCCTGCTTCATGGGCCAAATACTTTGATCTCCTGCCTCTTGATTCTGCGCCTCCTGACGATTTCTCCCTCCATCGGCATCTTGTAGATTCCGTGGATGCGTCTGTTACTTTCAACCCCCACTCGTCTCGGTACACGTGTCGTTGCTGCTCCTTCTCAGGATGCAGCTTCCCGCTTGGCTGCCTTATCTTGCCTTGGCGAGATCCCTGTTCGGGCCTCCAAGAACGTTCAGATGAATGCCAGTGTTGGCACTATTCTCCTCCCACCCCATGTTGCAACCGGTGTTCGGAATCTGCAGGATTGCCACGATGATATTCGGCATATCCTTGATGCCCAGGGCCATTCTGTCCTCCAGGTTGACTCGTTTACTCGTCCCCCTCGTGGTCGTCGCCGTCAACCCCTTCGCGTTGTGAAGATCACCTTTGATGGTAGGACCCTTCCATCCTCTGTCATTCTTGCTGGTGCTAGGTGCTCTGTCCAGGAGTATATTCCCTCTCCTCGACTTTGTAACAAGTGCTGGAGGTTTGGGCATGGTGCCCTCCGCTGCTCCGGGACTGTCTCTCTCTGTCCTTTGTGTGGTGGTGAAGGTTACTCTAAGTCGGAGTGCACTTCTTCTCAAGCTCGTTGCCTCAACTGCGGTGAGGCCCATCCTACCTTCTCCCGTGCCTATGTCCATTACAAGCTTGAGGCAGCCGTCCTCAACCTGAAGCACCGGGAGCGTTTATCTTTTCCTGAGGCGAGGCGCCAGGTTCGCCGGCTCCCGCCTTATACTAACATCTCTTATGCTCGCGTGTTGCGCTCTTCCTCTCCTCGTCCTTCCCCCCTTCCTCAGACTCACAACCGTTTCCGGGCCTTGGACCCTGATATGCCCACTGATCCCTCCTCTGTCCCGAGGGGTCCTCCTCCTGGTCCTCTGTCTGGGGTTCCCCTTCTTTCTACCCGGTCTGTCATGTCTCCTGTGTCTTCTTCCTCGTCCCCCTCCGATCCTCCTTCCCGTCCTCTTCCTCCATCTATCGGCTCTCCCCACCGCCTGTCGGTGCAGGCGGATGTCCATCGCTCTCCTAACGGCCGTCGTGTGTGCTCTCGTTCAGCTTCTCCTGTTGAGACACTGGAATCCGTTGCCCGGTACCCGGTACGTAGTTGCTGGGACACCAGTCTCTTTAATTCAGAAACGTAAGCCTGGCTCCTCTCCTTCTTCCTCCCCGGCGGGTAAGAAGGCTTCGCTTTCTTCCTCAGCTCCTACTTCTGGCTCTGTTGCTCCTTCCCCTCCCGTTTCAGTGGTTGCGCCCCCTGTTCCTTCTATGGAGGTTTCTTTGGCCTCTGCTTCCCTTTCGGTTGCTGCTCTTGTTGGGGTGCGCTCCCCTCTTTCTACTCCCCCTCTTCCTGCTGCTGTCCTTGACTGCTCCTCTCCGTTGTCTCCTCCTCTTCCTCCTCCTCCTCCTCCTCCGGACCCCGCCCACCCACCTCTGATCTGTTCTCCCGTTTCCTTCCCTCCGTCTTTGCTCAGTTTACCCATGCCCCCTAACCCTGACTTTGCTGACCCTGATCCCGACCCTGATATTCTTTAACGTACTCTGTTGCTCTTTCGCCTTTGTTTCTTCCTTGTTCTCTGTTGTTGTCCTTTCTCTTCTCGTCGTTGTCCATTCTTCAATGGAACGTTCGAGGTTATTACGCCAATTTCTTCGAACTCCAACTTCTGATTTTGCGGTTTTCACCCCTTTGTGTCTGTCTCCAGGAGCCAATGCTTGGTGCTCGTCCTGGTCGTTTTCGTGGCTATTCCTTTCTCTCCCCCCCCCCAGCCGTTGCTGGGGCTTCTAATTCTTCTGCCCTCTTGATTCGTGCTGATGTTCCCTTTGTTCCTTTACTTTTTCCTTCGCCTCTCCATTGTTCTGCTGCTCGTGTCTCTGTGGGGAAATGGTACACAGTTTGTTCCATTTATCTCCCCCCGAGTGTCCCGCTCTCTCTTCCTGATTTGAAACACCTCCTAGACTCCTTGCCGGAGCCTGTGCTCCTGCTGGGTGACTTCAATTGTCGTCATTCTCTTTGGGGTGACGTTCTGACGAATACCCGGGGTCGCCTCCTTGAGCCGTTTCTCCTCTCTTCTTCCATGTCTCTTCTGAATTCTGTTGAGCCCACTCATTTGGACTCTCGGACTCGCACCCTTTTTTGTCTTGATCTTTCTCTCTGCTCTTCTTCTCTTTACTTAGATTTCACGTGGCAGGTTCTTGATGACCTCCATGGAAGTGATCATTTCCCCATCCTTGTTTCCTTTTTCTCTTTTCGCCCTTCCCTCTCTTTCCCTAGGTGGCAGTTTGCTAAGGCGGACTGGACCTTATTTGCCCTCAGTGCTGCTCTCTCTGACCTCTCCCTTCTGCCTCTCTCTCGCGCTCTCCTCCTTTTTCATGACACTGTCTTCAACGCTGCCCTCCGCTCTATTCCTCGCTCTTCCTCTCGGGGTCCACGGAAGTGCGTTCCCTGGTGGAATGTGCTCGGGCTGTCCGCTGTAAGCGTGCAGCCTGGAAGAGGCATCGCCGTAGGCAGACGACCGATTCTTTTATTTTCTTTCGGAAAGCGAGTGCGGTGGCCCGTAGGGCCATCCGTACGGCTAAACGTGAATGTTGAGCATCTTATGTCTCAACAATTACGTCCGAAACCCCTCTGACCCAGATCTGGAAGCGTATCCTCAAGATAGCGGGTAAGTTCGTTACCGATGTTTCACCGGTCCTTCACCTCCATGATACTCTTGTGGCGGACCCGTTGCAGGTCGCTTCCGAACTGGGTTCCCACTTTTCTTCTGTTAGCTCTGGTCTTCATCTTCCCCAATCTTTCCTTCTTCGTAAACCTGTCCTTGAGTTTCGTCCTTTAGATTTCTGCACTCATCTTCAGCTTCCCTATAATGATCCCTTCTCTCTCTCTGAACTTCGTTCTGCCCTGGCCCTCTGCGGTTCTACGACGGCGGGCTCCGATGGTATTCATTATGAGATGCTTCGCCATCTCCCTTCGTGCACGTCTCAGTATTTACTGAGTCTGTATAATCGGATCTGGGAGTCGTCGTCAGTCCCTGAGGACTGGCTCGATGCCGTTGTCCTCCCTGTTCGCAAACCGGGGTCTCTGGGTACTTCCCCTAAGGACTTTCGCCCTATTGCTCTCACAAGTTGTGTCTGCAAACTCTTTGAACGTATGGTTAACGTTCGTCTGATGTGGTTCCTAGAACACCATCACCTCCTCTCCCCTTCTCAATTTGGTTTCCGCAAGTGCCGCAGCACGACAGATGTCCTAGTGAACTTGGAGGTCTATATTCGTACTGCTTTTGCTGCGAAGACCTAAGTTGTTGCCGTCCTTTTTGACCTGGAAAAAGCTTACGACACCACTTGGCGTTATCATATCCTATCTCAACTTCATTCTTTTGGCCTTCGTGGTCATCTCTTTCCCTCTCTTTCTCCGCAGCTTCCTCTCTCGTCGTTCCTTTCGGGTGCGCCTTGGTACCGCTCTCTCTGCATCTTTTCAGCAATACGAAGGTGTGCCCCAGGGTAGTGTTCTGAGCACTACTCTTTTTCTGGTTGCCCTCAATGGTCTTCTTTCCTCTCTTCCTTCTGGTGTCTTCTCCGCTCTCTATGTCGATGATCTTACCCTTTGCTGTCAGGATGATGATTCGCCTCTCCTTCAGCGCCGGCTTCAACTTGCGATTGATGCCGTGTCGTCTTGGGCCACCGATCATGGCTTCAAGTTCTCTACTTCTAAGACTTGTGCCATGACTTTTACGCGGAAACGGGTCGTTCTTCGTCCCTCTTTGTCACTTTATGGTCATCCCCTTGAGTACAAAGATTCCGCGAAGCTTTTGGGGTTATTCCTTGACACTCGTTTGTCTTGGTCTCCCCATATCTCTTACCTCCGTGTTGAGTGCTCTAAGGCCCTTACCCTCCTTCGGGTCTTGTCCCATACTTCTTGGGGGGCAGATAGGCGCACTCTCCTTGCTTTACATTCCTCTCTCGTCCTGTCTAAGCTCGATTATGGTTGCCCTGCTTACTCGTCTGCTTCTCCTTCTACTCTTCGCCGTCTTGATGCTTTGCACCATACTGGGTTGCGCCTCAGTTCTGGTGCCTTTCGTTCGACTCCCATCCTTTGCTTGTATGTTGACACTGGCTTCCTGTCTCTCCAGGACCGCCGTGATCGCTACTGTCTTCGCTATCTTGCGCGGTCCTTGCAACATCCTTCCTCTCGCCTCTGTCGTGCTTTAACTTTTACCCCTCCTGCTGTTCCTGTTCCTCTTCACCACCTCCCTCTTTCTGTCCGGTTATCTCGCCTACAGGATTCTCTTTCCGTTCGTATTTCTGATGTTTCTCCTCGTGTTGTTCCTTCTTTGCCCCCGTGGAGGGTCCCTCTTCCGCGGTTTTGTACATCCTTGACCCGTATCACTAAAGCTTTTACCACTCCTACGGTTCTAAAACGCCTTTTCCTCGAGCACTTTTCTTCTCACTCCCGCTCCGTTTCTGTCTTCACCGATGGGTCTAAGTCAGCGGACGGTGTTGGCTACTCTGTTGTTTTTCCTGATCGCACTTATATGTGTCGCTTACCTCCGGAGACTAGCATCTTTACAGCGGAACTTTATGCTATTCTCTATGCTCTTCGTCTCCTGCTTTCTCGTTGTCAGTCTTCCTTTGTAGTTGTTGTTGACTCTCGTAGTGCCCTCATGGCTCTCGGGTCCTTTAATCCAGTTCATCCAGTAGTTGTCGAGATCCAGCATTGGCTGTTTCTTGTTCACAGTAAATTTAAGTCGGTTGAGTTTTGTTGGGTTCCCAGCCATATTGGTGTGTCTTTAAATGAGCGTGCGGATGCTGCCGCCAAGGAAGCTGTCCGCTCTTGTCCCATCTCTCGTAAAGGCATTCCGTATTCCGACTTTTACCCGGTTATCCATTCCTCAGTCCTTACCCGTTGGCAGGCTTCTTGGTTGTCTGTTACTGGTAACAAGCTACATACTCTTAAATGTTGTGTTTCCTCGTGGCCGTCCTCCTTCCACCGTAACCGGAGGTGGGAAACAGCTCTGGCGAGGTTGCGTATTGGCCATACTCGCTTAACCCATGGTCACTTGATGGAGCGCCGCCCTGCTCCTTATTGTCCTAGTTGCATTGTCCCTCTTACGGTCGTGCATGTCCTTCTTGAATGTCCTGACTTCCAGGATGAGCGTGTGTCTTGCTTTCCGACCGCCCCTCGCGGTCACCTGTCCCTCGATAGAATTCTTGGTGACTCGGATACTTTTGATATCGTTCGCCTTATGCGTTTTTGTTCTCGTATTGGCATCCTTGGTGATATTTAGCGCCCTCTGATTATTTTGCGCATTTGATGGTGCTACATAGCCTTCCCGGTTTGGTGCCTTCTTTTGATAATTACTTACTTACTTATTAAACAGTTTACAAACATGAAAACGTGTCAATCAACTGTTGTTATTGTTATAAACAGCCTCCTGGTGCATCAGAGCTTATTAACTGTTTAATAATTGAAAACAAAGCCGCCAAAGATTGAGAAAAGATATACACGTTCGTAAGTACTTGCGTAACTGCTTCATGAATCTGGCCCCAGGAGAAGAGAGCCAGGGCATCAGTGGAGGAGGACAGTAGTCAGCCATTGTTAATTTTAACAATAAGTTCCTGGAGCAAATTTAGCTCCTATAATTTCCCTTAGAAATGCTGTTATAGAAAGTAAAGTGCTCCCATTATTACATCAACTTCGTCTACTTCAGGGAAGTGTCTAACCGAAACCCGTTTATTATCTTTTACATTCCCAGCCAGTTAGGTTAGGTAGATGTAGGGTAAGGCCGGCCAGCACGCGAGACAGCAGCAATACCCAGATGGAATTGAAGATGAAGACGAATTAACACTAGTTACTTGGTACACCAGTACATGGTGCTGATGCCAGCCTCAACCACCAGGATTATTTGGTGTGATCATCCTTGTTCGTAACTGGTGGACTAGGCCGACCTACACAAAGATAAGGCCTCCAAATTTAATTAGTTACATGTGTAGTTTAATACTGTAGTGAATGTCTGATAACCAGTGGTCGTCCTAGTCAGTGTCTGGGACACTGGTCGTCCCCATACAGTCACCTCTCACCCCCATACAGTCACCTCTCACCCCCATACAGTCACCTCTTACCCCCATACAGTCACCTCTCTCCCCCATACAGTCACCTCTCACCCCCATACAGTCACCTCTCACCCCCATACAGTCACCTCTCACCCCCATACAGTCACCTCTCACCCCCATACAGTCACCTCTTACCCCCATACAGTCACCTCTCACCCCATACAGTCACCTCTCTCCCCCCATACAGTCACCTCTCACCCCCATACAGTCACCTCTCACCCCCATACAGTCACCTCTCTCCCCCATACAGTCACCTCTCACCCCATACAGTCACCTCTCACCCCCATACAGTCACCTCTCACCCCATACAGTCACCTCTCACCCCATACAGTCACCTCTCACCCCCATACAGTCACCTCTCACCCCATACAGTCACCTCTCACCCCCATACAGTCACCTCTCACCCCATACAGTCACCTCTCACCCCCATACAGTCACCTCTCACCCCATACAGTCACCTCTCACCCCCATACAGTCACCTCTCACCCCATACAGTCACCTCTCACCCCATACAGTCACCTCTCACCCCATACAGTCACCTCTCACCCCATACAGTCACCTCTCACCCCCATACAGTCACCTCTCACCCCCATACAGTCACCTCTCACCCCCATACAGTCACCTCTCACCCCATACAGTCACCTCTCACCCCCATACAGTCACCTCTCACCCCATACAGTCACCTCTCACCCCCATACAGTCACCTCTCACCCCATACAGTCATCTCTCACCCCCATAAAGTCACCTCTCACCCCATACAGTCACCTCTCTCCCCCATACAGTCACCTCTCACCCCATACAGTCACCTCTCACCCCCATACAGTCACCTCTCACCCCCATACAGTCACCTCTCACCCCCATACAGTCACCTCTCACCCCCCATACAGTCACCTCTCACCCCCCATACAGTCACCTCTCACCCCCATACAGTCACCTCTCACCCCATACAGTCACCTCTCACCCCATACAGTCACCTCTCACCCCCATACAGTCACCTCTCACCCCATACAGTCACCTCTCACCCCCATACAGTCACCTCTCACCCCATACAGTCACCTCTCACCCCCATACAGTCACCTCTCACCCCATACAGTCACCTCTCACCCCCATACAGTCACCTCTCACCCCATACAGTCACCTCTCACCCCATACAGTCACCTCTCACCCCATACAGTCACCTCTCACCCCATACAGTCACCTCTCACCCCCCATACAGTCACCTCTCACCCCCATACAGTCACCTCTCACCCCCATACAGTCACCTCTCACCCCCATACAGTCACCTCTCACCCCCATACAGTCACCTCTCACCCCATACAGTCACCTCTCACCCCCATACAGTCACCTCTCACCCCATACAGTCATCTCTCACCCCCATAAAGTCACCTCTCACCCCATACAGTCACCTCTCTCCCCCATACAGTCACCTCTCACCCCATACAGTCACCTCTCACCCCCATACAGTCACCTCTCACCCCCATACAGTCACCTCTCACCCCCATACAGTCACCTCTCACCCCCCATACAGTCACCTCTCACCCCCCATACAGTCACCTCTCACCCCCATACAGTCACCTCTCACCCCATACAGTCACCTCTCACCCCATACAGTCACCTCTCACCCCATACAGTCACCTCTCACCCCATACAGTCACCTCTCACCCCCCATACAGTCATCTCTCACCCCCATACAGTCACCTCTCACCCCATACAGTCACCTCTCACCCCATACAGTCACCTCTCACCCCCCATACAGTCATCTCTCACCCCCATACAGTCACCTCTCACCCCATACAGTCACCTCTCTCCCCCATACAGTCACCTCACACCCCCATACAGTCACCTCTCACCCCCATACAGTCACCTCTCACCCCCATACAGTCACCTCTCACCCCCCATACAGTCACCTCTCACCCCCCATACAGTCACCTCTCACCCCCATACAGTCACCTCTCACCCCATACAGTCACCTCTCACCCCATACAGTCACCTCTCACCCCATACAGTCACCTCTCACCCCCCATATAGTCACCTCTCACCCCCATACAGTCACCTCTCACCCCATACAGTCACCTCTCACCCCCATACAGCCACCTCTCACCTCATACAGTCACCTCTCACCCCATACAGTCACCTCTCACCCCCATACAGTCACCTCTCACCCCCATACAGTCACCTCTCACCCCATACAGTCACCTCTCTCCCCCATACAGTCACCTCTCACCCCCATACAGTCACCTCTCACCCCATACAGTCACCTCTCACCCCCATACAGTCACCTCTCACCCCATACAGTCACCTCTCACCCCCATACAGTCACCTCTCACCCCATACAGTCACCTCTCACCCCCATACAGTCACCTCTCACCCCATACAGTCACCTCTCACCCCCATACAGTCACCTCTAACCCCATACAGTCACCTCTCACCCCCATACAGTCACCTCTCACCCCATACAGTCACCTCTCACCCCATACAGTCACCTCTCACCCCATACAGTCACCTCTCATTCCATACAGTCACCTCTCTCCCCCATACAGTCACCTCTCACCCCCCATACAGTCACCTCTCACCCCATACAGTCACCTCTCACCCCCCATACAGTCACCTCTCACCCCATACAGTCACCTCTCACCCCATACAGTCACCTCTCACCCCATACAGTCACCTCTCACCCCATACAGTCACCTCTCTCCCCCATACAGTCACCTCTCACCCCCCATACAGTCACCTCTCACCACATACAGTCACATCTCACCCCCATACAGTCACCTCTCACCCTATACAGTCACCTCTCTCCCCCATACAGTCACCTCTCACCCCATACAGTCACCTCTCACCCCATACAGTCACCTCTCTCCCCCATACAGTCACCTCTCACCCCATACAGTCACCTCTCACCCCCCATACAGTCACCTCTCACCCCATACAGTCACCTCTCACCCCCCATACAGTCACCTCTTACCCCATACAGTCACCTCTCACCCCCCATACAGTCACCTCTCACCCCATACAGTCACCTCTCTCCCCCATACAGTCACCTCTCACCCCCCATACAGTCACCTCTCACCCCATACAGTCACCTCTCACCCTCATACAGTCAGCTCTCACCCCCATACAGTCACCTCTCACCCCCCATACAGTCACTTCTCACCCCCCATACAGTCACCTCTCACCCCATACAGTCACCTCTCACCCCCAAACAGTCACCTCTCACCCCATACAGTCACCTCTCACCCCCATACAGTCACCTCTCACCCCATACAGTCACCTCTCACCCCCATACAGTCAGCTCTCACCCCCATACAGTCAGTTCTCACCCCCATACAGTCACCTCTCATCCCCATACAGTCACCTCTCACCCCCATACAGTCACCTCTCACCCCATACAGTCACCTCTCACCCCATACAGTCACCTCTCACCCCCATACAGTCACCTCTCACCCCCCATACAGTCACCTCTCACCCCCATACAGTCACCTCTCACCCCATACAGTCACCTCTCACCCCATACAGTCACCTCTCTCCCCCATACAGTCACCTCTCACCCCCCATACAGTCACCTCTCACCCCCATACAGTCACCTCTCTCCCCCATACAGTCACCTCTCACCCCCATACAGTCACCTCTCTCCCCCATACAGTCACCTCTCACCCCCATACAGTCACTTCTCACCCCCATACAGTCACCTCTCACCCCCATACAGTCATCTCTCACCCCCATACAGTCACCTCTCACCCCCCATACAGTCACCTCTCTCCCCCATACAGTCACCTCTCACCCCATCTTCTCATATTTGCCTATTCCACTGTGGCAGTATACATGTATACACGCATGTTATACATAATACATAACACTATGTATCACGCTTGAAGGACAGTTGTTATGCCCTGTGATGTCATTTCCCTGGACGATTAGAGAGCGATTGTGGCGCCCTCGTATATAACGTCCAGACCAACTCTCTCCATAAATAGTGAAGTAGTTATTTCTGTCCAGGGAATGTGTCCACTAATTTGGCCAGGCTGACTTGTCCAGGGTGTGAGTTCACTTGCTAGGCCCAGTTGGCCTGTCCAAGGGCAGGTGTCCATTGACTTAGCCAGG
Source organism: Procambarus clarkii (assembly GCF_040958095.1). NCBI lineage: Eukaryota > Metazoa > Arthropoda > Malacostraca > Decapoda > Cambaridae > Procambarus > Procambarus clarkii. The sequence continues at coordinate 39,726,578 of NC_091153.1, forward strand.
TTGATTTGTCCAAGTTATGAATTCATTTGGCCAGGGAAGTGGTCAACTTGTTATACATGATGTGTATACATCACCATAGTGTGTGTATATATTGGCCTCAGCTGTTATTGATAGTGTGAGAGCTGGTCCACCAATCACAGCCTAGTTTACCACATGCGGTCATTGTGGACCCGGGTTAACAGCTCTCTGGGACTCCTTCAGCACGTCACAACCTTACCTGCCAAATAATTACACTATAACAATTGAACAGTAAAATGCTAGTCAAATGTTATGACATTCAACAATGTTACTGATTAAAGCAGGCGTACCCTTGGTGTGGGGGTACTGAAATGAACTCTCTAATGTTGTCAGGCCTTCTAATCATAGATATTTTAATTCAAGCTGGATATAAAGGAACTCCCCCGACGTTAGTGAGGTCGCTATGACAGTTTCAGTGTTGGTTGACTTCTAATCTCTTGTCTTTGAAGGGATGTGTAACGCGATAACCCCGTAAGGAGCTCTCTCTGTTTACGTTTATATCTGAGCCAGACTCCCGCCCGGAGCGGCGTCCCTAAAAGATTTATTTATTTATTTATTTATTTATTTATATACAAGAAGGTACATTGGGATTGTGAGAATACTTAGCATAGTAATTGTGAGGATACATAGCATAGTAATTGTGAGGATACATAGCATAGTAATTACATTCTTATAAAGCCACTAATACGCGCAGCGTTTCGGGCAGGTCCTTAATCTAAGAAACTTATAAGTAGGTAAACACTTGCAAAATTTATAAAAATGATAACAGTTACATAGCATGAAAAAAATAAAAGATGATAGAAAAATTGTAGGTATATTAAAGCACATAGGTAGCTCAGAATGATTGCAATGACAGCTTGAATGGTAGTTTAACAAAACTTAGCAGGCACAATACAGCATATGGCTAGCACATAAAAGAAGACAGCAATGAACACAATGGTAAAGTTGTTTGGGTTAAGTACATAAAGATTGGGAGATTGGGTAACACTAGATACAGAGCAAATTTAAAGCTCAGTGTAGGAAACTACGAAGATGAAATTAGGTACTTTTTGGGTTTGTTTTTAAATGAGGCAAAAGTTTGACAGCTTTTCAATTCACTAGGGAGTGAGTTCCATAGACTAGGTCCCTTAATTTGCATAGAGTGTTTACACAGATTAAGTTTGACCCTGGGGATATCAAAGAGATATTTATTTCTGGTGTGGTGATAATGGGTCCTATTACATCTGTCCAGGGAGACTTTCAGAGCAGGATTTGCATTTAAGAACACTAGGGTATTGTAAATGTAGTTGACACAAGAGAATGTGTGGAGGAAGTTAATATTTAGCATGTTTAGGGAGTTAAACAAGGGAGCTGAGTGTTTGTTATTATTCTGATAGCAGATTTTTGCTGCGTGATGATGGGCTTAAGGTGGTTTGCAGAGGTAGACCCCCATGCACAGATACCATAATTAAGATAGAGATAGATTAGTGCATAATATAGTGAGAGGAGAGCAGAGTTTGGAACATAATATCTTATTTTGGAGAGTATACCAACTGTTTTAGAGACTTTCTTAGTTATGTGTTGAATGTGGGTCCTGAAGTTGAGTCTCTTGTCTAGGAATAGGCCAAGAAACTTGCCATCATTTTTATTACTGATGTTAATGTTGTCTATCTGTAGCTGAATTGCATTCGATGATTTGCTTCCAAATAGGATGTAGTAGGTCTTTTTTATGTTTAGTGTTAGTTTGTTAGTTGACATCCATAAGTGGACTTTTTTTAATTCATTATTCACAACATTATTTAGTGTATGTGGGTTGGGGTCTGAATAGATGAGGGTAGTATCATCAGCAAACAATATAGGTTTAAGAATATAAGAGACATTAGGCAGATCATTGATATATATAAGAAATAGAAGAGGTCCTAAGATACTGCCCTGTGGCACTCCAACGGTAATTGGTAGAGTGGAAGAAGTTGTATCATTGATGGTTACACATTGGTGTCTGTCACTAAGAGAGGATCGGATACAGTCCAGGGCAAGGCCTCGGATTCCATAATGCTGGAGTTTAAGTAAGAGGTAGTTGTGATTAACAGTATCAAAGGCTTTTCTTAGGTCAATGAAGAGTCCAATCGGAAACTCATTTTTGTCAAGGGCTGAGTAGATAACGTCAAGGAGACTAATGATTGCATCGTTGGTGCTCTTTTGGGACCGGAAGCCAAACTGGCAGGGGCTGAGTATGTCGAATTTTACGAGGTAGGAATAGAGCTGTTTGTAAATAATTTTTTCAAATATTTTTGATAGAATGGGTAGATTTGATATTGGTCTATAATTGTTTATGTCCTCCGGATTGCCTCCTTTATGGACTGGCGTTACTCTTGCTTTTTTAATGATATCAGGGAAGGTGTGACACTCTATAGATTTGTTGAACAGCAGAGCTATAGGTGGGGCAAGGGCATGGGAGACGCTCTTGTATACAATGGACGGTATTTCACTGGTGTTCCCAGCTTTGGTTTTTAGTGAGTGTATGATGGACACAACATCTGTCGGGCTGACTGGTGAAAGGAGAAGAGAGTTTGGATAGCTGCCTGAGAGATATGTGTTGATATGTGTCTGAGTCTGTGGGATTTTACTGGCAAGGTTAGCACCAACCGATGAAAAGAAGCTATTAAATTTATTTGCCATTTCTAAATCAGTTGACGGTGAATACCCATCCTTATAGAGTTTTATTTGGTTACGTGAGTGTTGTTTAGTTCCTAGGATACTAGAGATGATTTTCCAAGTGCTTTTCATGTTGCCTTTTGCTTCATTGAATCTATTCACATAATATGAAAGTTTTGCCTTTCTTATGATACTGGTAAGCATTGATGAGTACCTTTTAACTACTTCCTTTGTAACTAGGCCAATCCTGAGTTTCTTTTCATATTCATGTTTCTTGTTGATTGAGTTGAGAATGCCACTTGTGAGCCATGGATTGTTTAATATTTTTGTCAGTTACTTGCTTTGTACAACACCACAGTGTGTGTGTGTGTACAACACCACAGTGTGTGTGTGTGTACAACACCATAATGTGTGTGTGTGTACAACACCATAGTGTGTGTGTGTGTGTATACTCACCTAGTTGTGTTTGCGGGGGTTGAGCTCTGGCTCCTTGGTCCCGCTTCTCAACCGTCAATCAACTGGTGTACAGATTCCTGAGCCTACTTGGCTCTATCATATCTACATTTGAAACTGTGTATGGAGTCAGCCTCCACCGCATCACTTCCTAGTGCATTCCATTTACTAACTACTCTGACACTGAAAAAGTTCTTTCTAATGCCTCTGTGGCTCTTTTGGGTACTCAGTTTCCATCTGTGTCCCCTTGTTCGCGTCCCTCCAGTGTTGAATAGTTCATCCTTGTTTACCCGGTCGATTCCCCTGAGGATTTTGTAGGTTGTGACCATGTCCCCCTTACTCTTCTGTCTTCCAGTGTCGTAAGGTGCATTTCCCGCAGCCTTTCCTCATAACTCATGCCTCTTAGTTCTGGGACTAGTCTAGTAGCATACCTTTGGACTTTTTCCAGCTTCGTGTTGTGCTTGACAAGGTACGGGCTCCATGCTGGGGCCGCATACTCCAGGATTGGTCTTACATATGTGGTGTACAAGATTCTGAATGATTCCTTACACAGGTTCCTGAACGCCGTTCTGATGTTAGCCAGCCTCGCATATGCCGCAGACGTTATTCTCTTTATGTGGGCTTCAGGAGACAGGTTTGGTGTGATATCAACTCCTAGATCTTTCTCTCTGTCTGTTTCATTAAGTACTTCATCTCCTATTCTGTATCCTGTGTCTGGCCTCCTGTTTCCTCTGCCTAGTTTCATTACTTTGCATTTACTCGGGTTGAACTTCAACAGCCATTTTTTCGACCATTCACTCAGTCTATCTAGGTCATCTTGTAGCCTCCTACTATCATCCTCTGTTTCAATCCTCCTCATAATTTTTGCATCGTCGGCAGACATTGAGAGGAACGAATCTATGCCCTCTGGGAGATCATTTACATATACCAGAAACAGTATAGGTCCAAGGACTGACCCCTGCGGGACTCCACTCATAACGTCTCGCCAATCTGAGACCTCACCCCTCACACAGACTCGTTGTCTCCTGTTGCTTAGGTACTCCTCTATCCACCGGAGTACCTTCCCTTTCACTCCAGCCTGCATCTCCAACTTTCGCACTAGCCTCTTGTGTGGCACTGTATCAAAGGCTTTCTGACAATCCAAAAATATACAGTCTGCCCACCCTTCTCTTTCTTGCCTTATTTTTGTTGCCTGGTCGTAGAATTCAAGTAACCCTGTGAGGCAGGACCTGCCATCCCTGAACCCATGTTGATGCTGTATTACAAAGTTCTTTCGCTCCAGATGCTCCACTAGTTTTTTTTCGCACAATCTTCTCCATCAGCTTGCATGGTATGCAGGTTAGGGACACTGGACTGTAGTTCAGTGCCTCCTGTCTATCCCCTTTCTTGTATATCGGGACTACGTTAGCTACTTTCCAAATATCTGGCAGTTCCCCTGTTGCCAGTGATTTGTTATACACCATGGAGAGTGGTAGGCTCAGTTCTCTTGCTCCTTCCTTTAGAACCCAAGGGGAGATTCCATCTGGGCCTATAGCCTTCGTCACGTCCAACTCTAGTAAACACTTCCTTACTTCCCCACTGGTAATCTCAAACTCTTCCAGTGGTTCCTGGTTAGCTATTCCCTCACTTACCTCTGGAATTTCTCCTTGTTCTAAGGTGAAGACCTCCTGGAATTTCTTATTCAATTCCTCACACACTTCCTTGTCATTTGTAGTGAATCCTTCCGCCCCTATCCTTAATCTCATAACCTGTTCCTTTACTGTTGTTTTTCTCCTAATGTGGCTATGCAACAATTTAGGCTGAGTCTTTGCCTTGCTTGCGATGTCATTTTCGTATTGTCTTTCTGCCTCTCTTCTCATCCTGACATATTCATTCCTGGCATTCTGGTATCTTTCTCTGCTCTCCAGTGTCCTGTTATTCCTATAGTTTCTCCATGCCCTTTTACTTTGCTGCTTAGCTAGCCTACATCTCTGATTAAACCATGGGTTTCTCATTTTCATTTCTCTGTTTTCCTTTTGGACTGGGACAAACTTGTTTGCTGCGTCCTTGCACTTCTGCGTGATGTAATCCATCATATCTTGGGCCGTCTTTCCCCTGAGCTCTGTTTCCCATGCTATATCTGTTAGGAATTTTCTTATCCCCTCATAGTTTCCCTTTCGGTATGCTAACCTTTTGGTTTCGGTATCCCTCCTCGAGTTCAATAACCCTTCTTCAATCAAGTACTCAAACACCAGTACACTGTGGTCGCTCATTCCTACTGGGTCCTCAAAACCGATTTCTCTTATGTCGGAGCCGTTCAGAGTGAAGACTAGGTCGAGTCTCGCTGGTTCGTCATTGCCTCTCATCCTTGTGGGTTCTCCGACATGCTGGGTTAAAAAGTTGCTTGTCACCACCTCCAATAGTTTGGCTCTCCACGTATCCTCGCCTCCATGCAGTTCCTTGTTCTCCCAGTCAATCCTTCCGTGATTGAAGTCGGCCATGATAAGCAGGTGGGATCTATTTCTACAGGCAGCAGAGGCTGCCCTCTCAATTATAGTGTTAACTGCCTTGTTGTTGTTTTCATACTCTTGACTGGGTCTCCTGTCATTTGGTGGAGGGTTGTATATTACTGCTACTACTATTCTTGGTCCTCCCATTGTTATGGTGCCTGCTATGTAGTCTCTGAAACCCTCACAGCCCGGGATGGCCATCTCCTTAAAACTCCATGTGTGTGTGTGTGTGTGTGTGTGTGTGTGTGTGTGTGTGTGTGTGTGTGTGTGTGTGTGTGTGTGTGTGTGTGTGTGTGTGTGTGTGTGTGTGTGTGTGTGTACAACACCATAGTGTGTGTGTGTGTGTGTACAACACCATAGTGTGTGTGTGTGTGTGTGTGTGTACAACACCATAGTGTGTGTGTGTGTGTGTGTGTGTACAACACCATAGTGTGTGTGTGTGTGTGTGTGTGTACAACACCATAGTGTATGTGTGTGTGTGTGTGTACAACACCATAGTGTGTGTGTGTGTGTGTGTGTGTACAACACCATAGTGTATGTGTGTGTGTGTGTGTGTGTGTGTGTACAACACCATAGTGTATGTGTGTGTGTGTGTGTGTGTGTGTGTGTGTGTGTGTGTGTGTGTGTGTGTGTGTGTGTGTGTGTGTGTGTGTGTGTGTGTGTGTGTGTACAACACCATAGTGTATGTGTGTGTACTCACCTAGTTGTACTCACCTAGTTGTGTTTGCGGGGGTTGATCTCTGGCTCTTTGGTCCCGCCTCTCAACCATCAATCAACAGGTGTACAGATTCCTGAGCCTATCGGGCTCTATCATATCTACACTTGAAACTGTGTATGGAGTCAGCCTCCACCACATCACTTCCTAATGCATTCCATTTGCCAACCACTCTGACACTAAAAAAGTTCTTTCTAATATCTCTGTGGCTCATTTGGGCACTCAGTTTCCACCTGTGTCCCCTTGTGCGTGTTCCCCTTGTGTTAAATAGACTGTCTTTATCTACCCTATCAATTCCCTTCAGAATCTTGAATGTGGTGATCATGTCCCCCGTAACTCTTCTGTCTTCCAGCGAAGTGAGGTTTAATTCCCGTAGTCTCTCCTCGTAGCTCATACCTCTCAGCTCGGGTACTAGTCTGGTGGCAAACCTTTGAACCTTTTCCAGTTTAGTCTTATCCTTGACTAGATATGGACTCCATGCTGGGGCTACATACCCCAGGATTGGCTTGACATATGTGGTATACAAAGTTCTGAATGATTCTTTACACAAGTTTCTGAATGCCGTTCGTATGTTGGCCAGCCTGGCATATGCCGCTGATGTTATCCGCTTGATATGTGCTGCAGGAGACAGGTCTGGCGTGATATCAACCCCCAAGTCTTTTTCCTTCTCTGACTCCTGAAGAATTTCCTCTCCCAGATGATACCTTGTATCTGGCCTCCTGCTCCCTACACCTATCTTCATTACATTACATTTGGTTGGGTTAAACTCTAACAACCATTTGTTCGACCATTCCTTCAGCTTGTCTAGGTCTTCTTGAAGCCTCAAACAGTCCTCTTCTGTTTTAATCCTTCTCATAATTTTAGCATCGTCCGCAAACATTGAGAGAAATGAATCGATACCCTCTGGGAGATCATTTACATATATCAGAAACAAGATAGGACCGAGTACAGAGCCCTGTGAGACTCCACTGGTGACTTCACGCCAATCGGAGGTCTCACCCCTCACCGTAACTCTCTGCTTCCTATTGCTTAGATACTCCCTTATCCACTGGAGCACCTTACCAGCTACACCTGCCTGTCTCTCCAGCTTATGTACCAGCCTCTTATGCGGTACTGTGTCAAAGGCTTTCCGACAATCCAAGAAAATGCAGTCCGCCCAGCCCTCTCTTTCTTGCTTAATCTTTGTCACCTGATCGTAGAATTCTATCAAGCCTGTAAGGCAAGATTTACCCTCCCTGAACCCATGTTGGCGATTTGTCACGAAGTCCCTTCTCTCCAGATGTGTTACCAGGTTTTTTCTCGCGATCTTCTCCATCACCTTGCATGGTATACAAGTCAAGGACACTGGCCTGTGTGTGTGTGTGTGTGTGTGTGTGTGTGTGTGTGTGTGTGTGTGTGTGTGTGTGTGTGTGTGTGTGTGTGTGTGTGTGTGTGTGTGTGTGTGTGTGTACAACACCATAGTGTGTGTGTGTGTGTGTGTGTGTGTGTGTGTGTGTGTGTGTGTGTGTGTGTGTGTGTGTGTGTGTGTGTGTGTGTGTGTGTGTGTGAGAGTGTGTGTGTGTTTGTGTGTGTGTGTGTGTATAACACCACAGTGTACTCACCTATTTGTACTTGCAGGATCGAGCATTGACTCTTGGATCCCGCCTTTCCAGCTATCGGTTGTTTACAGCAATGACTCCTGTCCCATTTCCCTATCATACCTAGTTTTAAAAGTATGAATAGTATTTGCTTCCACAACCTGTTCCTCAAGTGCATTCCATTTTTCCACTACTCTCACGCTAAAAGAAAACTTCCTAACATCTCTGTGACTCATCTGAGTTTCCAGTTTCCACCCATGTCCCCTCGTTCTGTTATTATTACGTGTGAACATTTCATCTATTTCCACTTTGTCAATTCCCCTGAGTGTTTTATATGTTCCTATCATATCTCCTCTCTCCCTTCTTTTCTCTAGTGTCGTAAGGTTCAGTTCCTTCAGACGCTCTTCATATCCCATCCCTCGTAACTCTGGGACAAGCCTCGTCGCAAACCTCTGAACCTTCTCCAGTTTCCTTATGTGTTTCTTCAGGTGGGGGCTCCATGATGGCGCGGCATATTCTACGACGGGTCTCACGTAGGCAGTGTAAAGCGCCCTAAAAGCCTCCTCACTTAGGTTTCTGAATGAAGTTCTAATTTTCGCCAGTGTAGAGTACGCTGCTGTCGTTATCCTATTTATATGTGCCTCAGGAGATCTTTCCCGGTCTCTTTCTCGAATCGTTACAGGTAGGCAGTTCCCCTTCATTGTGTACTGTCCCTTTGGTCTCCTATCACCTGATCCCATTTCCATAACTTTACATTTACTGGTGTTGAACTCCAGTAGCCATTTCCCTGACCAACTCTGCAACCTATTTAAGTCCTCTTGGAGGATCCTAGTGTGTGTGCGTGTGTGTGTGTGTGTGTGTGTGTGTGTGTGTGTGTGTGTGTGTGTGTGTGTGTGTGTGTGTGTGTGTGTGTGTGTGTGTGTGTGTGTGTGTGTGTGTGTGTGTGTGTATGTGTGTGTGTGTGTGTGTGTGTGTACTCACCTATTTGTACTCACCTATTTGTGCTTGCGGGGGTTGAGCTTTGGCTCTTTGGTCCCGCCTCTCAACTGTCAATCAACTGGTGTACAGATTCCTGAGCCTACTGGGCTCTATCATATCTACATTTAAAACTGTGTATGGAGTCAGCCTCCACCACATCACTGCCTAATGCATTCCATCCGTTAACTACTCTGACACTGAAAAAGTTCCTTCTAACGTCTCTGTGGCTCATGTGGGTACTCAGTTTCCACATGTGTCCCCTTGTTCGCGTCCCACCAGTGTTGAATAGTTTATCCTTGTTTACCCGGTCGATTCCTCTGAGAATTTTGTAGGTTGTGATCATGTCTCCCCTTACTCTTCTGTCTTCCAGTGTCGTAAGGTGCATTTCCCGCAGCCTTTCCTCGTAACTCATGCCTCTTAGTTCTGGGACTAGTCTAGTGGCATACCTTTGGACTTTTTCCAGCTTCGTCTTGTGCTTGACAAGGTACGGGCTCCATGCTGGGGCCGCATACTCCAGGATTGGTCTTACATATGTGGTGTACAATATTCTGAATGATTCCTTACACAGGTTCCTGAACGCTGTTCTGATGTTAGCCAGCCTCGCATATGCCGCAGACGTTATTTTTTTTATGTGGGCTTCAGGAGACAGGTTTGGTGTGATATCAACTCCTAGATCTTTCTCTCTGTTCGTTTCATTAAGTACTTCATCTCCTATTCTGTATCCTGTGTTTGGCCTCCTATTTCCACCACCTAGTTTCATTACTTTGCATTTACTCGGGTTGAACTTCAACAGCCATTTGTTGAACCATTCACTCAGTCTGTCTAGGTCATCTTGTAGCCTCCTACTATCGTCCTCAGTTTCAATCCTCTTCATAATTTTTGCATCATCGGCAAACATTGAGAGAAACGATTCTATACCCTCTGGAAGATCATTTACATATATCAGAAACAGTATAGGTCCAAGGACTGACCCCTGCGGTACTCCACTCGTGTGTGTGTGTGTGTGTGTGTGTGTGTGTGTGTGTGTGTGTGTGTGTGTGTGTGTGTGTGTGTACAACACCACAGTGTGTGTACAACACCACAGTGTGTGTGTGTGTACAACACCACAGTGTGTGTGAACAACACCACAGTGTGTGTACAACACCACAGTGTGTGTACAACACCACAGTGTGTGTACAACACCACAGTGTGTGTGTACAACACCACAGTGTGTGTGTGTGTACAACACCGCAGTGTGTGTACAACACCACAGTGTGTGTACAACACCACAGTGTGTGTACAACACCAGTGTGTGTACAACACCACAGTGTGTGTGTACAACACCACAGTGTGTGTGTACAACACCACAGTGTGTGTGTACAACACCACAGTGTGTGTGTACAACACCACAGTGTATGTGTACAACACCACAGTGTGTGTACAACACCACAGTGTGTGTGTACAACACCACAGTGTGTGTGTACAACACCACAGTGTGTGTGTGCAACACCACAGTGTGTGTGAACAACACCACAGTGTGTGTACAACACCACAGTGTGTGTACAACACCACAGTGTGTGTACAACACCCCAGTGTGTGTACAACACCACAGTGTGTGTGTACAACACCAATGTGTGTGTGTACAACACCACAGTGTGTGTGTACAACACCACAGTGTGTGTACAACACCACAGTGTGTGTACAACACCACAGTGTGTGTGTGTACAACACCACAGTGTGTGTACAGCACCACAGTGTGTGTACAACACAACAGTGTGTGTGTACAACACCACAGTGTGTGTGTGTACAACACCACAGTGAGTTTGTACAACACCACAGTGTGTGTGTGTACATCACCACAGTGTGTGTGTACAACACCACAGTGAGTGTGTACAACACCACAGTGTGTGTACAACACCACAGTGTGTGTGTGTACATCACCACAGAGTGTGTGTACAACACCACAGTGTGTGTACAACACCACAGTGTGTGTGTGTACATCACCACAGTGTGTGTGTACAACACCACAGTGAGTGTGTAGAACACCACAGTGTGTGTGTACAACACCACAGTGTGTGTGTACAACACCATAGTGTGTGTGTACAACACCACAGTGTGTGTATGTACATCACCAGAGTGTGTGTGCACAACACCACAGTGTGTGTGTGTGTACATCACCACAGTGTGTGTGTACAACACCACAGTGTGTGTACAACACCACAGTGTGTGTGTGTACATCACCACAGTGTGTGTGTACAACACCACAGTGAGTGTGTAGAACACCACAGTGTGTGTGTACAACACCACAGTGTGTGTGTGTACAACACCACAGTGTGTGTGTACAACACCACAGTGTGTGTGAACAACACCACAGTGTGTGTGTACATCACCACAGTGTGTGTGTACAACACCACAGTGTGTGTGTACAACACCACAGTGTGTGTGTACAACACCACAGTGTGTGTGTGTACAACACCACAGTGTGTGTGTACATCACCACAGTGTGTGTGTGTACAACACCACAGTGTGTGTGTGTACAACACCACAGTGTGTGTGTACAACACCACAGTGTGTGTGTGTACAACACCACAGTGTGTGTGTACATCACCACAGTGTGTGTGTGTACAACACCACAGTGTGTGTGTACAACACCACAGTGTGTGTGTACATCACCACAGTGTGTGTGTGTACAACACCACAGTGTGTGTGTGTACAACACCACAGTGTGTGTGTACATCACCACAGTGTGTGTGTGTACAACACCACAGTGTGTGTGTGTACAACACCACAGTGTGTGTGTACAACACCACAGTGTGCGTGTACAACGCAATATTCAATATTTACATCCCAGTTGAAACCAAAATAACATATGTTTGTCGCTATAATTAGCAGAGGAGACCGCTAAGGACGCCAGCAACACCACCACGTGATGGCGCGGAGAGGCAGAGACTGGCTCCCTCCTGCACCAAGAGTGGAGGTCTCCTCCTCCTCCAGGAAGTCCCTCAGGATATCCTGGCAGCAGGAAGATGGCGGCTACGATATCACCAAGTACTCAGTGAAGGTGACGGCGCCCAAGAAGAAGACACTCAAGTTTAACTGCCCCGTCACGAGGGACGACCATCACGGGAAGGAACAGGTCCACCATTGTGAGGTAAGATGCTGTAGCCAGGGGAAGAGTGGGGGGTAACGAGACTAACGAGGGGGTGGAACGAGACTAACGAGGGGGTGGAACGAGACTAACGAGGGGGTGGAACGAGACTAACGAGGGGGTGGAACGAGACTAACGAGGGGGTAGAACGAGACTAACGAGGGGGTAGAACGAGACTAACGAGGGTAATGTAACGAGAGAGACGGTGTACTGAGCCGTCTCATTACGGCTGGGGAAGGTGTGTGGGGAATATATATATATATATATATATATATATATATATATATATATATATATATATATATATATATATATATATATATATATATATATATATATATATACACACTTCCTTCCCTGAAATCTTATAGTTCTCCAAGCCACTGCCTATTTACTAGGCATTAAAGATCCTTTCCGGAGTCATATAAATATATATATTTATCTAAATGTTTATTACTTGGTACAGCTGAAGGGGCTGTCGCCGCAGACGCATTACAACCTGACGGTGAAGGCGTGCGTGAAGGTGGAGGGGTGCAGCGTGCCCACCGTGCTGCTGGCGTACACTGCCGGCCCCGCCATACACCCCTTCCTCATCGCCCTGATTGTTATATGCCTCCTGCTGGTGGTCGCCTGCTTCGCTGTCAACTACGACGTGCTGCAGGCCCTGTGTTGGTAGGTGGTGTGCGTCGCTCTACGTCAGTGTGGCGGGGGGGGGGGGGAGGTGGTGTGCGTCGCTCTACGTCAGTGTGGGAGGGGGGGGGGGTAGGTGGTGTGCGTCGCTCTACGTCAGTGTGGCGGGGGGGGGGGGAGGTGGTGTGCGTCGCTCTACGTCAGTCTGGGAGGGGGTTGTAGGTGGTGTGTCGCTCTACGTCAGTGTGGGAGGGGGGGGGGTAGGTGGTGTACGTCGCTCTACGTCAGTGTGGGAGGGGGGGGGGGGGGTAGGTGGTGTGCGTCGCTCTACGTCAGTGTGGGAGGGGGGGGGGTAGGTGGTGTGCGTCGCTCTACGTCAGTCTGGGAGGGGGGGGGGTAGGTGGTGTGCGTCACTCTACGTCAGTCTGGGAGGGGGTTGTAGGTGGTGTGTCGCTCTACGTCAGTCTGGGGGGGGGGGTGGTAGGTGGTGTGCGTCGCTCCACGTCAGTGTGGGAGGGGGGGGGGTAGGTGGTGTGCGTCGCTCTACGTCAGTGTGGGAGGGGGGGGGTAGGTGGTGTGCGTCGCTCTACGTCAGTGTTGGGGGGTGGGGGGTAGGTGGTGTGCGTCGCTCTACGTCAGTGTTGGGGGGTGGGGGGTAGGTGGTGTGCGTCGCTCTACGTCAGTGTTGGGGGGTGGGGGGTAGGTGGTGTGCGTCGCTCCACGTCAGTGTGGGAGGGGGGGGGTAGGTGGTGTGTGTCACTCTACGTCAGTCTGGGAGGGGGGGGGTAGGTGGTGTGCGTCACTCTACGTCAGTCTGGGAGGGGGGGGGGGTAGGTGGTGTGCGTCACTCTACGTCAGTCTGGGAGGGGGTTGTAGGTGGTGTGTCGCTCTACGTCAGTCTGGGAGGGGGTTGTAGGTGGTGTGCGTCGCTCTACGTCAGTCTGGGGGGGGGGTAGGTGGTGTGCGTCGCTCCACGTCAGTGTGGGAGGGGGGGGGGGTAGGTGGTGTGCGTCACTCTACGTCAGTCTGGGAGGGGGTTGTAGGTGGTGTGTCGCTCTACGTCAGTCTGGGGGGGGGTGGTAGGTGGTGTGCGTCGCTCCACGTCAGTGTGGGAGGGGGGGGGGGGTAGGTGGTGTGCGTCGCTCTACGTCAGTGTGGGAGGGGGGGGGTAGGTGGTGTGCGTCGCTCTACGTCAGTGTTGGGGGGTGGGGGGTAGGTGGTGTGCGTCGCTCTACGTCAGTGTTGGGGGGTGGGGGGTAGGTGGTGTGCGTCGCTCTACGTCAGTGTTGGGGGGTGGGGGGTAGGTGGTGTGCGTCGCTCCACGTCAGTGTGGGAGGGGGGGGGGTAGGTGGTGTGTGTCACTCTACGTCAGTCTGGGAGGGGGGGGGGTAGGTGGTGTGCGTCACTCTACGTCAGTCTGGGAGGGGGGGGGGGTAGGTGGTGTGTGTCACTCTACGTCAGTGTGGGAGGGGGTGGTAGGTGGTGTGCGTCACTCTACGTCAGTGTGGGAGGGTGGGGGGTCGGTGGTGTGCGTCGCTCTACGTCAGTCTGGGAGGGGGGGGGTAGGTGGTGTGCGTCGCTCTACGTCAGTCTGGGGGGGGGGTAGGTGGTGTGCGTCGCTCTACGTCAGTCTGGGGGGAGGTGCTAGGTGGTGTGCGTCGCTCTACGTCAGTCTGGGGGGGGTAGGTGGTGTGCGTCGCTCTACGTCAGTCTGGGGGGGGTAGGTGGTGTGCGTCGCTCTACGTCAGTCTGGGGGGAGGTGCTAGGTGGTGTGCGTTGCTCTACGTCAGTCTGGGGGGAGGTGCTAGGTGGTGTGCGTCGCTCTACGTCAGTCTGGGGGGGTGGTAGGTGGTGTGCGTCGCTCTACGTCAGTCTGGGGGGGTGGTAGGTGGTGTGCGTCGCTCTACGTCAGTCTGGGGGGGTGGTAGGTGGTGTGCGTCGCTCTACGTCAGTCTGGGGGGAGGTGCTAGGTGGTGTGCGTTGCTCTACGTCAGTCTGGGGGGAGGTGCTAGGTGGTGTGCGTCGCTCTACGTCAGTCTGGGGGGGTGGTAGGTGGTGTGCGTCGCTCTACGTCAGTCTGGGGGGGTGGTAGGTGGTGTGCGTCGCTCTACGTCAGTCTGGGGGGGGGGTAGGTGGTGTGCGTCGCTCTACGTCAGTCTGGGGGGAGGTGCTAGGTGGTGTGCGTCGCTCTACGTCAGTCTGGGAGGGTGGTAGGTGGTGTGCGTCGCTCTACGTCAGTCTGGGGGGGGTGCTAGGTGGTGTGCGTCGCTCTACGTCAGTCTGGGGGGGGTGGTAGGTGGTGTGCGTCGCTCTACGTCAGTCTGGGGGGGGTAGGTGGTGTGCGTCGCTCTACGTCAGTCTGGGAGGGGGGTAGGTGGTGTGCGTCGCTCTACGTCAGTGTGGGAGGGGGGGGGTAGGTGGTGTGCGTCGCTCTACGTCAGTGTGGGAGGGGGGGGGTAGGTGGTGTGCGTCGCTCTACGTCAGTCTGGGAGGGGGGGGGTAGGTGGTGTGCGTCACTCTACGTCAGTCTGGGGGAGTGGTAGGTGGTGTGCGTCGCTCTACGTCAGTCTGGGAGGGGGGGGTAGGTGGTGTGCGTCGCTCTACGTCAGTCTGGGAGGGGGGGGTAGGTGGTGTGCGTCGCTCTACGTCAGTCTGGGAGGGGGGGGTAGGTGGTGTGCGTCACTCTACGTCAGTCTGGGGGAGTACGTAGGTGGTGTGCGTCGCTCTACGTCAGTGTGGGGGGTTGGTAGGTGGTGTGCGTCGCTCTACGTCAGTCTGGGAGGGGGGGGGGTAGGTGGTGTGCGTCGCTCTACGTCAGTGTGGGAGGGGTGGTAGGTGGTGTGCGTCGCTCTACGTCAGTCTGGGAGGGGGGGTAGGTGGTGTGCGTCGCTCTACGTCAGTCTGTGGGGGGGGGGGTAGGTGGTGTGTGTCGCTCCACGTCAGTGTGGGAGGGGGGGTAGGTGGTGTGCGTCGCTCTACGTCAGTGTGGGAGGGGGGGGTAGGTGGTGTGCGTCGCTCTACGTCAGTCTGGGAGGGGGGGGTAGGTGGTGTGCGTCGCTCTACGTCAGTCTGGGAGGGGGGGTAGGTGGTGTGCGTCGCTCTACGTCAGTCTGGGAGGGGGGGTAGGTGGTGTGCGTCGCTCTACGTCAGTCTGGGGGGGGGTAGGTGGTGTGCGTCGCTCTACGTCAGTCTGGGGGGGGGGGGAAGGTGGTGTGCGTCGCTCTACGTCAGTGTGGGTGGGGGGGGGTAGGTGGTGTGCGTCGCTCTACGTCAGTGTGGGAGGGGGGGTAGGTGGTGTGCGTCGCTCTACGTCAGTCTGGGAGGGGGGTAGGTGGTGTGCGTCGCTCTACGTCAGTCTGGGGGGGGGTAGGTGGTGTGTGTCGCTCTACGTCAGTGTGGGAGGGGGGGGGGTTGGTGGTGTGTGTCGCTCTACGTAAGTCTGGGGGGGGGGGTAGGTGGTGTGTGTCGCTCAACGTCAGTCTGGGAGGGGGGGTTGGTGGTGTGTGTCGCTCTACGTCAGTCTGGGGGGGGGTAGGTGGTGTGTGTCGCTCTACGTCAGTCTGGGGGGGGGGGTAGGTGGTGTGCGTCGCTCTACGTCAGTCTGGGAGGGGGGTGGTAGGTGGTGTGTGTCGCTCTTCTTCAGTCTGGGGGGGGGTAGGTGGTGTGCGTCGCTCTACGTCAGTCTGGGAGGGGGGGGGGGTTGGTGGTGTGTGTCGCTCTACGTCAGTCTGGGGGGGGGTAGGTGGTGTGTGTCGCTCTACGTCAGTCTGGGGGGGGGGTAGGTGGTGTGCGTCGCTCTACGTCAGTCTGGGGGGGGTAGGTGGTGTGCGTCGCTCTACGTCAGTCTGGGGGGGTAGGTGGTGTGCGTCGCTCTACGTCAGTCTGGGAGGGGGTGGTAGGTGGTGTGCGTCGCTCTACGTCAGTCTGGGGGGGGGGGTAGGTGGTGTGCGTCGCTCTACGTCAGTCTGGGAGGGGGTGGTAGGTGGTGTGCGTCGCTCTACGTCAGTCTGGGGGGTTGGTAGGTGGTGTGCGTCGCTCTACGTCAGTCTGGGAGGGGGTGGTAGGTGGTGTGCGTCGCTCTACGTCAGTCTGGGGGGTTGGTAGGTGGTGTGCGTCGCTCTACGTCAGTCTGGGGGGTTGGTAGGTGGTGTGCGTTGCTCTACGTCAGTCTGGGAAGGGGGGGTAGGTGGTGTGCGTCGCTCTACGCCAGTCTGGGAGGGGGGGGGGGTAGGTGGTGTGCGTCACTCTACGTCAGTCTGGGAGGGGGTGGTAGGTGGTGTGCGTCGCTCTACGTCAGTCTGGGAGGGGGGGGTAGGTGGTGTGCGTCGCTCTACGTCAGTCTGGGAGGGGGGGTAGGTGGTGTGCGTCGCTCTACGTCAGTCTGGGAGGGGGGGGGGTAGGTGGTGTGCGTCACTCTACGTCAGTCTGGGAGGGGGTGGTAGGTGGTGTGCGTCGCTCTACGTCAGTCTGGGAGGGGGGGGGGTAGGTGGTGTGCGTCGCTGTACGTCAGTCTGGGAGGGGGGGTAGGTGGTGTGCGTCGCTCTACGTCAGTCTGGGAGGGGGTGGTAGGTGGTGTGCGTCGCTCTACGTCAGTCTGGGGGGGTGGTAGGTGGTGTGCGTCACTCTACGTCAGTCTGGGAGGGGGGTAGGTGGTGTGCGTCGCTCTACGTCAGTCTGGGAGGGGGGGTAGGTGGTGTGCGTCGCTCTACGTCAGTCTGGGAGGGGGTGGAAGGTGGTGTGCGTCACTCTACGTCAGTTTGGGGGGGTGGTAGGTGGTGTGCGTCACTCTACGTCAGTCTGGGAGGGGGGGGGTAGGTGGTGTGCGTCGCTCCACGTCAGTGTGGGAGGGGGGGGTAGGTGGTGTGCGTCACTCTACGTCAGTCTGGGAGGGGGTTGTAGGTGGTGTGTCGCTCTACGTCAGTCTGGGGGGGGGTGGTAGGTGGTGTGCGTCGCTCCACGTCAGTGTGGGAGGGGGGGGGGTAGGTGGTGTGCGTCGCTCTACGTCAGTGTGGGAGGGGGGGGGTAGGTGGTGTGCGTCGCTCTACGTCAGTGTTGGGGGGTGGGGGGTAGGTGGTGTGCGTCGCTCTACGTCAGTGTTGGGGGGTGGGGGGTAGGTGGTGTGCGTCGCTCTACGTCAGTGTTGGGGGGTGGGGGGTAGGTGGTGTGCGTCGCTCCACGTCAGTGTGGGAGGGGGGGGGGGTAGGTGGTGTGTGTCACTCTACGTCAGTCTGGGAGGGGGGGGGGGTAGGTGGTGTGCGTCACTCTACGTCAGTCTGGGAGGGGGGGGGGTAGGTGGTGTGTGTCACTCTACGTCAGTGTGGGAGGGGGTGGTAGGTGGTGTGCGTCACTCTACGTCAGTGTGGGAGGGTGGGGGGTCGGTGGTGTGCGTCGCTCTACGTCAGTCTGGGAGGGGGGGGGGTAGGTGGTGTGCGTCGCTCTACGTCAGTCTGGGGGGGGGTAGGTGGTGTGCGTCGCTCTACGTCAGTCTGGGGGGAGGTGCTAGGTGGTGTGCGTCGCTCTACGTCAGTCTGGGGGGGGTAGGTGGTGTGCGTCGCTCTACGTCAGTCTGGGGGGGGTAGGTGGTGTGCGTCGCTCTACGTCAGTCTGGGGGGAGGTGCTAGGTGGTGTGCGTTGCTCTACGTCAGTCTGGGGGGAGGTGCTAGGTGGTGTGCGTCGCTCTACGTCAGTCTGGGGGGGTGGTAGGTGGTGTGCGTCGCTCTACGTCAGTCTGGGGGGGTGGTAGGTGGTGTGCGTCGCTCTACGTCAGTCTGGGGGGGTGGTAGGTGGTGTGCGTCGCTCTACGTCAGTCTGGGGGGAGGTGCTAGGTGGTGTGCGTTGCTCTACGTCAGTCTGGGGGGAGGTGCTAGGTGGTGTGCGTCGCTCTACGTCAGTCTGGGGGGGTGGTAGGTGGTGTGCGTCGCTCTACGTCAGTCTGGGGGGGTGGTAGGTGGTGTGCGTCGCTCTACGTCAGTCTGGGGGGGGGGTAGGTGGTGTGCGTCGCTCTACGTCAGTCTGGGGGGAGGTGCTAGGTGGTGTGCGTCGCTCTACGTCAGTCTGGGGGGGTGGTAGGTGGTGTGCGTCGCTCTACGTCAGTCTGGGGGGGGTGCTAGGTGGTGTGCGTCGCTCTACGTCAGTCTGGGGGGGGTGGTAGGTGGTGTGCGTCGCTCTACGTCAGTCTGGGGGGGGTAGGTGGTGTGCGTCGCTCTACGTCAGTCTGGGAGGGGGGTAGGTGGTGTGCGTCGCTCTACGTCAGTGTGGGAGGGGGGGGGGTAGGTGGTGTGCGTCGCTCTACGTCAGTGTGGGAGGGGGGGGTAGGTGGTGTGCGTCGCTCTACGTCAGTCTGGGAGGGGGGGGTAGGTGGTGTGCGTCACTCTACGTCAGTCTGGGGGAGTGGTAGGTGGTGTGCGTCGCTCTACGTCAGTCTGGGAGGGGGGGGTAGGTGGTGTGCGTCGCTCTACGTCAGTCTGGGAGGGGGGGGTAGGTGGTGTGCGTCGCTCTACGTCAGTCTGGGAGGGGGGGGTAGGTGGTGTGCGTCACTCTACGTCAGTCTGGGGGAGTACGTAGGTGGTGTGCGTCGCTCTACGTCAGTGTGGGGGGTTGGTAGGTGGTGTGCGTCGCTCTACGTCAGTCTGGGAGGGGGGGGGGTAGGTGGTGTGCGTCGCTCTACGTCAGTGTGGGAGGGGTGGTAGGTGGTGTGCGTCGCTCTACGTCAGTCTGGGAGGGGGGGTAGGTGGTGTGCGTCGCTCTACGTCAGTCTGTGGGGGGGGGGGGGGGTAGGTGGTGTGTGTCGCTCCACGTCAGTGTGGGAGGGGGGGTAGGTGGTGTACGTCGCTCTACGTCAGTCTGGGAGGGGGGGGTAGGTGGTGTGCGTCGCTCTACGTCAGTCTGGGAGGGGGGGTAGGTGGTGTGCGTCGCTCTACGTCAGTCTGGGAGGGGGGGTAGGTGGTGTGCGTCGCTCTACGTCAGTCTGGGGGGGGGTAGGTGGTGTGCGTCGCTCTACGTCAGTCTGGGGGGGGGGGAAGGTGGTGTGCGTCGCTCTACGTCAGTGTGGGAGGGGGGGGTAGGTGGTGTGCGTCGCTCTACGTCAGTGTGGGAGGGGGGGTAGGTGGTGTGCGTCGCTCTACGTCAGTCTGGGAGGGGGGTAGGTGGTGTGCGTCGCTCTACGTCAGTCTGGGGGGGGGGTAGGTGGTGTGTGTCGCTCTACGTCAGTGTGGGAGGGGGGGGGGGTTGGTGGTGTGTGTCGCTCTACGTCAGTCTGGGGGGGGGGTAGGTGGTGTGTGTCGCTCAACGTCAGTCTGGGAGGGGGGGTTGGTGGTGTGTGTCGCTCTACGTCAGTCTGGGGGGGGGTAGGTGGTGTGTGTCGCTCTACGTCAGTCTGGGGGGGGGTAGGTGGTGTGCGTCGCTCTACGTCAGTCTGGGAGGGGGGTGGTAGGTGGTGTGTGTCGCTCTTCTTCAGTCTGGGGGGGGGTAGGTGGTGTGCGTCGCTCTACGTCAGTCTGGGAGGGGGGGGGGTTGGTGGTGTGTGTCGCTCTACGTCAGTCTGGGGGGGGGGTAGGTGGTGTGTGTCGCTCTACGTCAGTCTGGGGGGGGGGTAGGTGGTGTGCGTCGCTCTACGTCAGTCTGGGGGGGGGTAGGTGGTGTGCGTCGCTCTACGTCAGTCTGGGGGGGTAGGTGGTGTGCGTCGCTCTACGTCAGTCTGGGAGGGGGTGGTAGGTGGTGTGCGTCGCTCTACGTCAGTCTGGGGGGGGGGTAGGTGGTGTGCGTCGCTCTACGTCAGTCTGGGAGGGGGTGGTAGGTGGTGTGCGTCGCTCTACGTCAGTCTGGGGGGTTGGTAGGTGGTGTGCGTCGCTCTACGTCAGTCTGGGAGGGGGTGGTAGGTGGTGTGCGTCGCTCTACGTCAGTCTGGGGGGTTGGTAGGTGGTGTGCGTCGCTCTACGTCAGTCTGGGGGGTTGGTAGGTGGTGTGCGTCGCTCTACGTCAGTCTGGGAAGGGGGGGTAGGTGGTGTGCGTCGCTCTACGCCAGTCTGGGAGGGGGGGGGGTAGGTGGTGTGCGTCACTCTACGTCAGTCTGGGAGGGGGTGGTAGGTGGTGTGCGTCGCTCTACGTCAGTCTGGGAGGGGGGGGTAGGTGGTGTGCGTCGCTCTACGTCAGTCTGGGAGGGGGGGTAGGTGGTGTGCGTCGCTCTACGTCAGTCTGGGAGGGGGGGGGGTAGGTGGTGTGCGTCACTCTACGTCAGTCTGGGAGGAGGTGGTAGGTGGTGTGCGTCGCTCTACGTCAGTCTGGGAGGGGGGGGGTAGGTGGTGTGCGTCGCTGTACGTCAGTCTGGGAGGGGGGGTAGGTGGTGTGCGTCGCTCTACGTCAGTCTGGGAGGGGGTGGTAGGTGGTGTGCGTCGCTCTACGTCAGTCTGGGGGGGTGGTAGGTGGTGTGCGTCACTCTACGTCAGTCTGGGAGGGGGGTAGGTGGTGTGCGTCGCTCTACGTCAGTCTGGGAGGGGGGGTAGGTGGTGTGCGTCGCTCTACGTCAGTCTGGGAGGGGGTGGTAGGTGGTGTGCGTCACTCTACGTCAGTTTGGGGGGGTGGTAGGTGGTGTGCGTCACTCTACGTCAGTCTGGGAGGGGGGGGTAGGTGGTGTGCGTCGCTCTACGTCAGTCTGGGAGGGGGGGGGGGTAGGTGGTGTGCGTCGCTCTACGTCAGTCTGGGAGGGGGTGGTAGGTGGTGTGCGTCGCTCTACGTCAGTCTGGGAGGGGGTGGTAGGTGGTGTGCGTCGCTCTACGTCAGTCTGGGGGGTTGGTAGGTGGTGTGCGTCGCTCTACGTCAGTCTGGGGGGTTGGTAGGTGGTGTGCGTCGCTCTACGTCAGTCTGGGGGGGGTAGGTGGTGTGCGTCGCTCTACGTCAGTCTGGGGGGGGTAGGTGGTGTGCGTCGCTCTACGTCAGTCTGGGAGGGGGGGGTAGGTGGTGTGCGTCGCTCCACGTCAGTCTGGGGGGGGGGGGTAGGTGGTGTGCGTCACTCTACGTCAGTCTGGGGGGGGTAGGTGGTGTGCGTCGCTCTACGTCAGTCTGGGGGGGGGGTAGGTGGTGTGCGTCACTCTACGTCAGTGTGGGAGGGGGGGGGGTAGGTGGTGTACGTCGCTCTACGTCAGTGTGGGAGGGGGGGGGGTAGGTGGTGTGCGTCGCTCTACGTCAGTCTGGGAGGGGGGGGGTAGGTGGTGTGCGTCACTCTACGTCAGTGTGGGAGGAGGGGGGGTAGGTGGTGTGCGTCGCTCTACGTCAGTCTGGGGGGGGGTAGGTGGTGTGCGTCACTCTACGTCAGTGTGGGTGGGGGGGGGGTAGGTGGTGTACGTCGCTCTACGTCAGTGTGGGAGGGGGGGGGGTAGGTGGTGTGCGTCGCTCCACGTCAGTCTGGGAGGGTGGGGTAGGTGGTGTGCGTCACTCTACGTCAGTGTGGGAGGGGGGGGGGTAGGTGGTGTACGTCGCTCTACGTCAGTGTGGGGGGAGTTAGGTAGAGTGCATCGAAAGTGTGTTTTAGATTAGTTAGGGAGTCTGGCGTTTTCTGTGATTGAGAATACGGACTGATTCTCCGTATTCGGATTCTTGATTCGGTTTTTAGGGAGAGGCCAAGTTTTATTTTGGTTTGACAAGGGCCGTTGTGTGTATTTTTTTTTTTTAGGTCGAGAGAGGTGAATGTTTATTTTGTTTTAAGGAGCTATGAGAGGAATTTATTTTGATTGAGGAAAAGGATAGCTATGTTTTCATTTCTTGTTTTCATTCTACTCATTATGTTCAATTAGTATTAAGCTTGTCATTTAAGTTTATCATGCCCGAAACGCTTTGCGTAATAGTGGCTTTAGGCATTGTATGTACTAGCTATACCTATAAGTCAAACAATCCTTGTAAATATTTATTGTATGTATGTACCTTACCTAAATAAAATTGTATTGTATTGTATTGTATTGTATTTGGAGAGCGAGAGAGAAAAGTGTGTTTGATACTGATGAAAGTAAATAAGGAGTTATAAAGTGAAAACAACAACATTTCTTAGAAAATATGAAGTCATGGAAAGAAATACGTATGATTAGCAATAAGTATGTTAGAATGTTAACTTAAGAGTGTAACAACTAAACGTAGATGGATAGAGAACATGGAGAGTGTGATGGCTGGATCTGATGTAACAAGGACCATCTGTGGGATAGAATATAATCAGAAAGCGGCAAGTAAAACACTGTTGAATCTGTAGTGGGAAAGTTGCTAGAACTTTGGAAGTATCTACAAAAATGATTAATTGAAGTGGAGAAAATGAATGGTTTCAATGTCAAGAAATTAGACAGAAGCCTCAGACCACCGAAATTGTGATAGATGGTTGAAAAACAGGTGTAATTGTAACACAGGAAAAATTGTGATAGATGGTTGAAAAACAGGTGTAATTGTAACACAGGAAAAATTGTGATAGATGGTTGAAAAACAGGTGTAATTGTAACACAGGAAAAATTGTGATAGATGGTTGAAAAACAGGTGTAATTGTAACACAGGAAAAATTGTGATAGATGGTTGAAAAACAGGTGTAATTGTAACACAGGAAAAATTGTGATAGATGGTTGAAAAACAGGTGTAATTGTAACACAGGAAAAATTGTGATAGATGGTTGAAAAACAGGTGTAATTGTAACACAGGAAAAATTGTGATAGATGGTTGAAAAACAGGTGTAATTGTAACACAGGAAAAATGAAAAACAGGTGTTTTCTCACGGAAGCTGGACCTAGATTCACGAAGCTCCATGTATTTCTTCGTAAGTAGTCGTTTTATGGACGTTCTTAAGTACTGGCTAAGAACGTCCTTACATGCGATTCAGGAAGATGTACTTACGAAGTTATTAGCAAGTTTCAAGAAGTCTCGTAAGATGTTACTAGGGCTTTTCGTTTGACCAATTAGAGAGCAGGCAACATTCTTCATCTTAAAGATTTAGCCAATCACGACGCTGGCTTATCGGAGCTCACTTGCCACCTAGTTACGTCAAATTTTCTTATAACATTAGTATATTTCGAAGTAAAACTATGTTTTTTTTTCAACTTCTACAGCCAGCACCGACATTGTAGTAAACAAATATGTTACATTTTTTGTTTATCTACATAATTCTCGGAGATATTGTGTAGCTGTCCTTGTCGCTCGGATGATGCGCTGACAATTATTGTGTGTGTATATATATGTATATATATATATATATATATATATATATATATATATATATATATATATATATATATATATATATATATATATATATATATATATAAATATATATACTAGCAGTACCCTGCCACGCGTTGCTGAGCCACAGCCACCCTCCCTTGTCTCCCAGTCCTCCCCACCATTTCCCCTCCTCCGTCCCCTCTTCCTCCCAACCATTCCCCACTCCCCTATCCCCTCGTCCTCCCTACCATTCCCCCCCTACCCCGTCTCTTTGTCCTCCCCACCATTCCCCACTCCCTCGTTCGATGCATTCCCAAATGATCTGATGTTCCCATCAGAAAATTGAGACCTTCAAATGATATGATGTTCCCATCACTGAAATATAAAAAAAAAGTTGGAAAACAAAATAAAAAATATAAAAAATAAGCTATACTCACGAAATGAGCGGTATGGTAAACAACACAGCTCAATTCCAATGCAATGTCACACAAAATAATTAAATCAGAATGAAAGTAAATCGGAATCTATGAAAATTATATTGATCAATGAAATCGAAAACATTGAAATGGAATCGTAACATATTTATTTTAGCGTGTGTTGCTCTTACGTGCAGCAGATGGTGGTGTTTTTTTTTAAAAAAGACTGTTTTTACCACAGGTGTCCCACAGGTGTGGCATCTATACTTATACTTACGAAATTTACGGTATGGTAAAAAAACACAGCTCAATTCCAACACAATGTCAAACAAAATAATTAAATAAAAATTAAAATAAATCGAAGTCTACGAAAATTCAATTTATCAATGCAAATGGAAACATTGAAATGGAATCGTAACATATTTAGTATAGCATGTGTTGCTATTACATGCAACAGATGGCGGTGTTTAAAAAAAAAAGCATGTTTTTACCTGTCACAGGTGTGGCATCTATATAGAAGGTATATAAGAACACAGGCGTATTCGAATGGAACTTTGTGTTAAAATTTCAAAGCAATCGGTAAAGAACTTTCGGAGATTATCGGTTATGCACAAACGAACATTTCCATTTTTATTTATATAGATTGGAAGGAGGAGTTTACTCATCTGGTAACTAATAATTTGGTAAAGTGTAATTTGTTAATTTCAGTCCTGAGACTGTTGAATTAAGTATTTATTGATAAATTATATGGGTATTAAATTGATTTCTGCTACGTGTCAAACAAATCTCATTTTCAAGAGGAAATTGACACGAGTACAATTTTCTATGAATGAGTAACTAAAATATTAATTTAATTTTAGATAAATATAAATCAGCAGTATTATTATTTTCTGCAAATTGTATTAGAATTTTGTAATGTTGTCGGGAATTTCCAACACCTTCCACACACCACTACTTAACACACAATTCACATAATCATTTTTCCTAACACAATAATGAGTAATATCCCTCCAAACAGCCCGTCGTATGACCGCAAACGATCAGTGGAATATCATTCAACCGGCTCCACAACTCCCCCCTCATCCACCACCCCCACAGCTACCACCTCAACCAGCCACCACGGTAAGGTAGTGTGAAGTTGTCCTAGTGATACGTTGTGTCTCATGTGGCCCACTCAGCTTAGACCGGCTCACTCTTAGATGATTGGGTGCTCATGGTGGGGGAGTGGGTCACCCACCATGAGTGGGTTACTCACCATGAGTGGGTTACTCATCATGAGTGGGTCACCCACCATGAGTGGGTTACTCACCATGAGTGGGTTACTCACCATGAGTGGGTTACTCACTATCATTGGGTTTGTCACTGAAATCATGGCTTGGTGCCCAACTAATTCATCATCGAATTCATCGGCGCTTTTAAGCAAGTTTACCCTAAAAATTAATCAGGACGTATGTCCTAAAATTAATTTGTTCTGTGTTAGTCCTAAGCTCTTCGCTACAAGGGGGACTAAGAGAGACACGCTCGAGATGCCCCTCTGTTTATGATACAAATATTTCGACAGAATTAAAAGGGAGCAATTCCTCCGAATTTAGTGTGAGACATCAAATGGAAAATCATTAATTAACACTCGACAAATACAATGTAACACTAACGAGATAGGTCCATAGTTTTAACA
Source organism: Procambarus clarkii (assembly GCF_040958095.1). Classification (NCBI taxonomy): domain Eukaryota; kingdom Metazoa; phylum Arthropoda; class Malacostraca; order Decapoda; family Cambaridae; genus Procambarus; species Procambarus clarkii. Next base: position 39,752,474 of record NC_091153.1, read on the forward strand.
CATATTGCTATTGGGTATATGCCCAACATGGTCGGGATGAGGTTGACATAAATGTCACGAGTTCCTAGTGACATACTGCCAAAGTTACCCCCCCCCCCCCCCGCAACTAATTTTGCAATGTCAAAATAATGAAATTTAGAAATTATTTTTTGTGTTTCTCTTATATTTAGCGTTTGTATATTGTAAAACATTAATTGCCGATTCTGGCAAAATAAAAAAGGATCATATTTTACCTGTAATTAGCCAGGATATGGGACAGCAGGCTGCCTTGGGGCTAGTAGGGGGGGGGGAAGAAGATGAGGCGCAGAGAGAGAGAGAGAGAGAGAGAGAGAGAGAGAGAGAGAGAGAGAGAGAGAGAGAGTGGGGAGAGAGAAAAATAGGAGAAAGATACTTCACTCACACCCACCCATCACCCTGCAAAGTTTACAAGTTTACAATCTGGCCCTAAGCACCAGGCCTCCAATCGTAGACAGACAACCAAACATAAAAAGCAACTTATTTCATACATATATATTTATATGTTCCAAGGTTGATCTAGCATTTATATGTGCCAGGTTGCTCTGCTATATCCACCAGCAGCTTTTAATAACTATTATGTTATTATAAACAGAAATCACAATAGCGTGATGCATCAAACTCTGGTTTGTGTCTCGGAGAGACTTCAGGAACCGTTGGTAAATCAGGATGATTTCCCAGTTGCAATTCTTTTAACCATGTCGTAGCTCAGTCGATTAAGGTTGCGTCTGGGGTCCTCTAAGACGTAGGGTCGAACCCTCGTCACGGCCCTTGTGGGTTGGTTTATGTTATTATAAAGTTTTGCAGGAGTATGCAAGCCATAGATCACTAAGAACTCTAAATGACCCGACCAGGATTCGAACCAATGACGTCAAGGATCACCCCTAAACATAGACAGTACCGTGACCACCGCACCATTGATAAATAAATAAATATATATATATATATATATATATATATATATATATATATATATATATATATATATATATATATATATATAGGTACGATATATATATCGTATCTAGTAGCCAGAACGCAGTTCTTGGCCTACTATGCAAGGCCCGATTTGCGAAATAAGCCAAGTTTTCCAGAATTTCAATATTTTTCTATTTTTTTTTCTCATGAAATGATAAAGCTATTAATTTCATTATGTATGAGCTAATTTTTTTTTTAATTTTAATTAAAACTAACGTAGATATATGACCGGATCTAACCAACCCTACCTAACCTAACCTAACATAACTAAATCAATAATTTATGTTCTTAATATAATATAATAATATTTAAAATAAACCAATACGAAACAATTTATTGAAAATAAAGAAAATCACTCGGCCTATTAGGCAAATTGGGCCTTGCATAGTACGCCAAGAAGAGCGCACTGGCTACTAGGTACGACATACATACATACATACATATATATATATATATATATATATATATATATATATATATATATATATATATATATATATATATATTTATATATATATATATATATATATATATATATATATATATATATATATATATATATATATATATATTTATATATATATATATATATATATATATATATATATATATATATATATATATATATATATATATATATATATATATATATATATGTCGTACCTAGTAGCCAGAACGCACTTCTATGCCTACTATGCATGGCCCGATTTGCCTAATAAGGCAAGTTTTCATGAATTAATTGTTTTTCGACTACCTAACCTACCTAACCTAACCTAACCTAACTTTTTCCAGCTACCTAACCTAACCTAACCTATAAAGATAGGTTAGGTTAGGTTAGGTAGGGTTGGTTAGGTTCGGTCATATATCTACGTTAATTTTAACTCCAATAACAAAAAATTGACCTCATACATAATGAAATGGGTAGCTTTATCTTTTCATAAGAAAACAATTAGAGAAAATATATCAATTCATGAAAACTTGGCTTTTTAGGCAAATCGGGCCTTGCATAGTAGGCATAGAAGTGCGTTCTGGCTACTAGGTACGATATATATATATATATATATATATATATATATATATATATATATATATATATATATATATATATATATATATATATATATATATATATATAATATATATATAGACAGTCATTACAAACTATAACGTACTAATAACTAGAGGTGATGCCTTTTTATTCTAGAAAAAATTCTAGATTATATTTTGGAAAATATATTATTTTTCATACAAAACACAGTTTTCTCACACGCTTATCTAACCAGTAATTTATACTAACTAATACTTATATATAATAATATAACTATAAATGTAAAAAGCAAACAGCTTTTTTCATGATGAACTGTGAATGACATTGCAATTGACTCACTTGATCAGACCACACACTAGAAAGTGAAGGGACGACGACGTTTCGGGCCGTCCTGGACCATTCTCAAGTCAATTGTCGACATGAGAATGGTCCAGGACGGACCGAAACGTCGTCGTCCCATCACCTTCTAGTGTGTGGTCTGGTCAACATTTCATCCACGTTATTGTGACTCCTCGTCTGCAACTGACTCGGTTTTTACCTCGCCCTCAGGTGGACAACAGCTTCACCACTACTCCATGCAATCTTCAAAAGCCTTGACAAATGTAAGTGTAAATATCCTGAAAACTGTAGGTGTAAATGTCCTCAAAACAATAGGTGTAAATGCCCTCAAAACTATAGGTGTAAATGCCCTCAAAACAATAGGTGTAAATGCCCTCAAAACTATAGGTGTAAATGCCCTCAAAACAATAGGTGTAAATACCCTCAAAACTATAGGTGTAAATGCCCTCAAAACTGTAGGTGTAAATGCCCTCAAAACTGTAGGTGTAAATGCCCTCAAAACTATAGGTGTAAATGCCCTCAAAACTGTAGGTGTAAATGCCCTCAAAACTATAGGTGTAAATGCCCTCAAAACTGTAGGTGTAAATGTCCTCAAAACAATAGGTGTAAATACCCTCAAAACTATAGGTGTAAATGGCCTCAAAACTATAGGTGTAAATGCCCTCAAAACAATAGGTGTAAATGCCCTCAAAACTATAGGTGTAAATGCCCTCAAAACTATAGGTGTAAATGCCCTCAAAACTGTAGGTGTAAATGCCCTCAAAACTATAGGTGTAAATGCCCTCAAAACTATAGGTGTAAATGCCCTCAAAACTGTAGGTGTAAATGCCCTCAAAACTATAGGTGTAAATGCCCTCAAAACTATAGGTGTAAATGCCCTCAAAACTATAGGTGTAAATGCCCTCAAAACTATAGGTGTAAATGCCCTCAAAACTATAGGTGTAAATGCCCTCAAAACTATAGGTGAAAATGCCCTCAAAGCTATAGGTGAAAATGCCCTCAAAACTATAGGTGAAAATGCCCTCAAAACTGTAGGTGTAAATGCCCTCAAAACGGTAGGTGTAAATGCCCTGAGAATGGCAGGTGTAAATGCCCTCAAAACGGTAGGTGTAAATGCCCTCAAAACGGTAGGTTATCTTGAGGTTATCTTGAGATGATTTCGGGGCTTTTAGTGTCCCCGCGGCCCGGTCCTCGACCAGGCCTCCACCCCCCAGGAAACAGCCCGTGACAGCTGACTAACACCCAGGTACCTATTTTACTGCTAGGTAACAGGGGCATAGGGTGAAAGAAACTCTGCCCATTGTTTCTCGCCGGCGCCTGGGATCGAACCCAGGACCACAGGATCACAAGTCCAGCGTGCTCTCCGCTCGGCCGACCGGCTCCTGTAAATGTAAATGTAGGTGTAAATACCCTCAAAACTATAGGTGTAAATGCCCTCAAAACTATAGGTGTAAATGCCCTCAAAACTATAGGTGTAAATGCCCTCAAAACTATAGGTGTAAATGCCCTCAAAACTATAGGTGTAAATGCCCTCAAAACTATAGGTGTAAATGCCCTCAAAACTATAGGTGTAAATACCCTCAAAACTATAGGTGTAAATGCCTTCAAAACTGTAGGTGACTGTAGATAATGCCCTCAAACCCAAGGACTCAAATGCCCTGAAAACTTGAACTGTAACCAAACCACTTAGCTCAGGACCTCCCAATGCCCTGAAAGGTCTGGAGCTGGATGGTGTGTGTGTTAGTGTATGTATCCTACATAAGTGAAAGTTTACAGTGGCAATGATCATGTATTAATTTATTGCATAATATATTTTTATATTTCTTGCCAGAAGCCAGAACCTCACTACTAAGGTCAAGTAGACAACGGCTGGTTTTCTTAATACCCAGACCGATTTTATTGAGTTATCATATCTACATCAGAGTTGGTCTGTGCCTAATGATGTTGTTATATTGTTTACAGTGATTACTAATTTGTTTAGGCTTAGTATTTACTATCAGAAAGCATTAAGACTATTTTTAACTTGCCTTAACTATCAAGAAGTTATAATTCAGCTAAGAAGCTATAGTTATAGTCAAGAAGTTAAAGTTGTAGCTGAGTTAGCCATAGTTTATGTTCCTAAGTTTGTTTCTGTTTAAAATCATTTTTGTATTAACTTGTTTAAACTAATAATTAATAAATCTGCCAATCTATAAGTTAATACTTTAAAATAGCTCGAAATATAAGTAAATTATGTACTTTTGGCAAATAAGTGCAATATTAATATATAAATATTTCAAACAATACTTCTGAACCAGCCACAATATATTCCTAAAATACCCAACAAACTTTTATGTTTTAAAAAGTACATTTGTTAAAAAAGATTCCCGTGTAATACACACAATAGGCATTAAGAACCTCAGGCTCAACAAACTTCAATGTAAAGTTATTTGATGAATAAGAGCCCATGGCGTGAGATCAGTAGGAATAGCAGTTAAAGTAGGACAAAGGTTATTTAATTTCCTGTTAATCAGACTGCAAAGAGTAACAGCCAACAAGATCAAGTCTCAGGACCGTCAAGAGCTCTGTACCTCAGGGCAGAGTCCTTGCGCCACAGCTTTTCTCATTCTTACATCAGATATCATTTCTCATTCTTACATCAGATATCATTTCTCATTCTTACATCAGATATCATTTCTCATTCTTACATCAGATATCATTTCTCATTCTTACATCAGATATCATTTCTCATTCTTACATCAGATATCATTTCTCACTCTTACATCAGATATCATTTCTCATTCTTACATCAGATATCATTTCTCACTCTTACATCAGATATCATTTCTCATTCTTACATCAGATATCATTTCTCACTCTTACATCAGATATCATTTCTCATTCTTACATCAGATATCATTTCTCACTCTTACATCAGATATCATTTCTCATTCTTACATCAGATATCATTTCTCATTCTTACATCAGATATCATTTCTCATTCTTACATCAGATATCATTTCTCATTCTTACATCAGATATCATTTCTCATTCTTACATCAGACAAAAATTCAAGTCACCGCTTTGTGTCATTCTTCAGGGACCATACAAAAATCACCATGAAGAATATCTCTGTTGAAGACAGTGAACAACTACAGGCTGACCAAACCACACATTAGAAAGTGAAGAGATGACGTTTCGGTCCCTCCTGGACCATTCTCAAGTCGATTCACAATCTACTTGAGAATGGTCCAGGACGGACCGAAACGTCGTCGTCCCTTCACTTTCTAATGTGTGGTCTGGTCAACATATTTCAGCCACGTTATTGTGACTCTTCGCATGCAACAACTACAGGCGGATATCAATAAAGTTTTCGTCTGTACAATTGAAAATAACGACGTTTAACTGTAATAAATTCCATAAAAAATAAAGAACTTCAACGAAACACAGGTCACAACTGAGACACAATAAGATCTACCCATAGAAGGAACACATCATGTACAGGATCTGGGAATAATAATGTCCTAACGTTTAGTGAACATAACGAAGCAAATATTGCACCAGCCAGGAAAATGATGACGTCGTTCAACGTCAGGGATGCTGCTTGAGGACTGTTCAGTACTCACTTTCCCTTTCAAAGGAGAAAGTTCTGAAATAGATGGAATACAAAGTACATATATACACTACACATCGTCCCAATAATACACCTGTGCTGTTGGGACAGTCTAAAAGCTCTCAAAATATTACTCTCTAGAAAAGCGGCGAATCACATACTTGGAAGATACGGTCCTCGATCAGGCCTCCTTTTTGTTACATATCCCCCAGGAAGCAGCCCGTGGCAGCTGTCTAACTCCAAGGTACCTAGTTACTGCTATGTGAACAGGCGCATCAGGGTGAAAGAAACTCTGGCCATTTGTTTCCGATTCCACTCAGGATCGAACCCGGAATCTTAGGACTACGAATCCCGAGTACTGTCTACTCAGCTGTCAGGCCTAAGAACAGAAATCTAAACACAGTTTTATTACATTTAAATAATTTAGCCCAATCCGTTCAGTTTACATTGGAAATAAAATAATTCGTTATAATGCATAGATGTTTTAATTTATATTTGCGAAAATTATTTTTTCAAGTTTTCTAAATGTTGAAAACCAACAAATGTTAGTTCTTATGAACACTTTTACTCAGCTCATCATCAAAGAGTACAACAATATGTATTTTCACCAAGGCTTCTGAAGGCTCTTTAGTATATGTAGTCCTGAGATTATAGATGATGAGATTACTGCCATATATATTCTAGGTTTCAATTGAGAATATCCAAAGTCTTTAATTGTTTTATCTAGTCATATTACTCATAATACTTATGAACAATGGGCAATTCCCTCTTATGAGTATAATATATAATTTGAAAAAGAAAGAATAAAATAATTGTACCATTTCATGATAACTTGAACGAAATTCCTGAATTACCAAAACAGTTTAATATCAATGTAGCATTTGGGAAAATCTTGATCTTAAAAACACACTGATTTTAAAAATTCCCGAAGAAGAATTTGAGAAAACATCTGTGGTATTTGTAAGGGGATACCCTGGTAATTGTAGGGAGATAACAGGGGATACTGTTATCCCCCTAATCGTAGGGGAATAACAGAAAGATGATCTTAGAAAACATCTGTGGTATTTGTAAGGGGATACCCTGGTAATTGTAAGGAGATAACAGGGGATACTGTTATCCCCATAATCGTAGGGGAATAACAGAAAGATGATCTTAGAAAAGCACAATCTATCCACCAGCTTCTGATCTGGTACACAGAAATCAGTTAATAAATGAATTTAATGTTTAATACAGTTTATAAGAGGATATATGATGAAAATCGTGTAATTGTTAACATGAGTCAAATTCTCATAGATTTATAATTCCTGCAATACAACACTTTATATACATGGCTGGTGTGGAGCCTATGTGTCTTCCCCAGGAGGTTCCATAATAATAATAATAATAATAATAATAATAATAATAATAATAATAATAATAATAATTTAATACTATTTATAAGCCTCATGTTAGATATTCACATAACAGTGAATATTTCCCAGGGCAGCACCCTGTAAAGTTGTCTCTAATACCTACAAGGGAGAAAATACTTATTTAAAATATCCGCTATTGCTTTGTCCCTGTTAGTTCCTTGACCTGTCTCTAAAGTTTTCAGTGGTCCAGTTTTGTCCCTAATCTTTGTATAATGTATCTAGACAATTTTTAGGATTGTTTTTAATTGCTCTGCTATATGTACTTTTAGCTTTCCTTATTTCTTTTCATTTAACATTTCATCTTTTTTAATAAATTATTATAGATTGACCTTCTTTTTAATAATTTTCGATATAGTCACCCATGTATTTATATACTCTCTTCGTTCTCTCTCTTATAGTTAGTGAGAGAAAACGGATCCAGCAACTTCAGCGGTGCGGGGACTCCTGCAGGAGTGCCTGCAGGAGAGGCCCTAACACGCTCGACAAGTGTCAATGACGAGCCGGCCATTCACCCTTGTGTGAAGGCCTCGTGGTCGTCCCCTTCGGCCGTCTCGCAAGCAGCGTGTGTCCCCAACGACCCGCCCGACTACGACTCCGTCATCCACCAGGCTCCTGTACACAAGCAGTACGACTTGGGGTCGCCTTGTCTGGACGACCCACACGTCGTAGGAAGGATTTCATTCCATTGATTTTATTTGAAGGATCTGATGACAATAGCCAAGGAATTTTGGGAAAATAATTTGACATTTATTTTTATTGTTAAAATATCATGAGTTTTGCTGCTTCGCATTTGTAATATCATCTTATTATTCCACATATACACAGTACACAGTACACACATACACCATGCACTGTACACACACGTATAATAAATACGTGTAGTGTATAACGTATAATAATAGTGTAGTGTGTATACTGGTACGTATACACACTACACTATACACAAACATACATCATTTGAAGCATAAAGATGTCTTAGAATGTTTCCTTTGATGTACGAAGAATATTTCTGTTAAGAAACTTTTGTGAAGAAGTTACCTACAGTAATTTACTTTACGAAAGAGTATTGTTAGTTGAGAAATCATGTAAAGATGATGCCTTAAACTATTTTCGATTGTATTTTTAGTTAATATATGGCAGGAAAAGAAAGTATTAGTATATTTGTTACTGCATAAAGGGTACTTTTATTTAAGAACAGTGTAAGTGAGAAAAATTAGGTTGTTAAAGAGAAATACATTGTCAGAATTTAAAAAAATAAATCTCTGTAAATGATTAAATAAATGCCTTGTAATAAATAATTTTTAACTAAAATAATTTGTAAGTAAAATAATTTGTAACTAAAATAATTTGTAGCTAAAATAAATACTTTGTAATACAGAGTTAAGTCTTTGTTGTAATTATAAATTATAAATAAATAAATAATTAACTTTATTGAGAAACAGTAATGCTGTTGATAATATGTAACACAGAACTAATTACTGTATATAAAGATGTAATTGAACATTTTGTTTAAAGAAATACAGAGAACATTTAAGAGCAGATGATGAACACATAGAACACGCAAAGGGACATAAAGTGAACCTGCAGAGAACAACAATAACGTAAAGAGAACATGTGAACGGTGAATAAAGAACTAGTAAGAATATGCTAGTAATATTTCTACCCCCCCCCCCCTTGGGCCTCTGAGTAAGAACACTATGAGGGATTATTGAATGATTTATTATTATTATTTGTGGTAAATAACTTGGAAATTGAGTGGATGAGAGAGAGAAGAAGTGAGAGAGTGAGATGAGTGAGGGAGGGGGGGGGGGGGAGGGGGGAGAAGGAGAGATAAAGATATGGTCTGTTACGGCGAGTTAAGCCTACCTGAAGAGTGTTTATTTACATACATACGTACATACATAAATACATACATACATACATACATACATACATACATACATACATACATACATACATACATACATACATACATACATACATACACACATACATACATACATACATACATACATACGTACGTACGTACATACGTACGTACGTACGTACGTACATACATACATACATACATACATACATACATACATACATACATACATACATACATACATACATACATACATACATACATACATACATGCATACATACATACATACACGTATATTAAAGGAGGGATAATGACTCATATTGTTATGATCCCAGGGAGCTGAAAAACGAGTCTACCTTGAGAGTTATTCTGCAAGATCTGATCTAAATAAGAGGTCAAAGAAATAAGACATGGAGATACACACGTAAAATAAAATAATTGGTTAGATTTGTGAGCCAGTTTTAGGAGTATGGACAGTGATCAAGAATGTAAATAAATGACTGATCACAAGATGTGGAGAGTTTGCTGGGGGCGTGAGGCTCGCTTCTGAGGACGTTGAGGTCACTTGAGCACCAGACATCGTGAGGGGAAGTCGCGCCCCGTTGAGCTCCTGTTAGAGAGGAACCCCTACATCGTGAGAGATGATGTTGTTAAAGATTCGCTACCTTTAGCAAAAAGTTCCAAGTAGCACGGGCTATGGTGAGCCCATAGTGGAGTTATGTTGATATCGTGAGAGAGCGCCCTGGAAGAGACCTTTCGTGGTAAGCACAATTTTAACCAGTTAATAGTGATTGCCTATAGTTGCGTATAACAGTACTATACTGGTAGTGGCGCGGGCGACCTGCGCGGGCGATCTGCGCGGGGGAACGGTCACCTCGTCCACCAATCAGGACACAGCTGATATGAAATACTTCACTTGGCGGGCTTTTTGAATGTGGTTCCCGCTACATTAGCCAAGGTTTAGTTGAACTAACAAAATGTCGGTTAATTTAATGTTCAGTTATATTTTCGTCTAATGAGAAACAGAACTATGCCTGGAAAATTTAGCATCTTCACAAACAAGGAACCAATCAACATATTGATACTTCACTATAGTATTAGTAAATGTTTGAACATTCCGGTAAATACAATAGTTATTCATAAAATTAAATAAGTTCGTTTTCTTTAAAATTCACCGCTGAGAATGGTAGAAAACTGGGCGGTCTCGTCAACAGTGACTCAATGAGAACGATATCACCCCATTCAGCAGTGTCTAATTTACCATCACTCCTAATGCCAAAATATATCAGTCATCCCAGGCGTCAGGGATGAGCAGCATCCAATAACTAATGACCTCCAGCTGAGTGTTGAATAAACTGATTGACTTACCTTCAAGAAACAAAAAAAAAAAAATAACTGCCTGATGTCCTACCAGCTAGACTGGCAGGAGTTCCTCAAAGTCCGGATCTGGTACTGAATCACACGGTTGTCTCCGTTCTCGGCTCACAGCTGAAGAGCCCTGGTTATATTCCCTTGGCAGGACGGAGACGGTTGGGCACGTTTTCTTTCACTTCATACCTCTGTTTTCCCAGCAGAAATGAAATAAACTCTCAGGAGATTGACAGTAATAGTGGGTTGAACCCTGTAGTGTGTAGATGCCCTGGCCCCAGGAGACCTCCAGAAGTTGATCTTATGAGTACATACAAGCAGGCTGACCTTATGAGTACATACAAGCAGGTTGATCTTATGAGTACATACAAGCAGGTTGATCTTATGAGTACATACAAGCAGGTTGATCTTATGAGTACATACAAGCAGGTTGATCTTATGAGTACATACAAGCAGGTTGATCTTATGAGTACATACAAGCAGGTTGATCTTATGAGTACATACAAGCAGGTTGATCTTATGTGTACATACAAGCAGGTTGACCTTATATGTACATACAAGCAGGTTGACCTTATGAGCACATGCAAGCAGGCTGACCTTATATGTACATACAAGCAGGTTGACCTTATGAGCACATGCAAGCAGGCTGACCTTATGAGCACATGCAAGCAGGCTGAACAAAAGTGTACATGTAAGTAGGCTGTGTACCACTTGGCCCTTAAATAACATGAAAAGTGCATGCCTAATTGCTCCTGAAGTAAAGTGAAAACATAGTGAGTTAGTGTATTGCAATGTTTCACAACCATGCAGTACAACCCCTTTCATACATACATACATACATACATACATACATACATACATACATACATACATACATACATACATACATACATACATACAATACACACGTTTCCTCCCACGGTTTCCATACCTGTTGCTCCTGAAGGATCAGGAGCAGTGTTGCCGACAATGCTCCTGATGTTCCCAGCATTAAAGCACCGTCCTGGGGCCAGATTCACGAAGCAGTTACGCAAGCACTTACGAACGTGTACATCTTTCCTCAATCTTTGACGACTTTGGTTACATTTATTAAACAGTTTACAAGCATGAAAACTTGCCAATCAACTGTTGTTATTGTTATAAACAGCCTCCTGGTGCTTCGGAGCTCATTAACTGTTTAATAATTGTAAATAAAGCCGCCGAAGATTGAGAAAAGATGCCTCTCCGTGGTGCCTCCTTGTCGTGGTGAGGGGCTCACGTACACCTCCCTGGGACCGGTGTGGGTTGCCCGTGCCCCCTCTTTGGGTGGTGTACGTGCTGAAGGGCACCATGTAGGGGCCTTGTGAGCCATCGGACCGCCCGCTGGAGGGGTCGCCTGTGAGAGGCCGCCCTGAGTGGATGGTTGGGTGTCCAGGCTGGGGCGATAGGGGGACTGGGGTCTTAGCACCAGTGTGGGAGAATGAACGAAGTAGTAGGACTCCCCTGTTGAAAAGGGGGAGCACCGCTGGGGACGACACACCCTTCCTGCACTGGCCCGCGCTCGGCCTCCCTGGCTGCCCTGGTAGGTGGTATCCCTTGGTTCCAGGTCCTATCTCTTTTGTTTGGTTTGCTGTATGGATAACGACTTGCCTTCTATTACCCAGGCTCATGGGGTGGGCGACCAGGCCCCTGAGTCGGGCCGTCCTGGAAGACCGGGATCTGTAGCTCCCACTACAGAACCCAGTTTAGGCCCAGAACGGACTCTTCCTCCCTGCTCCCCTCCCTCCTCTGTGGTTGGGTCGAGCCCCAAGCCTGCTGTGGTGACTGTCTCGTCCCCTTGCACGGCTCCATCCTTTGTGACTACTGCACCTTTCGACCCGTCTCTCTCTAAGGGTTCTCATCGCCGTCCCCGCCATGGCCGCTCTCGTATGCTCCCTTCCCATCCTACTTTGTTCGTTGACCATGCTTTGTTTGGTCCTGATACATGGACTAAATACTTTGACCTCCAACCTTTGGATTCAACTCCTCCTGATGATTTTTCCCTTCATAGACATTGTTACGACCCTGGGTTCTCCAGTGGAAACCAGAGGTCAAAATTGAGCTATTAAACTTTCTGGTAGTACAGTTGAGTGCATCGCGAGCGGCAATTGTTTGTATCTTCCCTGCCAGTCGTAAGACTATTATTGTTTCTCAAAGAGCATTTAAAGACTGAGCTGGGGGTTGATTATTAAATAATAACATAGGCACCAACTTTGCTTACTAATACTTTCTAATCATTTGTAAAGTAACAAAACGTTGCATAGAAGAAGATCTTTAATGTGCTTAGCTGCATGATCAATTAGGCTCCTTCCGGCACCACGACATGGGAGGCCTAGCTGGTCGCTAGGAGGTTCTTCTCTGGCTGGCGTTCGTGCGGACGAGACCTACTCTGTGGCTGCACCCCTAATCTCCTCACTTCTCCTCTTACTTATTTCCCTTACCTTAAGTTCCTGTACCATTAAGTTAAGTATTGTATGATTTCTAAGTGTACCTACTCTGGTAGTAACGATTGGTGAGACCTGGGGGTAGTAGTTGCCAGTGTTTGGGTAACCCTAAGTGTTGTGTTTTGTATTAGGGTACCACATGGTCTCACTACCCTAAGCTGCATCCAGCTTCAGTGCTTATCCAGTAGGACTTTACCCTAGCTTGTTATTAGTGTAAACCTTGTATCCTGCCTATGTGGACCAAGGCTTTTAACGTAAGATAGTGTGGTAAAGTTATTATTATTATTGTTATTGGTGTGAGTGTATATGGGGGGTTGTTAAGGGGTTAATAAATAAGTACATGAATTACAGAGTATCCCTTCTTCCTGTGTGGGAGCGCATTGATCAACCCTTAGACTAACATATATGGTCTAGTAGCAAGTTATTACTACTGTGGATAGTTTATTTTGGGGGCCGGGCCTTTTAGCTCTCCCATATTTGATACTCTGTCTTCTAACTACCCTTACCCCTTAATAGTACCAGTTCCCCATAGAAGCCCCACACACTATTATTTATAACAAGTGGTTGGCCAGTCCGGGAGGAACATTATAAGAGTAAAAAATTAGATTCTTGAGTGCCAAAATTAAAATTTTTTGTTTTCCGCAGAACGGTTGTGTGCTAGCCTAGGGTCCAGCTCATCTAGCAAAGGACATTCTTGCACTGACTGGACACCCAGCTGGATCCCTTCACGATTAAGGTTAGTGTGGCCTTGTGTTAGGGGCCGTGCAAATTTTTTTTTTTTTTTTTAATTTTTATTTTTTAATTTTTTCTTTGGCTGGGAGCTAAAATTATTAGTGATGTCTTCTGAAATGCAGAGACTGGCAAGCGAGCCTTCAGTGGTAGAGATAAAGAAACTTAAAAAGTCTAATTTAGTATTGTTAGGCAAGGAATTTGGCCTAGAATTAAATGACGCGGATAAAAAGTGGACTTTGCTGAATGAAATGTTACAACATTGTATTGATGAAGAACTATTGGCAAGTGATACACCTTTATGCCAGCCTAGCCAAGCAGAAAGTGCAGCTCATAAGGATAGAGAATTAGCTCTAGAGTTAGCAAGAATAAAATTAGAGGAGCAAAGACTCAAAACCGAGGAGGCTAGAATTAGAGCGAATGCCATTGGACCTTCACCTGCCGGGGATTCAAACCCCAGGCATTATGAGAAAAAGCATAATTTGCCTGAATTTTCCGAGTCTGACCCTGAAAGGTTTTTCAACCATTTTCAGAGATTGGCCATGTCCATGAACTGGCCAAAGGAAAAGTGGGTGAAAATCCTACAGGGAAGACTTAGGGGTAAAGCACAAGATATTTTTATAAACATGCCTGACGACGAGTGTTTTGAATATGATAAAGTCAGGGAATGTATTTTGCGGGCATATGAAATTACTCCTGAAGCTCACCGCCAAGTTTATCGCAACCTTAGGCCTACTCACAACCAACCACTCACTGAATTTGTTAGTGATCAAATTAGATTGTTTGATAGATGGATTCGCTCGGCGAAAGCCGAAACATACGAGGCTCTCAGGAACTTAGTTTTAATGGAGCATTTTATAGATATTATGCCAGAGAATGTTTCACAGTACATTAAAGGAAGGATAGAGTTAAATTCTAAAATAGGGGATTTGGCCAAGTTGGCAGAAAACTATCAATTGGCGGGCAAAAGGCCCAATAAAAATAATTATACCCCAAAGAGTAGCAAAACTTATACCCACAGCCAGTCCAGACCAGCTCATTCTAACCCTTTACCTAATGCACCTTCTGTTTCAGACATAACTAACCCTGTTAAAGTGTCTAGCCCCACGGCACCTAAGGGTGAACCGAAGGGTAATTCTGTTAGTAATGTCTCTTCTCCCCGACGTTTTTGTGGTCACTGTAATCGTCCAAACCACACTATTAGCCATTGTTGGCAAATGTACCCAGAAAAAAGACCCAATGCTCTAGTTGTGACACAGAGCTTGAGTCCTTCGGAAGGGTTAGGGAGTAAGACCTCCAACCCACAGTGGTTGGACTTGCTTACCCCATTCTTATCGAAAGGGAGACTACTTTTGTCTGAGGGTTCTTCCTGGAAGAACGTGGTGATCTTCCGAGACACCGGTGCCATCCAGACTTTAATTTTAGAGAGTGCGTTGCAAGGTGCCAACACTCGACACTGGAGAGGTGGTACTGGTCGAGGGTGTCACTAGTGATACTCGAGCAGTACCCCTCCATAAGGTTACCCTGGAATCTGATTTCCACAAGGGTGTTTGTACAGTCGGAGTCACTTCATACCTACCTTTCCCTAATGTTGATGTAATAGTTGGTAATGATTTAGCAGGGGATAAGGTAGGGGACTCCAGACTGCCTATTATGTTGCCTACCCCTAAGGTTTGCCTGGATCCACCCGCCGCAGAGGATAATGTTGTGTACCCTGCGTGCGCGGTGACCAGGTCTATGGGACTTAAATGTAAGGGCAGCCCTGTGCTTGCCAAGGTGGTAAATCCTGAGGACACAAGGAACTTTCCGAGTGGTGAAAACCAAGTGGACCTCGCGGACACATTCATGGCCCGACTCGATGACGTGGCCGAGGACATTGTGGAGAGCCTGCCACCGCCATCTACCGAGAGTAGTGGGGAGGTGGAGGAGAACAATGTTGAGCCTCGGCCAATAGCATCTGACCAAGGCCTAGATGCCTCCTTGAGTGAGTTACAGAATGCTGACCCCACTCTTGCAGATTGTCATGAGACAGCTGTCTCTATGGAGGAAATTGTAGACGCAGCAACTGGGTACTACTACAATGATCGGATTTTGATGAGAAAATGGAGACCACAGAGTGCTCCCTTGTCAAATGAGTGGGAGGTAGTCCACCAGGTTATGTTGCCGACCTGCTATAGAGAAAGAGTTTTGGCAGCTGCTCATGATGATCCTATGGGGGGACATCAAGGTATAAATATTACGTATCACAAAATTTTAAAGTATTTTTTCTGGCCCAAGCTGAAAAGCGATGTGGCAAAATTTTGTAATGCATGTATTGTTTGTCAACTGGTTGGGAAACCAAACCAGACTCCACCTAAAGCTCCTCTAAGGCCTATTGTCGTGCCAGAGGAACCATTTTCTCATGTGGTAATGGACTGTGTTGGACCATTACCTAGAACTAAGTCTGGTAATATTTACCTAATCACAATGATGTGTATCACTACTCGTTACCCAGAGGCTTTTGCTGTAAGGAACATCCGAGCAAAAACTGTTGTTGCTCGTATGTTGCATTTTTTTTCCACTTTTGGACTGCCTCGGGTCGTGCAAACTGACAATGGTACTAATTTTAAGTCTGATATTTTTGAGCAATTTTGTAAGGAACATGGAATAACTCATAAGGTTTCCAGCCCATACCATCCACAGAGTCAGGGGGTAATTGAACGTTTCCATCTAACTCTGAAGCAGATGTTGAAGACATCGTGCGAGAGTTCCCACACCTTCTGGCATGAGAATTTACCGTATGTTTTGTTTGCGGCTAGAGAGGGATTACAAAGTTCACTGGGTTGTTCTCCTTTTGAGTTAGTCTTTGGCCATAAAGTTCTTGGACCCTTGCAAATGTTACAGGAGAATCTGTTAGGGAACGTAACGTTAACCGAAGGTTCGGCTTTCTTTGCGCAACACCACCAGAGACTCAAGGACTGCAAGGCGGCTGCATTAAAGTATCTTGGCAAGGCCCAAGAAAAGATGAAAGAACGTAACGATGCTAAATCTAAGTTACGGGTATTTCAGCCTGGCGACCCTGTCCTGGTATTAAAGCCTCGACTAGGGAACACTATGTCCCACAAGTACGAAGGCCCCTACATTGTGACAGAAAAGACTGGGGACCTCACGTACAAAGTGAGGCACTCTGACAAACGTAACCAGGTAATGCTCATACATGTAAATCGACTGAAGAAGTTCCAGGGCCCCAGGCCCATTGCACTAACCAATGTTTCCATTTCCAGTGAGAGAGGGGATGATTGTTCTGGGGACCCAACTAATCTCATTTTCAATAATTCTAGATCTGTGAATGCTGTGGAGGAGGGACTGTCCCATTTGCAGATTGTCCAACGTGAAGAGGTGCAGTCGTTGGTTGATGAATTCTCCAGTCTGTTCGGGGAGGTCCCGACCCAGACTGATGCCATTTGCCATGATGTCGAGTTGACGGACTACACTCCCATTCGCCTTCAACCCTATCGGATGAGTCCAGAAAAGAAGGCCATCGTACGGAAGGAGGTCGACTTCTTGCTCCAGCACGGCCTCATCCGGCCGAGCCAGGGCTCTTGGTGCTCGCCCTGCCTTTTGGTCCCCAAACCAGACGGCTCCTGGCGATTATGCACCGACTATCGGCAGCTCAACAAGGTGACCATTGTGGATGCCTATCCGCTGCCCCTCCTCGAGGACTGCATCGACGAGTTGGGAGATGCCAAGTACGTTTCGAAATTCGACCTCTCGAGGGGGTATTATCAAATCCCACTCACTGAACGTGCTAAACAACTAACTGCGTTCGTGACACCCGAGGGTGTTTTTGAGTATCAAGTGTTACCATTCGGCTTGCGTAATGCCCCTGCCACGTTCCAGAGACTCATGAACTCTCTGCTCGCTAAGGTGCCAAATTGTCGGGCGTATTTAGATGATATCGTGCTTTTTGACAGTAATTGGGCTGACCACATAGCTAGGTTACGCCAGTTGTTTGCAATCTTGAAAAGGGCAAATCTTACCTTAAATGCTAAAAAGTGTCATTTTGGCCAAGGCACAGTGACGTACCTCGGTTATGAAGTGGGCCAAGGAAAAGTGTTACCTCGGCAAGATAAAATCAGTGCCATTCTGGAGTATCCAGTACTAAAGTCTAAAAAGGACGTTCAAAGATTTATCGGTATGTGTGCGTACTATCGACGTTTTTGTCAGAACTTTTCCAGTGTTGCCACTCCTCTCACAGACTTGTTGCGGAAAGCCGTTAAATTTAAGTGGTCATCAGACTGTGCAGAGGCATTTAAAAATTTGAAATTGATCTTAGCTTCCGCCCCAGTGCTTGCTAGTCCAAGGTTCGATCGACCGTTTAAAATTCATGTGGACGCGTCTGACTCGGGTGCTGGTGCAGTGTCGTTGCAAACTGGCGATGATCAAGTGGAACACCCAGTATATTATTACTCTGTGAAATTCGACAAGGCGCAACGCAATTATTCAGTGGTAGAAAAAGAGGCGTTGGCGCTAGTGTTAACATGTAAAAAGTTCGAAGTTTACCTCACAGGTAATATAGTGGAAGTGTACACGGACCATAACCCACTAGTCTTCCTGACTAGTGGGTTGTGTGGGAGCGCATTGATCAACCCTTAGACTAACATATATGGTCTAGTAGCAAGTTATTACTACTGTGGATAGTTTATTTTGGGGGCCGGGCCTTTTAGCTCTCCCATATTTGATACTCTGTCTTCTAACTACCCTTACCCGTTAATAGTACCAGTTCCCCATAGAAGCCCCACACACTATTATTTATAACAGACATCTTGTCGATTCCGTGGATGCCTCTATCACCTTCAACCCCACTCGTCTTGGTACACGTGTCGTTGCTGCTCCTTCTCAGGATGCGGTCGCCCGCTTGGCCGCCTTATCCTGCCTTGGCGAGACCCCTGTTCGGGTCTCGAAGAACGCCCGATTGAATGCCAGTGTTGGCACTGTTCTCCTCCCGCACCATGTTGCGACCGGTGTTAGGGATCTCAAGGACTGCCACGAGGATATCAAGCATATCCTCGAGGCTCAGGGTCATTCTGTACTCCAGGTGGATACATTTACTCGTCCCCCTCGTGGTCATCGCCGTCTGCCCCTTAGGGTTGTGAAGGTTACCTTTGATGGTCGGTCCCTTCCGCCCTCTGTCATTCTTGCTGGTGTCAGATGCTCCGTTCAGGAATATATTCCCTATCCGAGGCTCTGCGGTAAGTGCTGGAGGTTTGGGCATGGTGCCCTCAAACGCTCTAGTCCTGTCTTTCTCTGTCCCCTGTGTGGAAGTGAGGGTCACTCTAAGTTAGAGTGCACTTCTTCCCAGGCCCGCTGCCTCAATTGCGGTGATGCCCACCCTACTTTCTCCCGTGCATGTATTCGCTACAAACTTGAGGTGGCTGTCCTCAGCTTGAAGCACCGAGACCGTTTGTCTTTTCCTGAGGCTCGGCGCCAAGTTCATCGTCTCCCCTCTTTCGCTGGTGTCTCCTATGCTCGCGTGGTGCGCTCTTCCTCTCTTCGTCCTTCCCGCCTTTCTCAGTCTCACAACCGTTTCCGAGCCTTAGACCCTGATACACCCACCACCACCTCCCCTGTTTCCCTCCGTTCTGTTCCGAAGGGTCCCCCTCCTGGTTCTCTGTCTAGGGCTCCCCTTCTTTCTACCCAGTCTGTCACATCTCCTGTGTCTTCTATTTCCTCTCCTTCTAGTCCTCCTTCCCGTCCTTCTTCCCCGTCTCTTGGCTCTCCACGCCGCCTGACTGTGCGGGCCGACGTCCATTGCTCTCCTGATGGTTGTATTGTTCGCTCTCGATCTTCTTCTCCTATCGAGACGCTGGAGTCTGTTGCCCAGTACATTGCTGCTGGGACGCCTGTATCTTTGAGTCAGTAGCGGAAACCTGGCTCCTCTCCTTCCTCCTCCCCTGTTGGTAAGAAAGCTTCGCTTTCTTCTTCACCCCCTCTCTCTGATTCTATCATTCCTTCCCCTCCCACTTCGGTGGTGGTGCCCCCTGTTCCTACTGTGGGGGTTTCTTTAGCCCCTGGTTCCATCTCGGTTACTGCCCTTGCTGAGGTGCGCTCCCCTCTTTCTGCCCCCCCTCCTCCCCTTCCTTCTCCTCCAGACCCTGCTCGTCCGCCTCTGGTCCGTCCTCCTGCTTCTTGCCCTCCTTCTTTACTCAGTTTACCCATGCCCCCCTAACCCTGACTTCGCTGACCCTGATCCTGACTCTGTGCTTTTTTAGCGTGCTGTGTTCCTTCTTCACCTTTGTTTCTTCTTTGCTCTCTGTTACTCTCCTCTCTCTCTTTACTGATGTCTTTTCTCCAGTGGAACATCCGTGGATTTTACGCCAATTTCCTTGACCTCCAACTTCTCATTTCACAGTTTTCGCCCCTTTGTGTCTGTCTCCAGGAGCCGATGCTTGGTTCTCGTCCTGGTCGCTTCCGTGGCTATTCTTTTCTCTCCGCTCCCCCAGCAACAGGGGTCCATAATTCTTCTGCTCTCTTGATTCGTTCCGATGTTCCCTTTGTCCCCTTACTTTTTTCCTCGGCTCTCCACTGTTCTGCTGCCCATATCTTTGTGCGTAGATGGTACACGGTTTGTTCCATTTATCTCCCCCCAACTGTCCCACTTTCTCTTCCCGATCTTAAACACCTCCTAGACTCCTTGCCGGAGCCTGTGCTCCTGCTGGGTGATTTCAATTGTCGTCATGCCCTTTGGGGTGATGTGCTGACGAACACCCAGGGTCGCCTCCTTGAACCTTTCATCCTCTCTTCTTCCCTGTCCCTTCTTAATTCTGGTGAGCCCACTCATTTGGACTCTCGGACTCGCTCCCTTTCTTGTCTCGATCTTTCTCTGTGCTCGTCATCCCTTTCCTTAGATTTTGGCTGGCGAGTCCTTGATGACCTCCATGGCAGTGACCATTTTCCTATCCTTGTCACTTTTTTCTCCTTTCGCCCTCCTCTCTCCTTCCCTAGATGGCGGTTTGCCGAGGCTGACTGGCGCCTCTTTACTCTCCGTGCTACTATTTCCGACCTCTCTGTTTTACCTCTCCCTCGCGCCCTCCTTCTTTTTCATGACACTGTCTTTGACGCTGCCCTCCACTCTATTCCTCGCTCTTCCTCTCGGGGAACGTGGAAGTGCGTTCCCTGGTGGAGTTTGGACTGTGCTCGGGCTGTCCGCTGTAAGCGTGCAGCCTGGAAGAGACACCGCCGTCGGCCGACGGTTGAGTCTTTTCTTTTGTTTCGGAAGGCAAGTGCGGTGGCCCGTAGGACCATCCGTGCGGCTAAACGTGCTTGCTGGGAGTCTTATGTCTCCTCTGTTACGTCCGAAACTCCTCTTCCACTGGTCTGGAAGTGTATCCGCAAGATTGCGGGTAAGTTCGTTCCCGATGTCTCACCTGTCGTTTGCCTCCATGGTGCTCTTGTGGCGGACCCGTTGCAGGTTGCGACCGAACTGGGTTCCCATTTCTCCTCTGTTAGTTCTGGTTTTCATCTTCCCCAATCCTTCCTTTTTCGTAAGCCTCTCCTTGAATCTCGTCCTTTAAATTTCTGTACTTATCTTCACCTTCCCTATAATGATCCCTTCTCTCTCTCTGAACTTCAATCTGCCCTAGCTCTTTGTGGTTCTACGGCAGCGGGCTCCGATGGCATTCATTATGAAATGCTTCGCCATCTTCCTCCGTGCACGTCTCAGTATTTACTGAGTCTGTACAATCGGGTCTGGGAGTCGTCGTCAGTCCCTGAAGACTGGCTCGATGCTGTTGTCCTCCCTGTTCGGAAACCAGGGTCTCTCGGGTCATCCCCCAAGGACTTCGCCCTATTGCTCTCACGAGTTGTGTCTGCAAGCTCTTTGAACGTATGGACAACGTTCGTTTGATGTGGTTCTTAGAACACTATCGCCACCTCTCCCCTTCTCAATTTGGTTTCCGCAAGAGCCGCAGCACAACAGATGTCCTGGTGAACTTGGAGGTCTATATTCGTTCTGCTTTTGCTGCGAAGACCTCCGTTGTTGCCGTCCTTTTTTGACCTGGAAAAGGCTTACGACACTACCTGGCGGTATCATATTCTGTCCCAACTTCATTCTTTTGGCCTTCGTGGGAACCTCCCTCTCTTCCTCTGGAGCTTCTTCTCTCGTCGTTCCTTTCGTGTGCGGCTTGGTACTGCTCTCTCTGCCCCTTTTCAGCAGTATGAGGGTGTACCCCAGGGTAGTGTTCTGAGAACTACTCTTTTTCTAGTTGCCCTCAACGGTCTTCTTTCCTCTCTTCCTTCTGGCGTCTTCTCTGCTCTCTATGTTGATGATCTTACCCTTTGCTGTCGGGGTGATGATTCCCCTCTCCTTCAACGGCGGCTTCAACTTGTGATTGATGCTGTGTCGTCTTGGGCCACCGATCATGGCTTCAAGTTCTCTGCGTCTAAGACTTGTGCTATGACTTTTACTCGGAAGCATGTCGTTCTTCGTCCCTCTTTGTCGCTTTATGGTCATCCCATTGTGTACAGGGATTCCGCGAAGCTTTTGGGGTTAGTCTTTGACACTCGTTTGTCTTGGTCAGCCCATATCTCTTACCTCCGAGTTGAATGCTCTAAGGCCCTTAACCTCCTTAAGGTTTTGTCCCATACTTCTTGGGGAGCGGATAGGCGCACGCTCCTCTATTTGCACTCCTCTCTCGTCCTGTCTAAACTCGATTATGGTTGCTCTGCATACTCTTCTGCTTCTCCTTCTACTCTTCGCTGTCTTGATGCTTTGCACCATACTGGGTTGCGCCTCAGCTCTGGTGCCTTTCGTTCGACTCCCGCCCTCAGTTTGTATGTTGACACTGACTTTCTCTCTCTTCAGGCCCGCCGTGATCGCTACTGTCTTCGCTATCTTGCGCGGTCCTTCCAACATCCTTCCTCTCGCCTCTGTCGTGCATTGACTTTTCCTCCTGTGGTTTCTGTTCCTCTTCATTGTCTCCCACTTTGTCCGGTTATCTCGCTTACAGGATTCTCTTTCTGTTCATATTTCTAATGTTTTTCCTTGTATTGTTCCTTCCTTACCTCCGTGGAGAGTCCCCCTTCCCAAGTTTTGTACGTCCTTGACTTGTGTTACTAAAGCCTTTACCCCTCCTACAATTCTGAAAAGCCTCTTCCTTGAGCACTTTTCTTCGCACTCCCACTCTATTTCCATCTTCACCGATGGGTCTAAGTCTGCGGACGGTGTGGGCTACTCTGTGGTTTTTCCTGACCATACTTATATGTGTCGCCTCCCTTCGGAGGCTAGCGTCTTTACAGCAGAACTTTATGCTATTCTCTATGCTCTTCGTCTCTTGCTTTCTCATTCTCATTCCTCCTTTGTGGTTGTAGTTGACTCTCGTAGTGCCCTCATGGCTCTCGGGTCCTTTAATCCTGTCCATCCGGTGGTCATCGAGATTCAACATTGGCTGTTTCTTATTTCTAGTAAATTTAAATCAGTAGAGTTTTGCTGGGTTCCCAGCCATATTGGTGTTTCTTTCAATGAGCGCGCGGATGCTGCCGCTAAGGAAGCTATCCGTTCTTGTCCCATCTCCCGTAAAGGTCTTCTTTATTCCGACTTTTATCCTGTTATTCATTCTTCCATTCTTGCCCGTTGGCAGGGTTGTTGGTCCTCTGTGGTTGGTAACAAGCTACGTACTCTCAAACGTAGTGTGTCCCCCGTGGCCTTCTTCCTGCTACTGTAACCGACGGTGGGAAACTGCTTTGGCACGGCTGCGGGTTGGTCATACTCGCTTTACCCACGGTCACTTAATGGAGCGCCGCCCTGCTCCTTATTGTCCGAATTGAGTTGTCCCTCATACAGTTGTGCATATCCTTGTTGAATGTCCTGACTTCCAGGACGAGCGTGTGTCTTGCTTTCCAACCGTCCCTGATGGTCGCTTGTCCCTCGACAGAATTCTAAGTGAATCAGATACTTTTGATATCGTTCGCCTTATGCGTTTTTGTTCTCGTATTGGCATTCTTGGTGATATTTAGCGCCCTCTGATTATTTCGCACTTTGGTGGTGCTACATAGCCTTCCCGGTTTGGTGCCTTCTTTTGATAATTACCTTATCTTGAGAAAAGATGGACAGGTTCGTAAGTGCTTGCGTAACTACTTCGTGAATCTGGCCCCAGGTTCGTAAGTGCTTGCGTAACTACTTCGTGAATCTTGCGTCAGGAGGAGGCCAGACACTGGATCTAAGGGGAACTGCTTGCACTGTTCCCTACCCAACCCGTCCTCCTAGTAGAACGTCGTGTTTGACATAGACTTTGCCTAAAAGCCAGAAATCGTCGTGTTAGAAAATGAAAGCGGCTGGCGAAATTGACATAACCGTCCCTTTTTCTGTTTTGGGTCTTCTGGTAGGTTAGGATAAGGGTACTTTAGTGCGACAGTTTCTTGACGTTGGGGAACCTTAGGAAGATGGGCTGCCCTCCTAACTTAGACCTGATCTATCTGCTAGTGAAGACTGAGTCTTACGGTGGGTGGAGATGGCACAGGAAGTTATGGGAGTGAGATGCCGATCTTCATATATATATATATATATATATATATATATATATATATATATATATATATATATATATATATATATATATATATATATATATATATATATATATAAAAGAGGCGCACCCAGACCCAGAGGAACGTGTCGGGTTTGTGACGAATCTCACAGGCTTAGAAACGATGGAACCCTACGTCAGCACAACGGCTGTGAGGGTTCACGGACGGAACCTGTAGAGAGAGAAGGCCCACAGGTCCCCCCGGCACCCCCACACATCCCAGCAAACTTCATGTCATCAGATGACCTCCTGGGGGCCATCAAAGCATCCACCACCAGAACTCTTCCCAACATTCCTGAAGCAGCGCGCCCGTTTGCAGCAGGGAAATATACAGACCTGCTCAGGAAAGTAAATGAACGGTCTGAAAATCTTAATGCTGCAGCCACCATCAAAGCATGGCATAATTTGCTCCTCTTTGGCAATATTTGCTTAGGCGTACCTGCAAGAGGAGGCAAGTCACTAGCCTCATCAGTCACTAGGGCAATAAATAATTTCCCCAGAGCTGACAACTTGATCCCCATCCCTCCTCAACACAAAAACCGTCGTGGCAGACCCAAGAGTTCCAATGACAATTTTAAACTTGGAACACAAGTGACCAAAAAAAAATGAAGAAGGCAACACAGTAGGGGCAATTAGGTTACTTACCAGCGAAGACACAATCGCCCCTAGAAATACAGCAACTGCCGACTCACTGAGAGAGAAGCACCCTCACAGAGTACCATGGGAACCCACTGCTCAGGACACAAATGTCCCAGACATGGGACCTCTATTCCTCCAAGCGTCAGAGGTATACAAAGCCATCATGTCATTTCCGCCAGGCTCAACAGGGGGATACACTGGAGTAAGACCTCAGCACCTCAAGGAGATGACAAACCCAGTTCTCGGAGAAGTTGCCGAGACACTACTGTCAGAGGTCACGAAGTTTGTCAACGACTGTCTCTCTGGGTTGATCCCAGATACAATTAAACCCTTCTTCTTCAGAGCATCCCTTTGTGCCCTCAAGAAGAAAGATGGTGGAGTCAGACCCATTGCCGTGGGTAACACACTTCGGCGCCTTGTTGCTAGGGCAGCTGTCAGAAAAATTAGCACAGACGCTGCGACGATGCTTCGACCCCATCAACTAGGTTTTGGTGTCCCCCATGGCTGTGAAGCAGCAGCTCATGCAGCACGAGCCTATATCAAGCACCTCCCAGAAAATAAGGCATTAATTAAATTAGACTTTAAAAATGCCTTCAACCAGGTGAAAAGGGATGTGGTACTGGAAGCAGTTCGAACAAGCTTTCCTTCTCTACTCCCCTTCGTCTCAGCAGGGTACAGTAGGGAATCGACACTGTTGTTTGGGGAACATGAAGTTGTTTCTGCAGAAGGTGTCCAGCAGGGAGACCCACTTGCCCCTTTTCTTTTTTGCATGGCTGTTAAAGAGGTCACAAGCAGGTTGACCAGCGAACTCAACATCTGGTTCCTGGACGATGGCACCCTGGCAGGGACACAGGAGTCCCTGCTAGAAGATCTACAGCTGGTGAAATCTAAGGGAGAGGAGTTAGGACTCACCCTAAACCCATTAAAGTGTGAAATCATCTCATCTAGCCAACCAACCATAGATGCAGTGCGAATCATATTGCCAGGAGCCCAAGTGATCGCTCCCACCGACAGTGTGCTGCTAGGGGCACCTCTGGGCTCGAGCGCCATTGAGGTAGTCCTCGAAGAAAAGCTGAACGACCTGAGGAGGATGGAGGGAAGAATAGGGGGCTTTGGACGCCCATGATGCTTTGTACCTTCTCACAAGGTGCCTGGCTTTGCCCAGACTGACCTATTTCCTAAGGTGTGCTCCCTCCTTCGACAGCCCAAAATTAACAGAATATGACACACTCCTAAGGTCAATAACCGTGAAAGTGTTAAACCTCTCCCTGCAAGATGACCAATGGGACCAAGCAACGCTCCCAGTTAGACTCGGGGGGATAGGTATTCGCAAGGCGACACAGCATTGCCGGCATTCTTATCCTCGACCACTGCTACAAGTGAATTAGTTAAGGAAATACTACCGGAACACCTAAGAGACTCCATTGGGATTCATGATCCCAAATTCACGGAAGGAGCCGGTCAGTGGAACACTCTTGTCAACTCTCACCCTCGACCGACTTTTTCAAATGACTGCAAACAGTCCAAATGGGATAGCCCCATAGTGGAAAACATCGCCACATCATTGCTGGAGGCAGCTTCCAGGAAGGACAAAGCGCGTCTTCTAGCTGTGCAAGCGCCCCATGCCGGGGACTTCCTGTTGGCAGTCCCTAATTCCGCCTTGGGCACCAGCCTGGACCATCGGACCCTAAGTATTGGTGTTGCTCTGCGCCTTGCCGCCCCTATCTCCACCGAGCACCGGTGTATTTGCGGCCATGCACGGGCAGACCCATACGGCAGCCATGGTCTCATCTGTCGTAAGACACGGAAAGATTGCCAGACATGAAGCAGTCAATGACATCATCAAGAGAAGTTTAGCTTCAGCTGGGTGCCCAGCACAATGGGAACGCCAGTTGTGCAGACCTGACAACAGCCAAAAACGCCCAGATGGAGTAACCCTGCAGCCGTGGAGGGAAGGTAAACAGGTCGTATGGGACTACACATGTGCATCTACATTGGCTGATACCTATCTACCTTACAGCACAGCTGAGGGAGGCGGGGCGGCCACCTTCAGGGAGACCCAGAAAACCAATAAGTACAGGGACCTAGAACGTTGTTACAGGTTCGTGTTGATAGGCTCTGAGACTCTGGGCGCCTGGGGTAAATGTGCACTTAAGTTCCTGAAGGAGGTGGGCGAGGAACTCATTGGGAAAACTAGAGACCCAAGAGCGGCCAATTTCATGTTCCAGCGCCTGAGTGTCGCTGTTCAGAGGGGAAATGCGTGCTGTATCTTGGGTACGCACCCGACCCCCGAAGAGCTGGACGAGGTCTTCGAACACTGATTGGTAAATTGTTATATTGTTATATAAGTGTGTGTTTTCTGTAAACTGTAGCATTTCAATAAAATCAAATAAAAAAATATTAAAAAAATAATGGGGGTGGTAGGAGAGGAAAAGATTAAAGTATTCAGTGAAAATCCACAAGGTCTTCTCTGAACACTCTTTATTTTCTTCTTCGAGGATGTGGGTCCCTTTAATTAAACCAGTGGTGATACCCCTAAATATATATATAATATGCGAACAAGCCTGAATGGTCCCCAGGACTATATGCAACTGAAAATTTATATATATATATATATATATATATATATATATATATATATATATATATATATATATATATATATATATATATAATATATATATGTTGTTAAATATGATCGAAAAAGTAAAATTAATAATTCTAACACGAATTTTCTCAATATTTCTTATGTTTCTTTTTACTGTCGATGGTAATTGAAAAATTAGTTCTCCAAAATTAATTTTTATTTCTAGTCTGACGCGACGCTTGAACGCGTTTCGTAATAACTTATTCCATTTTCAAAGACTTTAGTTTACACACACACAACTGTAACCTGAAATCAGAGTTTTACTTAATGCTAACATAGCTTGTCTTATATTCTCGCATTTGGGTGAGGTGATATGTTGCAATAGTTTTGGATGAGGTGGACAAACTTTGACCAACACAAAACAGAACACGGTGCAATGGGTATAAATTGGATAAAGGAGAGAGAAGAATGGAAGTAACTGCAAAGGAAATGTCAAGACCCACAAGCCTGGAAACCCACTTCGGCCAATCATCAGCCAGATACCCACACCCACGTACAGACTGGCGAAGCGACTCAACGGCTTGCTGACTCCTTATGTACCTTGTGCTTTCAGCCTGAAGTCTCCAAAGGAATTTGTTGCCTTACTGCAGGGAACACGGGCCACAGGGATAAGAGCCTTGTTGGACGTAGAATCACTGTTTACCAACGTACCTGTGGATGAAACAATCGGGATGATAGCGGACAGAGTGTATCGTGATCCGGCCTGTACTCCTCTTGACATATGTTATAAAATTGGTGGTGCTTGCTATGGGGGATCTAATATTAAATGAAAGTAGGGGCAGTAGTTAGAATAAAGATGTATCTCTGGCAGTGGAGGTCAGTAAGGCCCGGCCTCCAATTAAAACTATACAAAAGTAAACTTAGTGGCTTATTACTGCAATTGTCAGCCTAGAGGTTGATCATAGATCTCCTACACAGGATGAATGGATACTCCTTTAACTAACTTACTTGTTTATTAACCCCTTAACAACCCCCCATATACATTCACACCAATAACAATAATAATAATTATTTTACCACTCTATCTTACGTTAAAAGCCTTGGTCCACATAAGCAGGATACAAGGTTTACACTCAGAACAAGCTAGGGTAAAGTACTACTAGTGAAGAGCTAGTAGCTTGAGTCAGCTTAGGGTAGGGAGACCACGTGGTTCCACTGGGACCCCTTTTAGAATAACTAGTAATACAAACACTACGAACACCTAATTCATACAAAGTATAATACTCTACACATTAGAACACGCCTATGCCAGACAATGAGAACGTTACACAGTATACTTAGCTGGGTATCAGCGACACAGAAATAAAGAAACGAGAGGAGGGAGAGGAGGTTCCTTTCACCACAGCCAGCCAGCAGAGAAGACAGCTTCCAGCGACCAGCTCAGGGCTCCCGCCTAGTGTGGTGCCAGGAGGAGCCTAATTGATCGTGCAGCTAAACACATTAAAAATCTTCCCCTATGCTTCATATTGTTACTTCACTCGTTCTCAGGATATTTATTCTTATAACAATGTTATACTTAATCCACAACAAGCTCAAGAGTCTGAATGTTTGTGACCAACAAGATTCGTCCTACGTTTGGCAGGGAAGATACGAACAAAGACACATCGTGATGCGTTTGCAATACTAAAGGCAGTTTATTAGCTCAGTTTTGACCTCTGGTTTCCACTGAGGAACCCAGGGTCGTAACAACATACCAGAAAACATTCTAAGGAAATTACTCCAAGCTTGTACTAAAGAGGCACCCTTCTTGAGCCCGGATGGGCACATGTATAAGCAAGTAGATGGGGTCGCCATGGGTTCTCCCCCTGGGTGTCCTGTTTGCGAACTTCTACATGGGTACCACCGAACAGAAGGTCTTAGTTGACATGAACTTGAAACCTGCCATATACTGCAGGTATGTTGACGACATTTTTACACAGGTACCTGATGTCAGACGTCTGCAGGAACTGAAGGAGGCATTCGAGCAGAATTCTGTGTTGAGTTTCACTTACAAGATGGAGAAGGATGGGAAGCTGCCCTTTCTAGATGTAACAGTCATGGAAAGGAGTGGAGGTTTCCACACTGCAGTCTACACTAAGGAAAAATATATAGGAATGTGCCTCAATACCAACAGTGACTGCCCAGACAGGTACAAGAGGAATGTCGTTAACGCTTACGTCGACCGTGCTCTCAGCCACAGCTCAGGATGGAAGCAAGTTGATGAAGAACTCTGTAGGGTAAGGCAGGTCATAGTCAACAACGGCTTCTCCAATGGTTTCGTTGAAGACATCATGAGAAGGAAGGTGAAACGCCATGTAACCTCTGAAGAGACAACTAACACAATACCTGTACCCCCTATTAGACTATTTTACAGGAACTTCTTTTCCACAACTCATAAAATGGAGGAAAGGGTCCTGAAAGATATTGTTAATAGGAACGTTATCCCTACAGACAAAAATCAGAAGATACAATTGACGATTTACTATAAAACCAATAAAACGGCCAACCTACTCATGAAAAACTCTCCAGACACAAAGCAGAACGCCTTAAAAGAATCTAACGTCGTCTATGCCTTCAAATATCCACTTGGGGACTGTAAGCCCCAAAGAACTCAGTATATAGGCAAGCCAACAACATCTCTTTCCAGACGATTAACAATGCATAAGCAACAGGGCTCCATGAAGGCACATATAATCTCTTCCCACATCCAGACCATCACCAGAGAAGTCTTAACAAACAACACAGAAATCATCGATAGATACAGCGATAGCAGGCGGCTTGACATCTGCGAGGCACTACATATCAAAAATATTCTATATTCTACCCACTTCAAGACTCCGTACCAATATAGAAGCATCAAGAGGAAGTATGGGCCAACAGGCCCTTTGCAGTTACTTCCATTCTTCCTTCTCATTTATCCAATTTATACTCATTGCACCGTGTTCTGTCTTGTGGTGGTCAAAGTTTGTTCACCTCATCCAAAACTGTTGCAACATATCACCTCACCCAAATGCGAGTATATAAGACAAGCTGTTCAATGTTAGCATTAAGTAAAACTGTTTTCAGGTTACAGTTGTGTGTGTGTAAACTAAAGTCTTTGAAAATGTAATAAGTTATTATGAAATGCATTCAAGCGTCGCGTCAGACAAGAAATAAAAATTAATTTTGGAGAATTGATTTTTCAATTACCATCGACAGTAAAAAGAAACATAAGAAATATTGAGAAAATTCGTGTTAGAATTATTAATCTTACTTTTTCGGTCATATTTAACAACATATGTTTACAAGAAAGACTGCTACCAAAATATACTAATATATATTCAGATATATAATGGCTTGGCAACTTCCTCCTGAAACCACAGCGGGTTCATTGACCTGTGTGTGTGAGGTCCAGAGAACAACGATACTAATGAGATATAAATGAGGTATTAATGAGGTAATTGTGTATTAATGATCTTACAGCGTTTTTTTATTTTTTTGCTGATCAGTTACAAATGGACCGTAACTGTATAAACTTAATACAAATGACTTTGTAATTTGTATTTAAGCAGATTTAATAATGTTTCTGTTGAAAAAGCTTTTACAATTAATTATTGAAGTAGACCTCTCCAAGTAAATTTGGTGAACATTTTCAGACAAATGTATGAATAATGCATTGTATAATTAAATTTTTTTGTTTACATAATATTGCAAATCTTTGGATATTTTATCTATATAGAATTTATTACAAACTTCTTCTAGATGTTAAATAGTCGTACTGGCTTGGTGCTTTATCCTGATAATTCCCTTCTTTTTACAAGGTATTTTGTAAATTACTCACTAATGACCAATAGATCTGCCTCTAACTATTAATTTCTCAACTGTATTTTCATAATTAAACAACACTTGTATATCAAGAAGAGCCTCGACGACATTTTCAAGACCTCGACAATATTTTTGAATCCAGAAAATTAAGGTAAACATTGCATTTTTTGGGGGGTAATTTTCTCCGGGCATATTTTGTTATAATAGCTACGCTGTGCTACGGGAAACTTAGTATGTAAAGAAACTTAGTAAAAAATACAACTTAGTAAAAATACCCGTTCGTAAAAAAAAGCTTAGTGGGTAACTAAGCTTGAGACGAATCAATATTCTTAAACTCTTCATCCGGTAGAATATTGGATGAAGAGAATATTCATTCAATATTCTGTATGCGCACACACACACACACACACACACACACACACACACACACACACACACACACACACACATACACACATACACACAGACACACACACACACACACACACACACACACACACACACACACAGACACACACACACACACACACACACACACACACACACAGACACACAGACACACACACACACACACACACACACACACACACACACACACACACACACACACACACACACAGACACACACACACACACACTCACACACACACACACACACTCACACACACACACACACACACACACACACACACACACACACACACACACACACACACACACACACACACACATACACACACACACACACATACAGTGAGGGGTGAGACCTCAGACTGGCGTGAAGTCACCAGTGGAGTCCCACAGGGCTCTGTACTTGGACCTATCCTGTTTCTGATATACGTAAATGATCTCCCAGAGGGTATAGACTCATTCCTCTCAATGTTTGCTGACGACGCCAAAATTATGAGAAGGATTAAGACAGAGGAGGACAGCTTGAGGCTTCAAGAAGACCTGGACAAGCTGCAGGAATGGTCGAACAAATGGCTGTTAGAGTTTAATCCAAGCAAATGTAATGTAATGAAGATAGGGGTAGGAAGCAGGAGACCAGATACAAGGTATCACCTGGGAGATGAAATACTTCAAGAGTCCGAGAGAGAGAAAGACCTGGGGGTTGATATCACGCCAGACCTGTCCCCTGATGCTCACATCACGAGGATAACAGCAGCAGCATATGCCAGGTTGGCTAACATAAGAACGGCCTTTAGAAACTTGTGTAAGGAATCTTTCAGAACATTATATACCACATATGTCAGACCAATCCTGGAGTATGCGGCACCAGCATGGAGTCCATATCTAGTCAAGCATAAGACTAAAATGGAAAAGGTTCAAAGGTTTGCCACCAGACTAGTACCCGAGCTGAGAGGTATGAGCTACGAGGAGAGACTACGGGAATTAAACCTCACTTCGTTGGAAGACAGAAGAGTTAGGGGGACATGATCACCACATTCAAGATCCTCAAGGGAATTGACAGGGTTGATAAAGACAGGCTGTTTAACACAAGGGGCACACGCACTAGGGGGACACAGGTGGAAACTGAGTGCCCAAATGAGCCACAGAGATATTAGAAAGAACTTTTTTAGTGTCAGAGTGGTTGACAAATGGAATGCATTAGGAAGTGATGTGGTGGAGGCTGACTCCATACACAGTTTCAAGTGTAGATATGATAGAGCCCAATAGGCTCAGGAACCTGTACACCTGTTGATTGACAGTTGAGAGGCGGGACCAAAGAGCCAGAGCTCAACTCCCGCAAGCACAAGTAGGTGAGTACAACTAGGTGAGTACACACACACACACACACACACACACACAGACACACACACACACACACAGACAGACACACACACACACACACACACACACACACACACACACACACACACACACACACACACACACACACACACACACACACACACACACATACACACACTATTAGTAGTTTCAAAGTGTTATATGACAAAATGTGTTAGGAAGACGGGACACCACGAGCGTAGCTCTCATCCTGTAACTACACTTAGGTAATTACACACACACACACACACATGCACACACGTCCGCACCGCCACCCAAATTGCTGTCCCAGCCTTCCTGTCTTCTTCCTCAGCATCAGATGACCTGGTTAAGGAAATTCTACCTGACACCCTGAGTGATGTAGCGGGGATACAGGACCCCCACTACACGGAATGCGACACGAAATGGGGTGTCATGGCAGACCCAGCACTCAGACCAGCCATGCCGAAAGCCAAGAAACAATCCAGTTGGGACAGCCCCATTGTAGACAAAGAAGCCACAGCTTTGCTGGAGGCAGCAACAACCCCCAGTGATCGTGCACGCCTCACAGCTGTGCAGGCTCCCCATGCAGGGGACTTCCTTCTGGCAGTCCCTATGTCTGCGACAGGCACACGTCTTGATCCGCAGGAGCTCCGTATTGCAGTCGCTCTCCGCCTTGCTGCCCCTATCCACACTGTTCACAGGTGTATTTGCGGCGAGGCAGATGCTGACGAATATGGATTGCATGGCCTGCACTGTGGAAAATCTGGTTGCTTTCATGTGGTCGTCCAGCAAAGGCATCATCGAACATTAGAAGATCTGAGGCTCTCTCTCTGCTGGACACTCGGCCGATATAAGCGTCAGCCTAATGATGCCATTGACCTCGTCGCGTCTTGTGTACTAAACCATTTGATTGTCTGCGGTGCAGGTTGTTAATGAGGCAGCGTATAACAGTTGTGACTGGATACAATGTGACCTAACTATATTGACTCATTCACTTGCAGCTGGAAATGTTTATTGTGTTTATATTTATAATTTATATGTATTGTTTTGAATTGCTTGTTTGAATGACGTGTGAGCTGGCGAGTGTGTGTGTGTGTGTGTGTGTGTGTGTGTGTGTGTGTGTGTGTGTGTGTGTGTTCTCATCTAGTTGTATTCACCTAGTTGAGGTTGCCGGGGTTGAGCTCTGGCTCTTTGATCCCACCTCCCAATTTTCAATCAACTGATGTACAGATTCCTGTGTGTGTGTGTGTGTGTGTGTGTGTGTGTGTGTGTACTCACCTAATCACCTAATTGTACTCACCTAATTGTGCTTGCGGGGGTTGAGCTCTGGCTCTTTGGTCCCGCCTCTCAACCGTCAATCAACTGGTGTACAGGTTCCTGAGCCTATTGGGCTCTATCATATCTACATTTGAAACTGTGTATGGAGTCAGCCTCCACCACATCACTTCCTAATGCATTCCATTTACTAACTACTCTGACACTGAAAAAGTTCTTTCTAACGTCTCTGTGGCTCATTTGGGTACTCAGCTTCCACCTGTGTCCCCTTGTTCGCGTCCCACCAGTGTTGAATAGTTCATCCTTGTTTACCCGGTCGATTCCCCTGAAGATTTTGTAGGTTGTGATCATGTCCCCCCTTACTCTTCTGTCTTCCAGTGTCGTAAGGTGCATTTCCCGCAGCCTTTCCTCATAACTCATGCCTCTTAGTTCTGGGACTAGTCTAGTAGCATACCTTTGGACTTTTTCCAGCTTCGTCTTGTGCTTGACAAGGTACGGGCTCCATGCTGGGGCCGCATACTCCAGGATTGGTCTTACATATGTGGTGTACAAGATTCTGAATGATTCCTTACACAGGTTCCTGAACGCCGTTCTGATGTTAGCCAGCCTCGCATATGCCGCAGACGTTATTCTCTTTATGTGGGCTTCAGGAGACAGGTTTGGTGTGATATCAACTCCTAGATCTTTCTCTCTGTCTGTTTCATTAAGTACTTCATCTCCTATTCTGTATCCTGTGCCTGGCCTCCTGTTTCCACTGCCTAGTTTCATTACTTTGCATTTACTCGGGTTGAACTTCAACAGCCATTTGTTGGACCATTCACTCAGTCTATCCAGGTCATCTTGTAGCCTCCTACTATCATCCTCTGTTTCAATCCTCCTCATAATTTTTGCATCGTCGGCAAACATTGAGAGGAACGAATCTATACCCTCTGGGAGATCATTTACATATACCAGAAACAGTATAGGTCCAAGGACTGACCCCTGCGGGACTCCACTTGTGACGTCTCGCCAATCTGAGACCTCACCCCTCACACAGACTCGTTGTCTCCTGTTGCTTAGGTACTCCTCTATCCACCGGAGTACCTTCCCTCTCACTCCAGCCTGCATCTCCAACTTTTGCACTAGCCTCTTGTGTGGCACTGTATCAAAGGCTTTCTGACAATCCAAAAATATGCAGTCTGCCCACCCTTCTCTTTCTTGCCTTATTTTTGTTGCCTGGTCGTAGAATTCAAGTAACCCTGTGAGGCAGGACCTGCCATCCCTGAACCCATGTTGATGCTGTGTTACAAAGTTCCTTCGCTCCAGATGCTCCACTAGTTTTTTTCGCACAATCTTCTCCATCAGCTTGCATGGTATGCAGGTTAGGGACACTGGACTGTAGTTCAGTGCCTCCTGCCTATCCCCTTTCTTGTATATCGGGACTACGTTAGCTGCTTTCCAAATATCTGGCAGTTCCCCGTGTACTCACCTAGTTGTACTCACCTAGTTGTGTTTGCGGGGGTTGAGCTCTGGCTCTTTGGTCCCGCCTCTCAACCGTCAATCAACAGGTGTACAGATTCCTGAGCCTATCTGGCTCTGTCATATCTACACTTGAAACTGTGTATGGAGTCAGCCTCCACCACATCACCCCCTAATGCATTCCATTTGTCAACCACTCTGACACTAAAAAAGTTCTTTCTAATATCTCTGTGGCTCATTTGGGCACTCAGTTTCCAAACCGTGTGTGTGTGTGTGTGTGTGTGTGTGTGTGTGTGTGTGTGTGTGTGTGTGTGTGTGTGTGTGTGTGTGTGTGTGTGTGTGTTCTGCATCAGGGCAGCCAACCCTTGCGGAAGGGAAGGGGGGGGGGGCAGGACTGCCAATGTTTATTAAACTACTCTTGTATATTAATATTATTATTTACTCAGAACATCCTCCTGTGTTTTAGTTTCTGAAATGCTGTCTTCAGGTATATATAAAAGTACTTTTTACGTACCGGGAGAGGAGGTATATTGCGTTATATGAGGTTGGTATTGTTTAGTTAACCTGTGGGGGACTAGCCGCTTGCCTCTGGACCCGGATTCACGAAGCAGTTACGCAAGCACTTACGAACCTTGGGCCAGATTCACGAAGCAGTTACGCAAGCACTTACGAACGTGTACACCTTTCCTCAATCTTTGACGGCTTTGGTTACATTTATTAAACGGTTTACAAGCATGAAAACTTGCCAATCAACTGTTGTTATAAACAGCCTCCTGGTGCTTCGGAGCTCATTAACTGTTTAATAATTGTAAACAAAGCCGCCAAAGATTGAGAAAAGATGTACAGGTTCGTAAGTGCTGGCGTAACTGCTTCATGAATCTGGCCCAAGGTTCGTAAGTGCTTGCGTAACTGCTTCGTGAATCTGGATCAGTGGATCTTTATATATTTTGACGTCAATCTCGTGGTTAAGTGACGTATTGTATATTTTCCTTTCTAGGGACTTGGCCATTTGTTCAAGTCCCCACAAAGTTCAAGTCATTTGGGACCCTAATATTTTTAAAGGAGTTTTGACTTTGTGATTAGCCAGTCCAGTTGGGACTTGTTGCTTTGCTGATGTTACTGATACGTTGCTTACACGGGCTACTTGAGTGTGGGTGAGTCGCTTGTGACTTTAACTTTGGT
This sequence comes from Procambarus clarkii, assembly GCF_040958095.1. Taxonomy (NCBI): domain Eukaryota; kingdom Metazoa; phylum Arthropoda; class Malacostraca; order Decapoda; family Cambaridae; genus Procambarus; species Procambarus clarkii. Next base: position 39,789,604 of record NC_091153.1, read on the forward strand.
TAGTCATTCTATAGTGACTTATCACTTAGTCACTAGGAGAGAGAGAGAGAGAGAGAGAGAGAGAGATAGAGAGAGAGAGAGAGAGAGAGAGAGAGATAGAGAGAGAGAGAGAGAGAGAGAGAGATAGAGATAGTGAGAGATAGATAGATAGATAGAGAGAGAGAGAGAGAGAGAGAGAGAGAGAGAGAGAGAGAGAGATAGAGAGAGATAGAGAGAGAGAGAGAGAGAGAGAGAGAGAGAGAGAGAGAGAGAGAGAGAGAGAGAGAGAGAGAGAGAGAGAGAGAGAGAGAGAGAGAGTGAGATAGAGAGAGAGAGAGAGAGAGAGAGAGAGAGAGAGAGAGAGAGAGAGAGAGAGAGAGAGAGAGAGAGATAGAGATAGAGATAGAGAGAGAGATAGAGAGAGAGAGAGAGAGAGAGAGAGAGAGAGAGAGAGAGAGAGAGAGAGAGAGATAGAGTGAGATAGAGATAGAGAGAGATAGAGAGAGAGAGAGAGAGAGAGAGAGAGAGAGAGAGAGAGAGAGAGAGAGAGAGAGAGAGAGAGAGAGAGAGAGAGAGAGAGAGAGAGAGAGAGAGAGAGAGAGAGAGAGAGAGAGAGAGAGAGAGAGAGAGAGAGAGAGTGAGATAGAGAGAGAGAGAGAGAGATAGATAGAGATAGAGAGAGAGAGAGAGAGAGAGAGAGAGAGAGAGAGAGAGAGAGAGAGAGAGAGAGAGAGAGAGAGAGAGAGAGAGATAGAGTGAGATAGAGAGAGAGAGATAGAGTGAGATAGAGAGAGAGAGAGAGAGATAGAGAGAGAGAGAGAGAGAGAGAGAGAGAGAGAGAGAGAGAGAGAGAGAGAGAGAGAGAGAGAGAGAGAGAGAGAGAGAGAGAGAGAGAGAGAGATAGAGTGAGATAGAGAGAGAGAGAGAGAGATAGAGAGAGATAGATAGATAGATAGATAGATAGATAGATAGATAGATAGATAGATAGATAGATAGATAGATAGATAGATAGATAGATAACATGAGGTGAAAGAGAGATAATATTAATATATAATACTAATCTCTTTGATTAGTCCTTCTATAGTGACTCTCCATGTGAATAACGTGAGCATTCATCCACCTCGTACAACAACTTAGATACACTTCACTTGCAGTCATCTTTAAGTTATGTCAGCTGGTTAACTTAGCAACATCTGGCTACAGTGACTATAGTGCCCGGGGAGATTATCTTCATCACATGATTGTTAACTTTCTTGTGGTGTATATCTTGTAAATACTTATTGTTAAGCAGACTCAGTCCACCGCAGACCACCGCTGGCTCTTATGACAGACTTTCACTATATCCCCAAGACTTTTAAAGTTATGTGTTGCTTGAGGCCACTTGGGGTGGACGGTAGAGCGACGGTCTTGCTTCATGCAGGTCGGCGTTCAATCCCCGACTGTCCAGCAAGTGGTTGGGCACCATTCCTTCCCCCCCCCCCTGTCCCATCCCAAATCCTTATCCTAACCCCTTCCCTGTGGTATATAGTCGTAATGGCTTGGCGCTTTCCTCCTGAAAATTCTCTACTCCTTCCCTTGAAGTCAAGAGTGTCAATCATTGAGTTTTGGGAAAGTCTGTATCACGAGTCTTACTTGAGGGGTCATGACCTCACACAGGTCAAGCAAACACTATTCATCCGCCTCGTTGAAAATACACATGTATACAGTGTGGGGGGGGGGGGGGGATTGGGGCAGCAAGATGGCGGGTGATTGTAATGTGGAGTTGATGCAAATCTTGACGTTTTCTGGTCAGACTCGGGGAATGCCTAATGAAAATCCCCTGCATGGGGAGCCGGTGGGCCGAGCGGACAGCACGCTGGGCTTGTGATCCTGTGGTCCTGGGTTCGATCCCAAGCGCCGGCGAGAAACAATGGGCAGAGTTTCTTTCACCCTATGCCCCTGTTACCTGGCAGTAAAATAGGTACCTGGGTGTTAGTCAGCTGTCACGGGCTGCTTCCTGGGGGTGGAGGCCTGGTCTAGGACCGGGCCGCGGGGACACTAAAAAAAAAAAAAGCCCCGAAATCATCTCAAGATTACCTCAAGATACCCACGATTGTCAGGCTGGTACTGTTACTGGATACTGTAGTTGACTTTGCAAAGATTACCTCAAGATACCCACGATTGTCAGGCTGGTACTGTTACTGGATACTGTAGTTGACTTTGCAAAGCTGTAGATAACTTATCCACGATGGCACCGTCCCAGCTGGATTGTTTAGTGGCTAAACAGTTAATGAGCTCCGAAGCACCAGGAGGCTGTTTATAACAATAACAACAGTTGATTGGCAAGTTTTCATGCTTGTAAACCGTTTAATAAATGTAACCAAAGCCGTCATAGATTGAGGAAAGATGTACACGTTCGTAAGTGCTTGCGTAACTCCTTCGTGAATATGGCCCCAGGTGTACAAACAAACACATCTATACAACACCTCACTCATGACACTCACAGGCACATTGAGAAAACTCAGAGAGGATTGATTGGGCACCCGTCCACAACAGCTTGCCCCCTGTTCAACCAAGAGAAAAAAGGATTTTGATTGTAAACCAATTGTGTAAATCTGATTGATAACAAATTCCAGTGAAGACTGATAGGCAAAGTTTTACCATGACCTATAGGCAGGGAAGCTCTCAGCCGGCTAAACGGTGCAAGTAGTCAAGCTTTTTGGGGGAGAGAGAGAGAGAGAGAGAGAGAGAGTGAGAGACTGAGAGAGAAAGACTGAGAGAGAGAGAGAGAGACTGAGAGAGAGAGAGAGACTGAGAGAGAAAGACTGAGATAGAGAGAGAGAGAGAGAGAGAGAGAGAGAGAGAGAGAGAGAGAGAGAGAGAGAGAGAGAGAGAGAGAGAGAGAGAGAGAGAGAGAGAGAGAGAGAGAGAGAGAGAGAGAGAGGCTGAGAGAGAGAGAGACTGAGAGAGAGAGACTGAGAGAGAGAGAGAGAGAGAGAGAGAGAGAGAGAGAGAGAGAGAGAGAGAGAGAGAGAGAGAGAGAGAGAGAGACTGAGAGAGAAAGACTGAGAGAGAGAGAGAGAGAGAGAGAGAGAGAGAGAGAGAGAGAGAGAGAGAGAGAGAGAGACTGAGAGAGAAA
>NC_091153.1:39793200-39855700 GCF_040958095.1 Procambarus clarkii
ATGGTGATGGCGGGGAGGCTGGCAGGCAGGCAGGCAGGCAGGCTGGCAGGCAGGCGGGCGGGCAGGCAGGCAGGCAGGCAGGCAGGCAGGCAGGCAGGCAGGGAGGCAGGCAGGCAGGCAGGCTGGCTGGCTGGCTGGCAGGCAGGCAGGCAGGCAGGCGGGCAGGCAGACGGGCAGGCGGGCGGGCAGGCGGGCGGGCAGGCAGGCAGGCAGGCAGGCGGGCAGGCAGGTGGGCAGGCGGGCGGGCAGGCAGGCAGGCAAGCGGGCTGGCGGGCATGCAGGCAGGCAGGCGGGCAGGCAGGCAGGCAGGCAGGCGGGCGAGCATGCAGGCAGGCGGGCGGGCAGGCAGGTGGGCGGGCGGGCAGGCAGGCGGGCGGGCGGGCAGGCAGGCAGGCAGGCAGGCGGGCGGGCGGGCAGGCGGGCAGGCAGGCAGGCAGGCGGATAGGCGGGCGGGCGGGCAGGCGGGCAGGCAGGCGGGCAGGCGGGCAGACAGGCGGGTAGGCAGGCGGGCAGACGGGTAGGCGGGGCAGACGGGTAGGCAGGCAGGCAGGCAGGCAGGCAGGCAGGCAGGCAGGCAGGCAGGCGGGCGGGCGGGCAGGCAGGCAGGCGGGCAGGCAGGCAGGCGGGTAGGCAGGCAGGCGGGCAGCCAGGCAGGCAGGCGGGCAGCCGGGCAGGCAGGCGGGCGGGCGGGCAGGCAGGCAGGCAGGCAGGCAGGCAGGCAGGTGGGCGGGCAGGTGGGCAGGCAGGCTGGCAGGCTGGCAGGCAGGCAGGCAGGCAGGTGCGTAGGCAGGCAGGCAGGCAGGTGCGTAGGCAGGCAGGCAGGCAGGCAGGCAGGTGCGTAGGCAGGCAGGCAGGCAGGTGCGTAAGCGGGCAGGCAGGCAGGCAGGCAGGCAGGCAGGTGCGTAAGCGGGCAGGCAGGCTGGCAGGCAGGCAGGCAGGCAGGTGCGTAGGCAGGCAGGCAGGCAGGTGCGTAAGCGGGCAGGCAGGCAGGCAGGTGCGTAGGCAGGCAGGCAGGCAGGTGCGTAGGCAGGCAGGCAGGCAGGTGCGTAAGCGGGCAGGCAGGCAGGCAGGTGCGTAGGCAGGCAGGCAGGCAGGCAGGTGCGTAAGCGGGCAGGCAGGCAGGCAGGTGCGTAGGCAGGCAGGCAGGCAGGCAGGTGCGTAAGCGGGCAGGCAGGCAGGCAGGCAGGCAGGCAGGTGCGTAGGCAGGCAGGCAGGCAGGCAGGCAGGCAGGTGCGTAGGCAGGCAGGCAGGCAGGCAGGCAGGCAGGTGCGTAAGCGGGCAGGCAGGCAGGCAGGCAGGCAGGTGCGTAAGCGGGCAGGCAGGCAGGCAGGTCAAAAACAAACAAACACACATGATATAGCAAACAAAGCCAAGACCGAACCATAGCTACTCCAGTCACATCAGAAGGAAAACAACAGTGAAAGAACAGGTATTGAAACTTCGAACAGGCGAGGACAGGTATACAGAGAATGACAGAGAGGTGTGTGAGGAACTCAACAAGAGGTTCCAGGAGGTCTTCACAATAGAACAGGGTGAGGTCACTGTGCTAGGAGAAAGGGAGGTAAACCAGGCGGCCTTGGAGGAGTTCGAAATTACGAGAGAGGAGGTCAAGAGACACCTGCTGGATCTGGATGTTAGAAAGGCTGTTGGTCCAGATGGGATCTCACCATGGGTACTGAAAGAGTGTGCAGAGGCACTTTGCTTGCCACTCTCCATAGTGTATAGTAAGTCACTAGAGACGGGAGACCTACCAGAAATATGGAAGACGGCGAATGTGGTCCCAATATACAAAAAGGGCGACAGACAAGAGGCACTGAACTACAGGCCAGTTTCCTTGACTTGTATACCATGCAAGGTGATGGAGAAGATCGTGAGAAAAAACCTGGTAACACATCTGGAGAGAAGGGACTTCGTGACAAATCGCCAACATGGGTTCAGGGAGGGTAAATCTTGCCTTACAGGCTTGATAGAATTCTACGATCAGGTGACACAGATTAAGCAAGAAAGAGAGGGCTGGGCGGACTGCATTTTCTTGGATTGTCGGAAAGCCTTTGACACAGTACCGCATAAGAGGCTGGTACATAAGCTGGAGAGACAGGCAGGTGTAGCTGGTTAGGTGCTCCAGTGGATAAGGGAGTATCTAAGCAATAGGAAGCAGAGAGTTACGGTGAGGGGTGAGACCTCAGATTGGCGTGAAGTCACCAGTGGAGTCCCACAGGGCTCTGTACTCGGTCCTATCTTGTTTCTGATATATGTAAATGATCTCCCGGAGGGTATCGATTCATTTCTCTCAATGTTTGCGGACGATGCTAAAATTATGAGAAGGATTAAAACAGAAGAGGACTGTTTGAGGCTTCAAGAAGACCTAGACAAGCTGAAGGAATGGTCGAACAAATGGTTGTTAGAGTTTAACCCAACCAAATGTAATGTAATGAAGATAGGTGTAGGGAGCAGGAGGCCAGATACAAGGTATCATCTGGGAGTGGAAATTCTTCAGGAGTCAGAGAAGGAAAAAGACTTGGGGGTTGATATCACGCCAGACCTGTCTCCTGCAGCACATATCAAGCGGATAACATCAGCGGCATATGCCATGCTGGCCAGCATACGAACGGCATTCAGAAACTTGTGTAAAGAATCATTCAGAACTTTGTATACCACATATGTCAGGCCAATCCTGGAGTATGCAGCCCCAGCATGGAGTCCATATCTAGTCAAGGATAAGACTAAACTGGAAAAGGTTCAAAGGTTTGCCACCAGACTAGTACCCGAGCTGAGAGGTATGAGCTACGAGGAGAGACTACGGGAATTAAACCTCACTTCGCAGGAAGACAGAAGAGTTAGGGGGGACATGATCACCACATTCAAGATTCTGAAGGGAATTGATAGGGTAGATAAAGACAGTCTATTTAACACAAGGGGAACACGCACAAGGGGACACAGGTGGAAACTGAGTGCCCAAATGAGCCACAGAGATATTAGAAAGAACTTTTTAAGTGTCAGAGTGGTTGACAAATGGAATGCATTAGGAAGTGATGTGGTGGAGGCTGACTCCATACACAGTTTCAAATGTAGATATGACAGAGCCCGATAGGCTCAGGAATCTGTACACCTGTTGATTGACGGTTGAGAGGCGGGACCAAAGAGCCAGAGCTCAACCCCCGCAAACACAACTAGGTGAGTACAACTAGGTGAGTACACACACACACACACACACACACACACAGAGGCTGAGAAGAGAGAGGGAGACTGACATTCAGGAGTCAAATACGAATCTTCACTCCACCTTTGCCCCTCTACACCCTTGTCTCTCCCTCTCCTTGTCCTTCCCTTCCTCTTCCCTCCTTCTCTCCGCCCGTCCCCTCCTTCTACCCTTCCCTACCTCTCCTACCCACCTCTCCTACCCACCTCCTTCACAACTGGAAAAACTGACACACTTCTCCTCTGGATTTAATTGGATTTAATTAAGTAAAACAGTTTCCGAGTGCGTTCTTGAGGGCCCTTGAATCCTCTTCAAGTCGGATGGAGGATAAAGCCGAGAATTTGACCTCCCTAATTCAGGATAATGTTGGTTCACTGGCCTTTTGGCAGTGAGTTTCCCTCCCCAAAAATACTTGACTTTTTTAATATTATATATTTTTAGGCGGTTCACCGTTTTTGCTTATTATTTTCCTGTTTTGAAATGTTTGTTCGTTTAATTAAGACCAACACGGAAGTCAGTTTCGGTCTGAGGAAGAGATTTATGTGATGAAAAATGTGAAAAAAGTTAGCGTTGGTGTAATTATTAGGAGCCTGTTTTATGCCGCTAGTCTAGACTATGTGAACGGTTACATTGTGTCAACAGCTAGCTATATGATACTATATATTTGACTGCTATATCTGTCATTATGATGAGTTATATATGTGTGGGATGGTATCCACATAAATTATATGCTAATTTCTTCACTTTGTGTAGATGCCAGGGGCCAGATCCACGAAGCAGTTACGCAAGTACTTACGAACTTGAGGCGAGATTCACGAAGCAGTTACGCAAGTACTTACGAACGTGTACATCATTCCTCAGTCTTTGACGGCTTTGGTTACATTTATTAAACAGTTTACAAGCATGAAAACTTGCCAATCAACTGTTGTTATTGTTATAAACAGCCTCCTGGTGCTTCGGAGCTCATTAACTGTTTAATAATTGTAAACAAAGCCGCCAAAGATTGAGAAAAGATGGACAGGTTCGTAAGTGCTTGCGTAACTGCTTCGTGAATCTGGCCCCAGGTTCGTAAGTACTTGCGTAACTGCTTTGTGAATCTGGCCTCAGGTTCGTAAGTGCTTGCGTAATTGCTTCGTGAATCTGGCCTCAGGTTATTTATAACTGCTGTTACGAGGCTCGTGTTGAGTCCAGTGAGATGGCTCAGGGCTTCCCATTCTCACAGCTCATTATGCCTTACCACACTATTTTTCTCTTCAAACAAGACCCGCCATCCGCTTTACAACCAGATCCCCATTTACTGCTGGGTGAACAGGGGCGAACAGTTAACAATTGGTGCCCAAACACACTCCCCTGCCCAGGGGTCGAACCTAAATAGCTCGCGAAGCGAAGGTTTGCAACTGACGCAGTATAGCAGCGTCACCTGCAACCAAAGTCTCCTATCATGGTGGTATTTTACACAAGAAGCATAGCCCGAGGTCAGCCTCATCCTCTGTAGTGGGCAGGTGGCAGCTATAGATGACAGACCTGCCAACCTTTCCGTGTTGTCCTCCCGTCAGCTCCAGAGGCAACAACTCTCATCGAAATTTCAATACAACATTTAGGGAGCTTGTGTTCGCGCTGTCAGGTCAACCGCACCCCACCAACGCCATCTGTTGACGAGAGAATCATGCATGACGGCAGCGTTTCCAGCATATGTCGGTCTCTGGCGGGTTTTCTGGGAAAAGTGATATTCTCTCCATGTTTACTTTGCCCTAAATCGTTATATCACGGTAAAATAACACCAAGAACATGACTGCTGGGTTGATCCTACATTAAGATTCAGCATCACCTTAGGATGAGGAAGATACAAATGGATCAAGATGAGGAACACCAAATACTTTGGTGTTCCCCATTTGGTGTTAAGTTTAAGGTTATTAAGGCCACCACAACGGCTTACTGACCAACCTGGAAGTAGACTTTATCTCTCAACAAAATAACCTCTCAGAGTGTATTCTCGCAGGAATGAGGATACACCTCTTGGTGTACAATTCCCTTGTCGTTCATGACTCAGGATGAGTGGAATTCAGTTGGAGGGGGAGATACAGAACACAATACAGAGATACAGGGTTTAACACGACCCCGGTGCGCAAAGATTTGCGCATCTTGGCTACAGTTTTTCATCAAATCCTCGTGCATGTTTGGGTCGCGCTCTCTCTGTAAGTATACGGACCCCTTGAATGGTCACCAAGCCAGTAAATCACTATTGGAATTCTATGACCCAACCAGGATTCGAACTTTATACACACACACATTATATATATAAATGAAAACTCACACCCCAGAAGTGACTCGAACCCATACTGCCAGGAGCACTGCTGGCGTACAGGATCCCTTAACCGCTCGACCAACACGACCGGTCAACCCATACTGCTTCTGGCAGTATGGGTTCGAGTCACTTCTGGGGTGTGAGTTTTCAGTTGCATATAGTCCTGGGGACCATTCAGGCTTGTTCGCGCGCGCGCGCACACACACACACACACACACACACACACACATAGGGGCCTCGTAGCCTGGTGGATAGCGCGCAGGACTCGTAATTCTGTGGCGCGGGTTCGATTCCCGCACGAGGCAGAAACAAATGGGCAAAGTTTCTTTCACCCTAAGTGCCCCTGTTACCTAGCAGTAAATAGGTACCTGGGAGTTAGTCAGCTGTCACGGGCTGCTTCCTGGGGTGTGTGTGTGTGTGGTGTGGGAAAAAAAAAAAAAAAAAAAAAGAGTAGTTAGTAAACAGTTGATTGACAGTTGAGAGGCGGGCCGAAAGAGCAAAGCTCAACCCCCGCAAAAACACAACTAGTAATATATATATATATATATATATATATATATATATATATATATATATATATATATATATATATATATATATATATATATATATATCGTACCTAGTAGCCAGAACGCACTTCTCAGCCTACTATACATGGCCCGATTTGCCTAATAAGCCAAGTTTTCATGAATTAATATATTTTCTCTAATTTTTTTCTTATGAAATGATAAAGCTACCCATTTCATTATGTATGAGGTCAATTTTTTTTTATTTGAGTTAAAATTAACGTAGATATATGACCGAACCTAACCAACCCTACCTAACCTAACCTAACCTATCTTTATAGGTTAGGTTAGGTTAGGTAGCCGAAAAACTTAGGTTAGGTTAGGTTAGGTAGTCGAAAAACAATTAATTCATGAAAACTTGGCTTATTAGGCAAATCAGGCCTTGTATAGTAGGCTGAGAAGTGCGTTCTGGCTACTAGGTACGACATATATATATATATGTCGTACCTAGTAGCCAGAACGCACTTCTCAGCGTAATATGCAAGACCAAATTTGCCTAATAAGCCAAGTTTTCCTCAATTAATATATTTTCTCTAATTTTTTTCTTATGAAATGATAAAGCTACCCATTTCATTATGTATGATGTCAATTTGTTTTTATTGGAGTTAAAATTAACGTAGATATATGACCAAACCTAACCAACCCTACCTAACCTAACCTAACCTATCTTTATAGGTTAGGTTAGGTTAGGTAGCCGAAAAAGTTAGGTTAGGTTAGGTTAGGTAGGTTAGGTAGTCGAAAAACAATTAATTCATGAAAACTTGGCTTACTAGGCAAATTTGGCCTTGCATAGTAGGCTGAGAAGTGAGTTCTGGCTACTAGGTACGACATATATATATATATATATATATATATATATATATATATATATATATATATATATATATATATATATGTCGTACCTAGTAGCCAGAACTCACTTTTTGGCCTACTATTCAAGGCCCGATTTGCCTAATAAGCCAAGTTTTCCTGAATTAATATATTTTCTCTAATTTTTTTCTTATGAAATGATAAAGCTACCCATTTCATTATGTATGAGGTCAATTTTTTTTTATTGGAGTTAAAATTAACGTAGATATATGACCGAATCTAACCAACCCTACCTAACCTAACCTAACCTATATTTATAGGTAAGGTTAGGTTAGGTAGCCAAAAAAAGCTAGGTTAGGTTAGGTTAGGTAGGTTAGGTAGACGAAAAAACATTAATTCATGAAAACTTGGCTTATTAGGCAAATCGGGCCTTGAATAGTAGGTTGAGAAGTGCGTTCTGGCTATTAGGTACGACATATATATATATATATATATATATATATATATATATATATATATATATGTCGTACCTAGTAGCCAGAACTCACTTCTCAGCCTACTATTCAAGGCCCGATTTGCCTAATAAGCCAAGTTTTCCGGAATTAATATATTTACTATAATTTTTTTCTTATGAAATGATAAAGCTACCCTTTTCACTATGTATGAGGTCAATTTTTTTTATTGGAGTTAAAATTAACGTAGATATATGACCGAACCTAACCAACCCTACCTAACCTAACCTAACCTATATATATAGGTAAGGTTAGGTTAGGTAGCCAAAAAAAGCTAGGTTAGGTTAGGTTAGGTAGGTTAGGCAGACGAAAAAACATTAATTCATGAAAACTTGGCTTATTAGGCAAATCGGGCCCTGCATAGTAGGCTGAGAAGTGCGTTCTGGCTACTAGGTACGACATATATATATATATATATATATATATATATATATATATATATATATATATATATATATATATATATATATATATATATATATATATATATATATCCCTCAAACGAGACAGCAGGAGGTACAATTTATATGATCAGTGCAGAAAGTTGTGTTAAACATGTATGTGATCCATTAGCCCAGAGCTGTGATTAGCGTACAAATCAACGAGGTGGCCTGACACCCCCCACGCCCCAGTGCCAGTTAACATATTAGTTGTGCAAACATTAACTTATTGATAATTCTGACGGCCGAAACGTAGGCTCTAAGCCACGGATGCGCACGCCGTGTTTCAGAACATTCTCGCTCTTACACTCTCATTCATTCTCTATGTAATCCCATGTACAAATAATGTTACTTGGTTCCATTTAGATATGCAAATGAGGAGCTAGAGCGTTGGTAGTTTGTTATCAAGTCTTGTCATCTACATGTGACACGGCCCTACATGTAAGTGACACGGCCCTACATGTCAGTGACACACCCCTACATGTTAGTGACACGGCCCTACATGTAAGTGACACTTCCCTACATGTCAGTGACACAGCCCTACATGTTAGTGACACGGCCCTACATGTCAGTGACACAACCCTACATGTCAGTGACACAGCCCTACATGTTAGTGACACGGCCCTACATGTCAGTGACACAACCCTACATATAAGTGACACGGCCCTACATGTCAGTGACACACCCCTACATGTAAGTGACACACCCCTACATGTAAGTGACACACCCCTACATGTAAGTGACACACCCCTACATGTAAGTGACACACCCCTACATGTAAGTGACACGGCCCTACATGCCAATGACACGGAATATCTCACGGAACAAAAGTTATTTTACCCTTGTCGTTTCACAGATGAATTTAGACTCGTATGTATGTGTGTTGTCCTATAGACAGGTGTTGCCGTTGTCCTATAGACAGGTGTTCCTGTTGTCCTATAGACAGGTGTTCCTGTTGTCCTAGACAGGTGTTCCTGTTGTCCTAGACAGGTGTTTCTGTTGTCCTAGACAGGTGTTGCCGTTGTCCTATAGACAGGTGTTGCCGTTGTCCTATAGACAGGTGTTGCCGTTGTCCTATAGACAGGTGTTGCCGTTGTCCTATAGACAGGTGTTCCTGTTGTCCTATAGACAGGTGTTGCCGTTGTCCATCAGGTCCTGTACACTGTAGTCACTGTTGGCGGTGTTTGTAATGACAGGTAGAGCAAGCCGTGACTGTCATGCCTCTTGTGTCATGCCATCTGTTTATTGTCGGTGTTGTGCTGTGTTGGGTCCTTGTGGCTCTGTGGCTCACAGTCCTGTCTATAGCTGCCTGGCGTGTCGTCTCGTGCCACAGATCTCTGTGTCTCGTCTCAGAGAAGGTGTGTGTGTGTGTGTGTGTGTGTGTGTGTGTGTGTGTGTGTGTGTGTGTGTGTGTGTGTGTGTGTGTGTGTGTGTGTGTGTGTGTGTGTGTGTGTGTGTGTGTGTGTGTGTGTGTGTGTGTGTGTGTGTGTGTGTGTGTGTGTGTGTGTGTGTGTATGTGTGTGCGAACATTTACACTCTGTGACTGTGTTGTAAACATTGAACAAGATTATATAGACTTGTTTACAAAACCAGAAATACATAATAAATAGAATGTGGGTATGATATGATATCTGTTATTACTCAGAAAGATAAACATTAGAGAAAACGGCTTTGAGGATTGCAGGTGGAACTGAAGCATCTAGTTTGAGACCGGGACACGCATCAACCACTTCCTTCAACAATGTGACTATAAACAGGAATCGCTAAGCCACTACAACTACATACAACTCGTTCAACTTATAACACCGTACTTCCCATGCACGCGACACCAATTGCCACCACTGACAGCTTGATAACTCCATCCCTCCGTCCCCCTGTGTTGATCCCGCCTCCGAAGACACCACAAGAGAGCCTCTGACAGGTTAATAAGATCCTTCAACTACTTTAAACAACAGAGACGAGCAACAGACATGTTTGTGTATAGAGGGGCCTCGTAGCCTGGTGGATAGCGCGCAGGACTCGTAATTCTGTGGCGCGGGTTCGATTCCCGCACGAGGCAGAAACAAATGGGCAAAGTTTCTTTCACCCTGAATGCCCCTGTTACCTAACAGTAAATAGGTACCTGGGAGTTAGTCAGCTGTCACGGGCTGCTTCCTGGGGGTGGAGGCCTGGTCGAGGACCGGGCCGCGGGGACACTAAAACCCCAAAATCCTCTCAAGATAACCTCAAGAAGAGGGAGAGAGAGAGAGAGAGGGAGAGAGAGAGAGAGAGAGAGGGAGAGAGAGAGAGAGGGAGAGAGGAAAATAAAAGTGAGCATCGCTGCCCCGACTCGAAGCGGATTCTAGGTGACTGTTGGCTGTCGACGGGCCAGAGGAACCACCTCGCGCGTGTCTGGGAGCGGTCGGCTCCCACGCCGATACATTCAGACCAATGAGGCGTAGCGACTCTGATAAGAAGGGCGGAAATCAGAGATATTTACCTGGTTATTTATGCTGCTTGAAGATCACTCCCTCGCTTCTGCTTCGGACGGTGCCATTGTTATTCACGACCTGGGCGACGTTGGCTGTGGGGCAGAGGGGGAAAGGTAGCGAGGAAGGGGGAAGAGAGGTGGGGAGGAAGGGGAGAGGTGGGGAGGAAGGGGAGAGGTGGGGAGGAAGGGGAGAGGTGGGGAGGAAGGGGAGAGGTGGGGAGGAAGGGGAGAGGTGGGGAGGAAGGGGAGAGGTGGGGAGGAAGGGGAGAGGTGGGGAGGGAGAGGTGAGGTGGAAGGATGAGAGGTGAGGAGGATTCAGATTCAGATCAGAATCTGAATTCAGATCATAGATTCAGATCAATCACAGATTCATGGATTCAGATTCAGAATCTGATCACATACATAGATTCAGATTCAGATTAGCGAGAAGTGAAGGTTAGGTCCTTATTAACAACGTTGTCTCCTTAAGGGGTCGTTATCTGAATGTTCACTACATACATATACCCGTCATAACAAGGTGGGTTGGGGCTTACCTCCCGGGTCCCGCCTCGTAGCATTCATTAGGCTGGTGCACTTATTTAACAACTGTTAATCTGTTAACTATTAGTCTGTTAATCATAGTAAAGTGATTATAAAGTAAGCCTCCACTACTTGACTTTCTTGGTCATCCTAAAATGCCTTTTTAACGAATAAACTTATAATCATACGTTCATAACAATGAAATTCATTGTAAATATATACTTTTTTAATAATATAAATGTATTAGAACGTTGGCTAGAAATATATGGAAGAATATATATATTTGAAAATAAGACGGTTAAGCAAGTCCCAGCTGTGTCTGGGTACAAGTGACAGGATGAACAACCCAGCGGGTTTTCTTCCTATTGGGGAGTGTTGTACATGCTGCTATGGCGGTGTGTCCACTCACAGGATGAGTGGCGCTGCCCAATACTGTCACTATGGCGGTGTGTCCACTCACAGGATGAGTGACGCTGCCCAATACTGTCACTATGGCGGTGTGTCCACTCACAGGATGAGTGACGCTGCCCAATACTGTCACTATGGAGGTGTGTCCACTCACAGGATGAGTGACGCTGCCCAATACTGTCACTATGGCGGTGTGTCCACTCACAGGATGAGTGACGCTGCCCAATACTGTCACTATGGCGGTGTGTCCACTCACAGGATGAGTGGCGCTGCCCAATACTGTCACTATGGAGGTGTGTCCACTCACAGGATGAGTGACGCTGCCCAATACTGTCACTATGGCGGTGTGTCCACTCACAGGATGAGTGACGCTGCCCAATACTGTCACTATGGCGGTGTGTCCACTCACAGGATGAGTGACGCTGCCCAATACTGTCACTATGGTGGTGTGACCACTCACAGGATGAGTGGCGCTGCCCAATACTGTCACTATGGCGGTGTGTCCACTCTCAGGATGAGTGGCGCTGCCCAATACTGTCACTATGGCGGTGTGTCCACTCACAGGATGAGTGGCGCTGCCCAATACTATCACTATGGCGGTGTGTCCACTCACAGGATGAGTGGCGCTGCCCAATACTGTCACTATGGCGGTGTGTCCACTCACAGGATGAGTGACGCTGCCCAATACTGTCACTATGGCGGTGTGTCCACTCACAGGATGAGTGCCGCTGCCCAATACTGTCACTATGGCGGTGTGTCCACTCACAGGATGAGTGGCGCTGCCCAATACTGTCACTATGGCGGTGTGTCCACTCACAGGATGAGTAGCGCTGCCCAATACTGTCACTATGGCGGTGTGTCCACTCACAGGATGAGTGGCGCTGCCCAATACTGTCACTATGGCGGTGTGTCCACTCACAAGATGAGTGACGCTGCCCAATACTGTCACTATGGCGGTGTGTCCACTCTCAGGATGAGTGGCGCTGCCCAATACTGTCACTATGGAGGTGTGTCCACTCACAAGATGAGTGGCGCTGCCCAATACTGTCACTATGGCGGTGTGTCCACTCACAAGATGAGTGGCGCTGCCCAATATTGTCACTATGGCGGTGTGTCCACTCACAGGATGAGTGCCGCTGCCCAATACTGTCACTATGGCGGTGTGTCCACTCACAAGATGAGTGGCGCTGCCCAATACTGTCACTATGGCGGTGTGTCCACTCACAGGATGAGTGCCGCTGTCCAATACTGTCACTATGGAGGTGTGTCCACTCACAGGATGAGTGCAGCTGTCCAATACTGTCACTATGGAGGTGTGTCCACTCACAGGATGAGTGACGTTGCCCAATACTGTCACTATGGCGGTGTGTCCACTCACAGGATGAGTGGCGCTGCCCAATACTGTCACTATGGCGGTGTGTCCACTCACAGGATGAGTGGCGCTGCCCAATACTGTCACTATGGCGGTGTGTCCACTCACAGGATGAGTGGCGCTGCCCAATACTGTCCCTGTGGCGGTGTATCCACTCACAGGATGAGTGACGCTGCCCAATACTGTCGCTATGGCGGTGTGTCCACTCACAGGATGAGTGACGCTGCCCAATACTGTCACTATGGCGGTGTGTCCACTCACAGGATGAGAGACGCTGCCCAATACTGTCACTATGGCGGTGTGTCCACTCACAGGATGAGTGGCGCTGCCCAATACTATCACTATGGCGGTGTGTCCACTCACAGGATGAGTGGCGCTGCCCAATACTGTCACTATGGCGGTGTGTCCACTCACAGGATGAGAGACGCTGCCCAATACTATCACTATGGCGGTGTGTCCACTCACAGGATGAGTGGCGCTGCCCAATACTGTCACTATGGCGGTGTGTCCACTCACAGGATGAGTGACGCTGCCCAATACTGTCACTATGGCGGTGTGTCCACTCACAGGATGAGAGACGCTGCCCAATTCTGTCACTATGGCGGTGTATCCACTCACAGGATGAGTGACGCTGCCCAATACTGTCACTATGGCGGTGTGTCCACTCACAGGATGAGTGGCGCTGCCCAATACTGTCACTATGGCGGTGTGTCCACTCACAGGATGAGTAGCGCTGCCCAATACTGTCACTATGGCGGTGTGTCCACTCACAAGATGAGTAGCGCTGCCCAATACTGTCACTATGGCGGTGTGTCCACTCACAGGATGAGTGACGCTGCCCAATACTGTCACTATGGCGGTGTGTCCACTCACAGGGTGAGTGGCGCTGCCCAATACTGTCACTATGGCGGTGTGTCCACTCACAGGATGAGTGACGCTGCCCAATACTGTCACTATGGCGGTGTGTCCACTCACAGGATGAGTGACGCTGCCCAATACTGTCACTATGGCGGTGTGTCCACTCACAGGATGAGTGACGCTGCCCAATACTGTCACTATGGCGGTGTGTCCACTCACAGGATGAGTGGCGCTGCCCAATACTGTCACTATGGCGGTGTGTCCACTCAGGATGAGTGACGCTGCCCAATAAACTCGCCCCTCAGGGCAAACTTAACAAAAAATTAACAGTAGTTATAACATATTGGTACCCACAGTCCTGTAGTTATAACATATTGGTACCCACAGTCCTGTAGTTATAACATATTGGTACCCACAGTCCTGTAGTTATAACATATTGGTACCCACAGTCCTGTAGTTATAACATATTGGTACCCACAGTCCTGTAGTTATAACATATTGGTACCCACAGTCCTGTAGTTATAACATATTGGTACCCACAGTCCTGTAGTTATAACATATTGGTACCCACAGTCCTGTAGTTATAACATATTGGTACCCACAGTCCTGTAGTTATAACATATTGGTACCCACAGTCCTGTAGTTATAACATATTGGTACCCACAGTCCTGTACAACTGGGCAAAGAAGTTTTTCTTTTGAGTGTAAAGGGTTGAAATGAGCCCAGAACACGATTCGAGTACCTATGGATTCATCTGTTACACCACAACTCTAAAAGAATGTTTGTAGTTGTGGTTGTGCGTTATTCTGAGGATTCTAACTAGTAACATGTAGCCACGTTCCTTGGTCCGACTCTATCTCCTTTTGTCTAAGTAACGTCTTCCTGCTCTATTGTGAAGACGTCCTGGAAACTCCAGTTGAGTTCCTCACACACACTTCTCTGTCGTTCTCAGTGAATAAGTGCGCTCCAACCCTCAGTTTCATTCAGTATGGGTTGAGTCTTTCCTCTAACTACACTATAATTATCAAATTGCTTCTTAGCTTCTTACACCAACCCGCTCTCGCACAAGACAATACATATATGACTTATTGCTTGTAGTCACTATTAGGCTGATTAATAAGTACATATGTGGTATATGCCAAGTTATATTTTGTTTTTAAGGTACAAACTCTTCCTATAGATTTGCTAAACCAGTTTTCATATTAGGAATTTCTTTTTCAGTTTTATTAAACAATAGAGATTTTATATAATATTTGAAAATATCCTGAGTTACTTTACAATTTATTTAAATATTTTGGTTTGGTTTTATTATTTTTAAAAAACTGTAATATCAATATAGGTATAGGTTAAGTAATAATTGTAATTAAGAAGCAGTAAGATGCTTATCTTAACATACTAAGAAGGTTAGGTTAGGTCGGTGTTTTCTATTAAGCTTTTCAAGGTAAACTAAAATATTCACAATAAATTAGTATGTCACATATGCACTTATTAATAAGCCAATATTGACTATAAGCAAGTGCGAGAATGGGTTGCTTACACTGACATGTTCGTTATTGACTCTGGTGACGCTTCCCGCTCTTCGTTTGTTGTACATTTTCCAGTCCATCTTGTCTTAGCACTTTGCTTCCTTGCAGCCTTGGTTAATCCGTGAGACAGTACAGTGCCTCTCATCGTCTTCTCTCTGAAGAGGGATAAATTTACCATCTGTCTCGCAGCATTTCTCCTTGAAGAAGTCCATGATTTCCTGTGGGATCTTCCCCTCTGAGAAGAGATGAGGAAGGGAGGTGAAGACATGAGGAGGGGGCATGAGGGAATGAGAAGGTGAACAGGAGAGACAGTGGAGAGTGACTGATGTTTGACAGTTGTCTGTGAGAGACACAGGGAGGGACAATCTGTGAGAGATGTAGGTAAGATCTCTCGCCGTAAATCCAGGTGTAAGATCTGTCTCCATGAAGCCAGGTGTAAGATCTGTCTCCATGAAGCCAGGTGTAAGATCTCTCTCCATGAAGCCAGGTGTAAGATCTGTCTCCATGAAGCCAGGTGTAAGATCTGTCTCCATGAAGCCAGGTGTAAGATCTCTCTCACTGTACATCTGAGAGATGTCAAATCTCTAAATTTTCTCCTGAGATATTCCTGCGCGGGTCCTAAGCCTCTGGCTGGCCCGCTAAGTGTTAAATACTGGAGCAGTTTTCACTACAAGTACTGAAGCTTTCACCCTCGTATGTGGGATTTAAGTAGTTCTTCAAATGGTCGTTTACAGTGTTCAATGGCAGTTTAGGTCCGTTGTCCCCTTGTATTGGTTAGTGATGTGTTTGTCATCTGCCAGCGAGAGTTCCACGTTAGTTGACGGTAATTGGGTTCTGGTCTTGGTGTTCCCTGATGCCTCTGTTCACTCTGTTCTGTTTACACTTTGTTGGCACCCATTTTCCATTTCTTATCTGTGTTTCAGCCTCTTTACTTAGCTTATTTCTGTCTGTCTGTCTGTCTGTCTCTCTCTGTCTCTGTCTCTCTCTCTCTCTCTCTCTCTCTCTCTCTCTCTCTCTCTCTCTCTCTCTCTCTGTCTCTCTCTCTCTCTCTCTCTCTCTCTCTCTCTCTCTCTCTCTCTCTCTCTCTCTCTCTCTCTCTCTCTCTCTCTCTCTCTCTCTCTCTCTCTCTCTCTCTCTCTCTCTCTCTCTCTCTCTCTCTCTCTCTCTCTCTCTCTCTCTCTCTCTCTCTCTCTCTCTCTCTCGTTCCAATGCACTTTGAGACCTGTCATTCGCTTTGTCAATTTCCTCTGTCAATACTCTCCACGTTTTCTCCTCACATTCTTAAAATATCTTTTCCGTTTTACCCATTTTTACCCTTCCCGAACTATCCTCTCTACTCCAGGTGTATTTTATCTTTATCTTTGTCCTCTCCCTTCCCCCCCCTCTCTTTGTCCTCTCCCTTCCCCCCCTCTCTTTGTCCTCTCCCTTCCCCCCTCTCTTTGTCCTCTCCCTTCCCCCCCTCTCTTTGTCCTCTCCCTTCCCCCCCTCTCTTTGTCCTCTCCCTTCCCCCCCTCTCTTTGTCCTCTCCCTTCCCCCCTCTCTTTGTCCTCTCCCTTCCCCCCTCTCTTTGTCCTCTCCCTTCCCCCCCTCTCTTTGTCCTCTCCCTTCCCCCCCTCTCTTTGTCCTCTCCCTTCCCCCCCTCTCTTTGTCCACTCCCTTCCCCCCTCCTCTCTTTGTTCTCTCCCTTCCCCCTCTCTCTTTGTCCTCTCCCTTCCCCCCTCTCTTTGTCCTCTTCCTTCCCCCCTCTCTTTGTCCTCTCCCTTCCCCCCTCTCTTTGTCCTCTCCCTTCCCCCCTCTCTTTGTTCTCTCCCTTCCCCCCTCTCTTTGTCCTCTCCCTTCCCCCCCCTCTCTTTGTCCTCTCCCTTCCCCCCTCTCTTTGTCCTCTCCCTACCCCCCTCCTCTCTTTGTCCTCTCCCTACCCCCCTCTTTGTCCACTCCCTTTCCCCCTCTCTTTGTCCACTCCCTTCCCCCCTCTCTTTGTCCTCTCCCTTCCCCCCTCTCTTAGGAAGTACCTAAGCAAACATTAGTTGTGGGAGATTCCCAGATAAGGTATTTGGATAGAACGTTTTGTGCTAGAGATAGGGGGAACAGGTTAAGGGTTTGCTATCCCGGAGCTGGCATTGGTGATATTATAAGCAACATGAATGATATTATGGCTGGTAATGGGAACAATCCCATTATTTGCATTAGCGTGGGAGGAAATGATGTTGGTCGAGTCAGGAGTGAGGAACTGATTCAGAGGTATAAAACAGCCATAGAGTTAGTTAGGAGCAAGGGAGGAATCCCGATCATATGTGGCATTCTGTAACACGGGTTAGGTTCCTCTCTCTTTAACTCCCTTCTTTCTACTCCCTCTACCCGTATTCTTACTTTTATTTCTAAACCAAGGGACTCCAAAACTTTTAACAAAGCCAACTCCACGCCACGTGGTCCTAAGACGATTGACCGACTTAGGATTCTACACCCAGTATGACGTGACCTAAGCTCTGAACAAAACCCTAGAGTCACCTCTGCTGCCACCACCAGACCAGTAATACAAGAGCAATGATCGAGGTCTGGATCGATCACGCTAATTAATCAACCTAGGGGCTTGATCCCCACTATAAACGATGACCTTGAGTGTGGAATAAATTACACGGTAATGATAATTCCGATTCGATGTTAGAATCGGCGCACAATGCAACTCTGCCTCGTGTGGACCACGTGACCAGGACAAGTATACACATAAAACACATGGAAACAATAAAATGCAAATTAATAACAAATTTAATTTATTAAGGGAAAACTAAAAACAAAATCTAAATAGGTTCACTCCCTATCACTTTAACACTCCCTACTTGACCTGAGTGGCAAATGAGACTATTTCTATACTTAACAATAGCAACTATACCTTGGGCGACCACAGCTCTAGGTGTTGGGGGCTGTTCTTGGGGAGAGGTAAGATGTTGACCTCTTATCCCAGCTGCTTCCGTGACCACACTGCTTTTTCCCTTGTCTCGTCTCCCCCAGACAGAACATTGTATCCTTGCGCCTAGTCAAAGTTCTACCCAGTTACTAGCAAGGTTTAAGTTATAACAATTAAACTCGGTTGTACTTAATTGATCCAGACTGGTTGAATTATTTTACTGAAATAAATTACACAAGCCTCTAACGGCAGAGCTGTTCCCGATCACAAAAATGGTTATTAAAACTTTGAGAAATAGTAGACCTGTCAACCCCTGATGACCTATGACCGCCGGTCACTCCGCTTTAAAAGTTAGATCTGATTCGTGACGTCACTGATGGTGACTTAAACTCAATAATTAGAATACTCTTGATATTGTATCCAGTACTATTATACAATACAATTTTAATGCAAAATGAATAAAGGCTAATTTCTCTAAATTACTGAATACTATAGGATGATTTATTATACGCAGCTATGAACAAAGCGTTGGTTATTTCCACCGCGAATTCCCCTGGGGGTCAGGTCACCATGCGGCTCAGCTTCCCATTCTCTTTTGTCGATAAACCACTCTGGATAATTCTTACAACAGCCTAGTTTGTTACAACCCCCCCGCACAAGCACTTAGTAAACCTTGTTAATTTGTTAAAATTCACGAGGTTTAGTATCCAACCCACAATTCAACTCATGCCACAAACAAAAGCTAACCTAACTAATAAAATTTGACAAATAATAGTCCAACATCATAATGAACATGTTCATATTTCATAAATTTCTCAGCTGTCAACTGACAGCAATCCTCTAATATCAGGAAACATACATCCTATCCTTACTGACATAGCTAAATAACATGTCCCTACTCTACCATCAAAAACTAGCTATTAAACTCTCTTGGCTCTTCACTAGCCAAGTCCATGTGTCCTCTAGAGCCGGCCACACCGTGCTCAAACAAACATTAAAGTTATAAGTTCAGACTGAACTTTGTCATCCGGGAGCGTACTACGGAACTATCAAGTTCACATCCGTGTACTACCCACTCCCCATCAATGTCAACCTTGACATGTTAAGGAACACACCTAACGTTTATTACATGTATCTAAAAATATAAAAAAAAATTCCTATACTATATCACAGGTTTCAGCTGACTGTACAGCCAAGTGTTCTCACTCACTAGAAGTGTCAATGTTTATATTGGTCCGCCTCTCCTGTGTTCAAACATTCTGAAAAAAATAGCACAACATAATTTTCCATAACCGTTTGTTCTGGGCTGAGACAATTACACAGGGGCTTCGATTTTGATTACTGACCAATTTATAGTTAAATTTTCATATATTATACCAGAATTATTTTAAATCTGTTTTTCAACATTTAAAAAAATATTGTGATTCTAACTCTGTTTTTCAACATTTAACCAAAAGTGTCCAGATGTTCTTTACACAGATGTTCAGAGCCAACTTTGTTGTTTGTATCAATTGTTCATATTGAGTAATCGAAAAAAAAATCGATGCTGCTGGATGCTGAATGTAGTCGCTGACGATGACGGTGTCGATCTTGCTTCTTCTCATGTGTAGACATCAATACCTGGTCCTCTTGTACTCCCATCCGGTACTCCTGAATGACGACAGAGTGTAGTAGAGCTGAGTGCCAAGTGACAGCTGTAGAATACTGTTACTTCGGCCATTAATCTTGCTCTCGACAGTCCACACGCCTTCATATCAATCACAGTTCACACGGCAGTCTTGATGTTAAACTTGACGTCGCAGATGACCACAGCAGAGCAGAACTGGATGTACCAACAGTGTCTCTTAGCAGGAGTGGTGTCAGAAGGTCGTAGAGGCGGGTTGCTTGTTTGCAGAACAGGTGAATCTCGTCTTCCATCATTGCTCACGTCATCTCAGGCGTTTCTTGATGTCCCCAGGTTACTAGGCCGTAAACACCAACTGTGTATACCCTCGTACCGCCGACTTTAGGCCAAAGGAGACAATTTTGCGACCTTCTATTGGCGAGTCCCGGTACTCTGTAGGGAAACCGTGCCTTCCACCTGTGACCGCCTTACTTCTGCTTTCTTGTTACTTCAGATGACGTAATCATTAATCTTCCGGCGAAATTCTTGAGTACTGCTACGTGCTTTCCATTTCTTGACCTCTCCTCCAACACTGCTGGAATGGCTGCAGTCTTGATGACGCAGCAGGTGGGTATTGGTGATCTCGAGACAGCTACCCCGGCGTTGTATGGCACCTCCGGTGACTGCTATAATGTGGACAGCTTGCTGGCCCTGACAACCTCGTTAGTGACGTGAGGCGTCGGCCGGGTGACTCTTGGACAGTCACTCATCCCCAAAGTAACTGATGTATGGGTTACTGGGTCTAGTGGGGGGAGGGCTTTGTGTAACGTGCCTCCCCCCTCGGTCTTTACAGACAAGGGTTCACGTGTGGCTGGAACAACTGGGTCGGTGTACCAATCAGACCTGGGAACAGACAGACACAACACAGCGGAAGCATAGATATACTCTGGGTTTGGTGGAGGTGGAACCCCAGAGCACGGTAAAAGTTGCTACCTGAGTCAAGTATAGACATAGTACATCTCATTGCCTTTACAGGAAAATCTAATGAATACTAAATTATACTAACCAAGGAAGTTACTTTACTGTACAGCGCGAGATCTCGTCACCATAGGGTGGCGAGACTGCACCTGACTACTAATGAGCGATGACAGAGGGTCATCCTCATCTTCTGACTCGTCGGTGAAGCCATGAGTCAGCACTGCTGAGTCAGGAACTAGACCCGCTGAAGGCAGTTCTAATTCCTCTCTAGCATGATATTGTTTCAATTTATTTACGTGAATTGTCCTTTCCACCTGGTCCTCGAACACTCCTTTTATAACAAGATTAACCGGCCCCGCCCTTTTAATTACTCTATAGGGTCCTCGCCACCTCGGAGCTAGTTTCCTGCTCTGATTGGCGGGCGCAGCCTCATTCACTCTCAATACGAGGCTTCCTTCCTTCAACTCAAGAGGGCGCACTTTCTTGTCATAAAAATGAGCATACCGAGTCCGTGCCTTCTTGGACGCTTCAGCTGCAATATTCCATGCATTTCTCATTTTTCCAAGGACCTCTGAAGGATAGTCCTCCCCGTATGCAACATTATGTCTGTTAAGCAGACCTGAGGGGAAATTGCATGAATTACCAGTAAACAAATGAAGTGGTTGGGTGTTAATTGATTGGTGGATGGCAGTATTCAAGGCGAACTGAACATAGGGTAGGTGTTCATCCCAGGTGTTTGCATCATGTTCAGCAAGGATTGCAAGCATATCCTTGACTGAACGATTAGTCCGTTCCGTCATTCCGTTTGCTTGTGGGTGGTAGGCCGTTGTAAAAGCCGAAGTTGTCTCTAAAATCTTACAAACTTCTCTAAATATATTCCCATTGAATTCTTGACCCCGGTCAGAGACTAAAACTTTAGGAGGTCCGAATACAGTAACGAACCTACGCAAGAACGCATCTGCAACCGTACGAGAATCCTTCTGAGGTAATGCAACTAGTGTAGTGTATCTAGACAGATGGTCAACTAGCACCAACACATATCTGTTACCTGAATGACTGTGGTGTAAATCAATCAGATCGGCCCCCACACGATCTAACGGTTCACGAATTTCAGGAAATTCCTGAAGTGGGGCTTGTACCTTAAGGGTGCCTTTCCTCCTCTGGCAACGAGGGCACGACTTCACGAAATTGATTACCTCAGAAAGTAATCCTGGAAAATAAAATAGAGACTTTGCTTTTAAGTGCGTTTTAAAGATCCCCGGATGCCCTGCAATTTTTGAAGCATGCGCGAGCTTTAACGCTGATGACCGCAACGCGTCCGGAATAACTAGCTGAAATACTGCCCTATCATTCTGGCTATTAACATAATACAGGACGCCCTGTTTCATCTCAAAATCATGTATAGGTAAATTCTTTTTCTTTTTCGGGTATTTTCCTCCCTCTAAATACTCAATAATCTCTTTCCATCTCGGCTCGTTCATCTGGTAATCTCTCATTTTATCCGATGGAATGGTTTCAATATTTTCATTAATCTGCATTGCCGCTATATTTCTACTTAGCGTATCTGGCACAACATGGGCTGGACCAGGCTTGTACAAAATCTGGAATGAGTGGGCCGAAAGTTCGTGAGACCAGCGTGACATTCGTGGGCATTTTGTTCGCTTTTTAAATATGTGTGTTAACGCTCGATGGTCTGTGTAGATTACAAAATGCCGCTGAAATAGGTAAGGCTCGAAATACCTAACTGATTCTACTACTGCCAGTGCCTCCCGATCCGTAGCTGAATAACGAACTTCAGGTCCTTTGACCTTCCTACTGAAATAGGCTACTGGATGGGGTAAATTATCTGCGTCTCGCTGAATTAAGCACCCGCCAATAGCAATACCGCTGGCGTCAGTGTGCACTTCCCACTCTTTCTCAAAATCAGGAATAGCCAATACCGGTGTCGTGATTAGTTGGTCTTTCAGTTTGCGATAGGTAAAAACTGTGTTACAATTCTTCCAAGAAAGGGAGTGGGAAATGAATGGATATCGAGGGCACTTGGTGTCAATTGCCGGCTGGAAAGATATTGCAAATCAAATGCAATATCTTTCATAGACAACTGGGAACACTTCTATGGAAGAAATGAAATGTATGCTCGTGATGGGGTGCATCTATCGAGAGCTGGGGTTGTTGCTGTTGCGAACTCGCTAGAAGAAGTGGTTAGAGGTGTTTGTTTGGGTTTAAACTGTTAGTAGATAGAGGTATGGGAATTGATTTGGAGGAAGGAGGTAATAAAAGTATGTGTTTGTGGGAGAAAGGAATTGGCAAAACGATCAGGGAAAGAGAAGGTCCGCAAAATAACAATTCACTTAGGGTATATTACACTAACAGTAGAAGTCTAAGAAATAAAATTAACGAATTAAATGCTCTTGTCTGCACAGAAAAAATAGATATTATTGCACTTACCGAAACGTGGATGAATGTAGAAAATAGAGAACTATTAGCTGAATATCAAATATATGGATTTAAACTATTTCACACAGATAGATATATTAGACGAGGAGGTGGAGTAGCCATATATGTTAGGGACAATTTGAAATGTAGTCTCAAAGAGGGAATCAAAACAGAGCCACACACAGAAACTATTTGGATTGAATTAAACGAAAAAGCTAATAATATTATAATAGGAGTAATATATAGGCCACCAAATTTAGACAGAATGGAAGCAAAGCATCTATGGGATGAAATATCTAGAGCATCTAGATCTAACAGTATTTATGTCATGGGTGACTTTAATTTTAGCGGAATAAACTGGTTGAACAAAACAGGGAATAGTGAAGCAGAAGATTTTCTAGAATTAATTGACGATTGCTTTCTTACGCAACACATTAAGGAACCAACACGGGAAAATAATATTTTAGATTTAGTGTTAACTAACAGGGAAACGCAAATTAATGACATCGAAATAGGGAGTGAGCTAGGGAGCAGTGATCACAAAGAAATCAGATTTAGCATAGAATGGAATAGACCAGTAGGAGAAAATTCTGTTAAAGTGCCAGATTTTCGAAAAGCTGATTTTAATAGCCTAAGAAATTTTTTGGGTCAAATTGATTGGAAAGGCTTGGGTATGGGGTGTGGGCCGGTCTTGGAGCGAGACATGAACCCAGCGATAGGTGACTTAAATGGGGATTTCGATGTGGATTCAATATATAACTTATTTAAGAATATTCTAAACAAAGCACAGGAACGTAGTATACCATACAAATTGAATAGATCGTATACTAATGACCCAAAGTGGATAACAAAGAATTTGAAGAACCTTATAGGTAAAAAGAGAGCTTGGTACAAAAGGATTAAAAATGGGGAGGTCACTTTAGAACAGGAATTCGTACAACTGGTTAGAAATGTTAAAAAAGAGATAAGGAAAGCAAAAAGAAACTATGAAGTTCGCATAGCAGGGCAAGCAAAGACAAATCCTAAAGGGTTTTTTCAGTTATATCGTACTAAGACTAGGGAAAGGATAGGTCCATTAAAAACTGAGACAGGTCAAATAACAGATAGTGATGAAGAGATGAGTAGTATTTTTAATAAATATTTTGTATCTGTATTTACTAAAGAGGAACTTAACAATATGCCTTCAGCCGAACAAGTCTATGTGGGTGGGGACGAGGACAGGTTGACGAGTTTAGCAGTTACCAGGGAGGATGTTCTTAAACAAATAGTAAAACTCAAACCAAACAAATCCCCAGGGCCGGATGAAGTGTTTGCTAGGGTGCTTAAAGAATGCAAAGAGGAGCTTTGTGACCCACTGTCAACCATATTTAATAAATCAATAGAGTCAGGCAGAGTGCCAGAGTTTTGGAAAGTTGCTAATGTGATACCAGTTTTTAAGAAAGGAGATAGATCACTTGCGTCTAACTATCGACCAATTAGCCTAACGTCTATTGTGGGAAAGTTACTCGAATCTATAATAGCAAATAAAATTCGTCTTCATCTTGAAAAACATAAATTAATAATTGAGTCGCAACATGGTTTTATAAATGGCCGTTCATGTTTAACAAATTTGTTATCTTTTTATTCTAGCATTGTTGAGGCAGTTGATAGTGGTAAGGATTGCGATGTTGTATACCTTGACTTTAGCAAAGCTTTTGATACAGTGCCACATGAAAGACTGATTAAAAAAATAGAGTCTCATGGTATTGGGGGTGCTATATTAAGCTGGATTAGGGCATGGCTATACCAAAGGAAACAGAGAGTTAGTATAAATGGAATCAAGTCAGAGTGGGAAAATGTTGTAAGTGGAGTGCCTCAAGGCTCTGTCCTGGGACCTCTGTTGTTTATAATATATATAAATGATTTAGATTCAGGTTTGAGTAGCAACATTTGCAAATTTGCCGATGATACGAAAATCGGTAGGGAAATTAATTCGGAGGAGGACTCACTATCACTTCAAGTTGATCTAGATAGGGTTTTGAAATGGTCAAAGGATTGGCAGATGCAGTTTAATGCTGATAAATGTAAAGTTCTGAGGTTAGGTAATGATGATAGAGTTACAAGATACGAGCTAGATGGTGTTGTGATTGCGAAGTCGGATTGCGAAAGGGATCTGGGAGTTATGATTAGTAAGAATTTAAAACAAAAGGATCAATGCATAAATGTTCGTAATAAGGCAAATCGGACACTTGGATTTATTAATCGCAGCGTTAGTAACAAGACACCTGGTGTGGTTCTCAAGCTATATCTTGCTCTAGTTAGGCCCCATTTAGATTATGCAGTTCAGTTTTGGTCGCCATATTATAGAATGGATATAAATTCACTTGAACGTGTCCAGCGTAGGATGACTAAGTTAATTCCCCAAATTAGAAATCTTTCATATGAAGAAAGATTAACAAAGCTTAAGTTGCATTCACTGGAAAGGCGAAGAGTTAGGGGTGACATGATAGAGGTTTACAAGTGGATGAATGGACATAACCGGGGGGATATTAATAGGGTATTAAAAGTATCAACACAGGACAGAACACGAAACAATGGATATAAATTGGATAAGTTTAGATTTAGGAAAGACTTGGGTAAATACTGGTTCAGTAACAGGGTTGTTGATTTGTGGAACCAATTGCCGCGTAACATTGTGGAGGTGGGGTCCCTCGATTGTTTCAAGCACGGGTTGGACAAGTATATGAGTGGGATTGGGTGGTTATAGAATAGGAGCTGCCTCGTATGGGCCAATAGGCCTTCTGCAGTTACCTTTGTTCTTATGTTCTTATGTTCTTATGTTCCCCCCTCTCTTTGTCCTCTCCCTTCCCCCCCTCTCTTTGTCCTCTCCCTTCCCCCCCTCTCTTTGTCCTCTCCCTTCCCCCCTCTCTTTGTCCTCTCCCTTCCCCCCCTCTCTTTGTCCTCTCCCTTCCCCCCTCTCTTTGTCCTCTTCCTTCCCCCCTCTCTTTGTCCTCTCCCTTTCCCCCTCTCTTTGTCCTCTCCCTTCCCCCCTCTCTTTGTCCTCTCCCTTCCCCCCTCCTCTCTTTGTCCAATCCCTTCCCCCTCTCTCTTTGTCCTCTCCCAATCCCCCTCCTCTCTTTGTCCTCTCCCTTTCCCCCTCCTCTCTCTTTGTCCTCTCCCTTCCCCCTCCTCTCTTTGTCCACTCCCTTCCCCCCCTCTCTTTGTCCTCTCCCTTCCCCCCTCTCTTTGTCCACTCCCTTCCCCCCCTCTCTTTGTCCTCTCCCTTCCCCCCTCTCTTTGTCCACTCCCTTCCCCCCCTCTCTTTGTCCTTTCCCTTTCCTCTCTACCCGTACCTCCTCCCCTTGTGTTCCTCCTCTTGTTAATTTGCCTCCCTACCTTCCCTTATTTATGTCCATTTATCCCCTCTCTCTACATGAGGGGAGGCAGGGACACAGTGTCACTACCCTCACATTGTGTCCCCACCTGACCTCGGTGTGTGAGAGGAAGAAGGAGAGATTCACCGGAAGCTTGGTAGAAGTGAGGTACCTCCCTGAAAAAGGTCGTCTATTATGCAATTGAGAATAATTTACATGATGTCATCATTCATACCGACTCTAAATCTTCGCTACAGACATTGTTATCAAGCCAGCACAGACATAATATACAACTCATCACAGAAATCCTACATATAGGAAAAGAAGCCCATAATCTAGGGTTGTCAATCACCCTAAATTGAATACCAAGTCACATTGGCATAGATGGTAATGATAAGGCAGACTCACTAGCAAAAATTGCCACTGCTCTACCTGCTGTACAGGTTCAAATACCTCCAAGTTTTTCACAGATTAAGGAGCAAATCAAGAAGAAAATATTCTCATCTATCAAAAGTCGCCACAGAGCCAAAGTAGCGGAAGGCAGATCCACTGTGATATGGTACGAACAAGCCACTGGGAACTACTCTTTCACCCCTGACAAAAAGATATCCAGAGACATTGCAGTAGCCATACACAGACTCAGACTTGGTTACAAGTGCTGCTGGGAGGTAATGAACCCAATAGTTAAAGAGTGTCATATCTGTGGAACAGAAGCAGAGGCGCCACTATTGCACTACTTACTGGAATGTGAAGCTACTGAAGCCCTGCGCATCAAACTCTACATTAATCCAACGACAGCACCTGCATTAGATGCACATTCCACCGCCACTACAATGATTAGATAAGCAGTTGAGGAATGGGACACACTACTGAACATTCTGCTTCTACATCCGCCACCAAGATAATGTTATTAAAACAAGTGTGCTAAAACAGAAGCGAAAAAGAAACAGGGAAAATGGAGGAATCACCACCTCCATTTAAAACTTTGACCCAAATATCACAGTAACAAGAATATCGCAAATAACCAAACTCAATTACGGGCTCACCATAGCCCGTGCTACATGGACATCTCTTTCTGAGTAGCTAAATCTAAAACAACAACAACAACAACATCGCAGGATTCACTACGAGGGAGAGAGATTGAGGGGAAGGAGGGAATTATTAGGGAGAAGCACCAAGCCATAACGACTATACAGCACTGGGAAGAGGTCAGGATAAGGATTTGGGATGGGACGGCGGGAAGGAATGGTACCCAACCATTTGGACTGTCGGGATTGAACGCCGACCTGCATGAAGCGAGACCATCGCTCTACCGTCCAGCCCAAGTGGTTGGAGTCACACGGAGAGAGATATGGATTGAAGGGCCTCACAGGGAGAAAGAGAGTGAAGGGAGTCACAGGGAGAGAGAGAGAGTGGAGGGCCTCACAGGGATAAAGAGAGTGAAGGGCCTCACAGGGATAAAGAGAGTGAAGGGCCTCACAGGGATAAAGAGAGTGAAGGGCCTCTCAGGGATAAAGAGAGTGAAGGGCATCACAGGGATAAAGAGAGTGAAGGGCCTCACAGAGAGATAGTGAAGGGCCTCACAGAGAGAGAGTGAAGGGCCTCACAGGGATAAATAGAGTGAAGGGCCTCACAGAGAGAGAGTGAAGGGCCTCACAGGGATAAAGAGAGTGAAGGGCCTCACAGGGATAAAGAGAGTGAAGGGCCTCACAGGGATAAAGAGAGTGAAGGGCCTCACAGAGAGAGAGTGAAGGGCCTCACAGGGATAAAGAGAGTGAAGGGCCTCACAGAGAGAAAGAGAGTGAAGGGCCTCACAGGGATAAAGAGAGTGAAGGGCCTCACAGGGATAAAGAGAGTGAAGGGCCTCACAGAGAGAGAGTGAAGGGCCTCACAGGGATAAAGAGAGTGAAGGGCCTCACAGGGATAAAGAGAGTGAAGGGCCTCACAGAGAGAGAGTGAAGGGCCTCACAGGGATAAAGAGAGTGAAGGGCCTCACAGAGAGAGAGTGAAGGGCCTCACAGGGATAAAGAGAGTGAAGGGCCTCACAGAGAGAAAGAGAGTGAAGGGCCTCACAGGGATAAAGAGAGTGAAGGGCCTCACAGGGATAAAGAGAGTGAAGGGCCTCACAGAGAGAGAGTGAAGGGCCTCACAGGGATAAAGAGAGTGAAGGGCCTCACAGAGAGAAAGAGAGTGAAGGGCCTCACAGAGATAAAGAGAGTGAAGGGCCTCACAGGGATAAAGAGAGTGAAGGGCCTCACAGGGATAAAGAGAGTGAAGGGCCTCACAGGGATAAAGAGAGTGAAGGGCCTCACAGGGATAAAGAGAGTGAAGGGCCTCACAGAGAGGGAGTCAGAAGGAAAACAATTCTCAGCCCCACCAATATAATTCATCTATAACTTGACAGTCCTCGCCGGTCGTCTTCCGTCGGTCAAGAGTGTCGTCCACTTTAGGGGCTGTCATATACGGCACAAACAAGTCTCCCGACCTTCGGAACACGCCAACACTTTCCTTGTTTAAACAGTCACAAACGACCCTTTACATCACCATTTTTGAGAATCCGGATACGAGAGATTCTCCAGGATTTCTGGAAATCCAAGACACATGTGTTTATGTGTATATTAATACTTGTTCTTATTGCTGAAATATTCTTGTGGTCTAATGTTTACCCTCTACACCCTGTGGTCTACACCCTGTGGTCTACACTCTGTGGTCTACACCATGTGGTCTACACCCTGTGGTCTACAACCTGTGGTCTACACCCTGTGGTCTACACCATGTGGTCTACACCATGTGGTCTACACCCTGTGGTCTACACTGTGGTCAACACTGTGGTCTACACCCTGTGGTCTACACTGTGGTCTACACTGTGGTCTACACTGTGGTCTACACCCTGTGGTCTACACCCTGTGGTCTACACCATGTGGTCTACACCCTGTGGTCTACACCCTGTGGTCTACACCATGTGGTCTACACCATGTGGTCTACACCCTGTGGTCTACACTGTGGTCTACACTGTGGTCTACACCCTGTGGTCTACACTGTGGTCTACACTGTGGTCTACACTGTGGTCTACACCCTGTGGTCTACACCCTGTGGTCTACACCATGTGGTCTACACCCTGTGGTCTACACCCTGTGGTCTACACCATGTGGTCTACACCCTGTGGTCTACACCCTGTGGTCTACACTGTGGTCTACACTGTGGTCTACACCCTGTGGTCTACACTGTGGTCTACACTGTGGTCTACACTGTGGTCTACACCCTGTGGTCTACACCCTGTGGTCTACACCATGTGGTCTACACCCTGTGGTCTACACCCTGTGGTCTACACCATGTGGTCTACACCCTGTGGTCTACAACCTGTGGTCTACACTGTGGTCTACACTGTGGTCTACACTGTGGTCTACACCCTGTGGTCTACACCCTGGGGTCTACACCCTGTGGTCTACACCATGTGGTCTACACCCTGTGGTCTACACCCTGTGGTCTACACCATGTGGTCTACACCCTGTGGTCTACACCCTGTGGTCTACACTGTGGTCTACACTGTGGTCTACACCCTGTGGTCTACACCCTGGGGTCTACACCCTGTGATCTACACCCTGTGGTCTACACCCTGTGGTCTACACTCTGTGGTCTACACCCTGTGGTCCACACCCTGTGGTCTACACCCTGTGGTCTACACCCTGTGGTCTAC
Organism: Procambarus clarkii; assembly: GCF_040958095.1. Classification (NCBI taxonomy): domain Eukaryota; kingdom Metazoa; phylum Arthropoda; class Malacostraca; order Decapoda; family Cambaridae; genus Procambarus; species Procambarus clarkii. The sequence goes on from NC_091153.1 coordinate 39,823,158, forward strand.
ACCCTGTGGTCCACACCCTGTGGTCTACACCATGTGGTCTACACCCTGTGGTCCACACCCTGTGGTCTACACCATGTGGTCTACACCCTGTGGTCCACACCCTGTGGTCTACACCCTGTGCTCTACAACCTGTGGTCTACACTGTGGTCTACAACCTGTGGTCTACACTGTGGTCTACACCCTGTGCTCTACAACCTGTGGTCTACACTGTGGTCTACACCCTATGGTCTACACCCTGTGGTCTACACCCTATGGTCTACACCCTGTGGTCTACACCCTGTGGTCTACACCCTGTGGTCCACACCCTGTGGTCTACACCCTGTGCTCTACAACCTGTGGTCTACACTGTGGTCTACAACCTGTGGTCTACACTGTGGTCTACACCCTGTGCTCTACAACCTGTGGTCTACACTGTGGTCTACACCCTATGGTCTACACCCTGTGGTCTACACCCTGTGGTCTACACCATGTGGTCTACACCCTGTGGTCCACACCCTGTGGTCTACACCCTGTGCTCTACAACCTGTGGTCTACACTGTGGTCTACACCCTGTGCTCTACAACCTGTGGTCTACACTGTGGTCTACACCCTATGGTCTACACCCTGTGGTCTACACCCTGTGGTCTACACCATGTGGTCTACACCCTGTGGTCCACACCCTGTGGTCTACACCCTGTGCTCTACAACCTGTGGTCTACACTGTGGTCTACAACCTGTGGTCTACACCCTGTGGTCTACACCCTGTGGTCTACACCCTGTGGTCTACACCCTGTGGTCCACACCTTGTGGTCTACACTCTGTGGTCTACACCCTGTGGTCTACACTGTGGTCTACACCCTGTGCTCTACACCTTGTGCTATACACCCTCTCCTGTGCTCTACAAAGAACTAGAGGGGTATCCAGCGGTTCCCAGGTCTGTGCATGTCCCTTCATATCTCTCATTTCTCTTCCTCTTCCTACTTCGTTCCTTCCTCCTCGGGTTGTCGTTGTTGTTGTTTTAGATTTAGCAACTCAGAACGAAGTGTCCATGTAGCACCGGCTATGGTGAGCCCGTAATTGAGTTCGGTTATTCGCGATAACCTTGTTACTGTGATAATTGGGGTCAAAGTTATAAATGGAGGTGGGGTTTCCTCCTTTTTCCCTGTTTCTTTTCCGCTTCTGATTTAGTGCACTGGTTTTAGTCTTGTTTTAATAACATTGTCATGATGGCGGATGTTGGTGTAGAATGTTCACTAGTGAGTCCCATTCTTCAACTGCTTATCTAATCATTGTAGTGGCTGTGGAATGTGCATGTAATGCAGCTGCTGTCGTTGGATTAATGTTGAGTTTGATGCGCAGGGCTTCAGTAGCTTCACATTCCAGTAAGTAGTGCAATAGTGGCGCCTCTGCTTCTGTTCCACAGATATGACACTCTTTAACTATTGGGTTCATTACCTCCCAGCAGCACTTGTAACCAAGTCTGAGTCTGTGTATGGCTACTGCAATGTCTCTGGATATCTTTTTGCCAGGGGTGAAAGAGTAGTTCCCAGTGGCTTGTTCATACCAAGTGACGCTGGGCTAATAGACATTCTGCAATTTCTTTAATTCTTATGTTCAATGAGCAATCTTTAATTAGTCCCTGAAACATGGATGGTACTATTAATGAATCATAAACTATACCCTGAAAATTATTTGGTATAAGTCAGCAATCTTTGAATAGACACAGAAAAATATTTGCCGACTACAACCATGTGCCGCAGAAGTTTATTAAAAATATAAGCCTTCGACGAAGCATCGTCGAGGCTTCTAAACATTCTCCGTCGACTGAGACTGAGCACCGCCCGAACACCGAAAAATATTTGCGACCAAGACGAAGCGTCGCAAAAACCCCCAAACTCTTCATCACAGTCGCATTTTACACTACTTCTCTCCCATCAACTTTCCCGGCTTCCCCCTCTCGTAATCTTCCATCTCCACTACATACTACGTTCACTACATACTATGTTCACTACATACTATGTTCACTACATACTACGTTCACTACATACTATGTTCACTACATACTATGTTCACTACATACTACGTTCACTACATACTATGTTCACTACATACTATGTTCACTACATACTACGTTCACTACATACTAATGTTCACTACATACTATGTTCACTACATACTATGTTCACTACATACTATGTTCACTACATACTATGTTCACTACATACTAATGTTCACTACATACTATGTTCACTACATACTATGTTCACTACATACTATGTTCACTACATACTATGTTCACTACATACTATGTTCACTACATACTATGTTCACTACATACTATGTTCACTACATACTATGTTCACTACATACTATGTTCACAACATACTATGTTCACAACATACTATGTTCACTACATACTAATGTTCACTACATACTATGTTCACTACATACTACGTTCACTACATACTATGTTCACTACATACTATGTTCACTACATACTATGTTCACTACATACTATGTTCACTACATACTAATGTTCACTACATACTATCTTCACTGAATGCATTATTGTCATTGTCATAACCATCTTCACTACTCATTATCTCCATCACTGTTTTCCGAATTAATTCAGTTCATTGTTTTCAAGTGCATCATGAAATGTGCGGGTAAACGGCGGGAGTAGCTTCAAAACACTGGAAAACACATCTTTGATTTCATTTCAGACTTCATGAAATGGGTGGGAAGGGGGGCGGGGGGGCTAAAGGGCCTTTATATTTTGTAAAGTGTGGCACTGGAGCTGGCCACGATGAGCCTATGTCTACACCCTACCCAAGACCATTCCCCCCTCAAAGTTGAGTGAGACTAGCCCCAAGCATCTATGAAGATATTACTCATACATGATTAAACAATATTATATTATCCCAAATCTTTCTTGCACACCCCTTAGCATGCTCCAGGAATGTTCTCACTAATGAACAAATTCACAAGGGCCGTGACGAGGATTCGAACCAACGTCCGAGATCATCCCAGACGCTGCCTTTATCGACTGAGTCTGGGATGCTCCCGGACGTAGGTTCGAATCCTCGTCACGGCCCTTGTAGATTTGTTCATTTGATGCATCACACTATTGTGATTTCTGTGTGCAATATTCTCACTTCTTGAAGGAACAAAACGCAGTACCACTATTGTATTGTAAATATTACTAGTTCCACAGCCACTGCTGTCTCTCACTCTACCACAATACACTTAACGCTGTGCAGCTCTGTTGCTAAGACGAATTAAAATATGATTAGGGTTGTGAGTATGTGAGTAAGTAGGCTTTTGTGGGGATGATTGATAACAAATTAAGCCACCCAAGAGGTGGCACGGGCATGAGTAGCCCGTAAATGTTGTGAGTGTCTACCTGCCTAGAGGGCAGGTAGACACTCACTGACCAAAGGCTCACCCCGAGGGAGGGAGGCTAGTGACAAAGTGAGAGGGAATCATAGCAAGAGAGAGAGAAGAGAGAGAGAGAGGGAGAGGGAGAGGGAGGGAGGGAGGGGGGGGGCGTGAGGTAGAGGGAGGGAGAGAGAAGCAGGAGGGAGGGGAAGTGATGGCTGCCGTTGCAGGAGGCTTTTGTCAGCAGACTAAGTTAGGGGAATCGGTATATCGCGCACTCCATAACACGCCGGATGTCTGGTAAACTTGGGGCAGGCGCTGTGGGGCAAGGGGAGGATGGGGGAGGCGTTGTGGGGCAAGGGGAGAATGGGGGAGGCGCTGTGGGGCAAGGGAAGGATGGGGGAGGCGCTGTGAGGCAAGGGAATGATGGGGGAGGCGCTGTGGGGCAAGGGAAGGATGGGGGAGGCGCTGTGGGGCAAGGGAATGATGGGGGAGGCGCTGTGGGGCAAGGGAAGGATGGGGGAGGCGCTGTGGGGCAAGGGAATTATGGGGGAGGCGCTGTGGGGCAAGGGAAGGATGGGGGAGGCGCTGTGGGGCAAGGGAATGATGGGGGAGGCGCTGTGGGGCAAGGGAAGGATGGGGGAGGCGCTGTGGGGCAAGGGAATTATGGGGGAGGCGCTGTGGGGCAAGGGAAGGATGGGGGAGGCGCTGTGGGGCAAGGGAAGGATGGGGGAGGCGCTGTGGGGCAAGGGAATTATGGGGGAGGCGCTGTGGGGCAAGGGAAGGATGGGGGAGGCGCTGTGGGGCAAGGGAAGGATGGGGGAGGCGCTGTGGGGCAAGGGAATTATGGGGGAGGCGCTGTGGGGCAAGGGAAGGATGGGGGAGGCGCTGTGGGGCAAGGGAAGGATGGGGGAGGCGCTGTGGGGCAAGGGGAGGATGGGGGAGGCGCTGTGGGGCAAGGGAAGGATGGGGGAGGCGCTGTGGGGCAAGGGAAGGATGGGGGAGGCGCTGTGGGGCAAGGGGAGGATGGGGGAGGCGCTGTGGGGCAAGGGAAGGATGGGGGAGGCGCTGTGGGGCAAGGAAAGGATGGGGGAGGCGCTGTGAGGCAAGGGGAGGATGGGGGAGGCGCTGTGGGGCAAGGGGAGGATGGGGGAGGCGCTGTGGGGCAAGGGAAGGATGGGGGAGGCGCTGTGGGGCAAGGGGAGGACGGGGGAGGCGCTGTGGGGCAAGGGAAGGATGGGGCAGGCGCTGTGGGGCAAGGGAAGCATGGGGGAGGCGCTGTGGGGGCAAGGGAAGGATGGGGGAGGCGCTGTGGGGCAAGGGGAGGATGGGGGAGGCGCTGTGGGGCAAGGGAAGGATGGGGCAGGCGCTGTGGGGGCAAGGGAAGGATGGGGCAGGCGCTGTGGGGGCAAGGGAAGGATGGGGGAGGCGCTGTGGGGCAAGGGGAGGATGGGGGAGGCGCTGTGGGGCAAGGGAAGGATGGGGGAGGCGCTGTGGGGCAAGGGAAGGATGGGGGCGGGGGTAATGGGGCAACCCGCCCTCCTAATAGAACGTCGCATTTCGACGTATACTCCACCTAAGTCCCAACAATCGTCGTACTAGAAAATGGAAGCGGCTCGCGAAATTAACCTACTGTCCCGTTTTCTATTTTGGGTCCTCTGGTAGGTTAGGATAAGGGCACTTTAGCACGACAGTTTCTTGACGTTGGGGAACCTTAGACGGGCTGGTTTTGTGAGGGAGTGAGGAGGGCTGAGGGAGGGAGAGAGGGAGGGAGGTAGAGAGGGAGAGAGGGAGAGAGGGAGAGAGGGAGGGAGGGAGATGGAGTGTCAGAGGGCGGGTCTGGAGTAAGGGGGGTGGGGGCGGGATAGCTGGAAGTTGACCTGCCTCATCTAGTATATTTGTGGCGCAACAAATCACCCAACTATTCAATGGGTGTATTGAAGACAGACCCAAACAAGGCGGAGAGAATTGGCCTTAAGTCAGGGGGCCAGATAAGGCTTCACGTCACCACGTATTTGGTCGTGATCTATCCCCTATTTAATCACGATTATCGGCTTTATATTTTTTTGTCTCCAGCTCTTCTCTTTCTCTCTCTCTATCTCTTTCTCACGTCGTTTATTCGGCTATCTTTCCACCTCATATCTTAGCTTATTTTTGTCCGTGTTTTCATCGTTCTTTTCTAAATTAAGAGGCTTAGTTCTAGGAGTTTGTTGGTGGGGGGACGTACCTCAGAGTGCCTACGGGGGTGGAGCTCTAGCTCTTCATACCCCGCCTTCTGGTCTTGTGTGTGTCTCTTGCATTACAACTTAACTATTTTGACGTTCCAATTCTTGTTTGGGTCTGGTGTTAAAGCTGTGGATGGAGGTGGCTTCCACAACTTATGCCACTGTATTCCACTAGTTGGTCACCTGTACAGGGTTCGAGTACTTCCTCAAGTCTCTTGTTCAATTGTTTGTGTTTTCGGCTTCCACTTGTGTCCTCTTGTCTTAATTTCTCACAATTTGAAGAGACTATCCTTGTAGACCTTGTAGATGTAGGACTATCCTTGTAGACCTTGTAGATGTAGGACTATCCTTGTAGACCTTGTAGATGTAGGACTATCCTTGTAGACCTTGTAGATGTAGGACTATCCTTGTAGACCTTGTAGATGTAGGACTATCCTTGTAGACCTTGTAGATGTAGGACTATCCTTGTAGACCTTGTAGATGTAGGACTATCCTTGTAGACCTTGTAGATGTAGGACTATCCTTGTAGACCTTGTAGATGTAGGACTATCCTTGTAGACCTTGTAGATGTAGGACTATCCTTGTAGACCTTGTAGATGTAGGACTATCCTTGTAGACCTTGTAGATGTAGGACTATCCTTGTAGACCTTGTAGATGTAGGACTATCCTTGTAGACCTTGTAGATGTAGGACTATCCTTGTAGACCTTGTAGATGTAGGACTATCCTTGTAGACCTTGTAGATGTAGGACTATCCTTGTAGACCTTGTAGATGTAGGACTATCCTTGTAGACCTAAGACCTGATAGTCTTATTAGACTATCCTTTAATAAGGTCTATTAAACGATATCAAACTTAGCGATATCTTCATTACCTTACACTTGCTGGGACTGAATTCCAACAACCATTTGATTACTGGAGTTTGTAATGGTTTTATTACTTCCAGCAACTCTCCTCTGTGTTTACATTCATCAGCTTTGCGTCTGTGCAAGTACCAACATGTACGAACTCACTCCGTTTGGTAGGTCGTTCGCATCAATTAGGAACAGGAGTGGTCCCAGGATAGAGCCTTGTGGGACCCGGCTTGTTACACTTCTCCAGCTTGAAACCTCCTCTCTCACTGTGACACTGTGCTTTCTGTCCATGGTGATGGTGTTGATGATGGTAATAGTGATATGGTGACACCATTAATGGTTGCAACGATGGTGGTAATAACAGAGAAGTTGATAATAGAATTTGTGGTTGTGAATTTGTTGATTGTAGTGATAAGTGATTGTAATGATAACAGTGAATGTGATGATAACATGGATTGTGATGATGAAAAGTGATGGTGATGAATTTAAGAATAAAGTTGATGTAGATTAGTGTTGATAATATTGATGATTCTCTCTCTCTCTTTCTCTCTCTCTCTCTCTCTCTCTCTCTCTCTCTCTCTCTCTCTCTCTCTCTCTCTCTCTCTCTCTCTCTCTCTCTCTCTCTCTCTCTCTCTCTCTCTCTCTCTCTCTCTCTCTCTCTCTCTCTCTCTCCCACACATTCTCAGACAGCCTTCAAGACAACACATCTACTATCTTAATCCTGGGATTTTTTCCCTCATTAAGCGCTTGCCCCGCTCCCACAATAAGCGCTTGTCCTGCTCCCACATTAAGCGCTTGCCTCGCTCCCACATTAAGCGCTTGCCCCGCTCCCACATTAAGCGCTTGCCTCGCTCCCACATTAAGCGCTTGCCTCGCTCCCACATTAAGTGCTTGCCCTGCTCCCACATTAAGCGCTTGCCTCGCTCCCACATTAAGCGCTTGCCTCGCTCCCACATTAAGCGCTTGCCCCGCTCCCACATTAAGCGCTTGCCTCGCTCCCACATTAAGCGCTTGCCCCGCTCCCACATTAAGCGCTTGTCCTGCTCCCACATTAAGCGCTTGCCTCGCTCCCACATTAAGCGCTTGCCTCGCTCCCACATTAAGCGCTTGCCTCGCTCCCACATTAAGCGCTTGCCCCGCTCCCACATTAAGCGCTTGTCCTGCTCCCACATTAAGCGCTTGCCCCGCTCCCACATTAAGCGCTTGTCCTGCTCCCACATTAAGTGCTTGCCTCGCTCCCACATTAAGCGCTTGCCTCGCTCCCACATTAAGCGCTTGCCTCGCTCCCACATTAAGCGCTTGCCCCGCTCCCACATTAAGCGCTTGCCCCGCTCCCACATTAAGCGCTTGTCCTGCTCCCACATTAAGCGCTTGCCCCGCTCCCACATTAAGCGCTTGCCCCGCTCCCACATTAAGCGCTTGCCTCGCTCCCACATTAAGCACTTGTCCTGCTCCCACATTAAGCGCTTGCCTCGCTCCCACATTAAGCGCTTGCCCCGCTCCCACATTAAGCGCTTGTCCAGCTCCCACATTAAGCGCTTGCCTCGCTCCCACATTAAGCGCTTGCCCTGCTCCCACATTAAGCGCTTGCCCCGCTCCCACATCAAGCGCTTGCCCCGCTCCCACATTAAGCGCTTGTCCTGCTCCCACATTAAGCGCTTGCCCCGCTCCCACATTAAGCGCTTGCCCCGCTCCCACATTAAGCACTTGTCCTGCTCCCACATTAAGCGCTTGTCCTGCTCCCACATTAAGCGCTTGTCCTGCTCCCACATTAAGCGCTTGCCCCGCTCCCACATTAAGCGCTTGCCCCGCTCCCACATTAAGCACTTGTCCTGCTCCCACATTAAGCACTTGTCCTGCTCCCACATTAAGCGCTTGCCTCGCTCCCACATTAAGCGCTTGTCCTGCTCCCACATTAAGCGCTTGCCTCGCTCCCACATTAAGCGCTTGTCCTGCTCCCACATTAAGCGCTTGTCCTGCTCCCACATTAAGCGCTTGTCCAGCTCCCACATTAAGCGCTTGCCCTGCTCCCACATTAAGCGCTTGTCCAGCTCCCACATTAAGCGCTTGCCCTGCTCCCACATTAAGCGCTTGACCCGCTCCCACATTAAGCGCTTGCCCCGCTCCCACATTAAGCGCTTGACCCGCTTCCACATTAAGTGCTTGCCCCGCTCCCACATTAAGCGCTTGCCCTGCTCCCACATTAAGTGCTTGTCCTGCTCCCACATTAAGCGCTTGTCCTGCTCCCACATTAAGCGCTTGCCCTGCTCCCACATTAAGTGCTTGCCCCGCTCCCACATTAAGCGCTTGCCCTGCTCCCACATTAAGTGCTTGTCCTGCTCCCACATTAAGCGCTTGTCCTGCTCCCACATTAAGCGCTTGCCCTGCTCCCACATTAAGTGCTTGCCCTGCTCCCACATTAAGCACTTGTCCCGCTCCCACATTAAGCGCTTGTCCCGCTCCCACATTAAGCGCTTGTCCTGCTCCCACATTAAGCGCTTGCCCTGCTCCCACATTAAGTGCTTGCCCTGCTCCCACATTAAGCGCTTGTCCCGCTCCCACATTAAGCACTTGTCCCGCTCCCACATTAAGCGCTTGCCCTGCTCCCACATTAAGCGCTTGTCCTGCTCCCACATTAAGCGCTTGCCCCGCTCCCACATTAAGCGCTTGTCCTGCTCCCACATTAAGCACTTGTCCCGCTCCCACATTAAGCACTTGTCCCGCTCCCACATTAAGCGCTTGTCCCGCTCCCACATTAAGCGCTTGCCCCACTCCCACATTAAGCGCTTGCCCCGCTCCCACATTAAGCGCTTGCCCTGCTCCCACATTAAGTGCTTGTCCTGCTCCCACATTAAGCGCTTGTCCTGCTCCCACATTAAGCGCTTGCCCTGCTCCCACATTAAGTGCTTGCCCTGCTCCCACATTAAGCACTTGTCCCGCTCCCACATTAAGCGCTTGTCCCGCTCCCACATTAAGCGCTTGTCCTGCTCCCACATTAAGCGCTTGCCCTGCTCCCACATTAAGTGCTTGCCCTGCTCCCACATTAAGCGCTTGTCCCGCTCCCACATTAAGCACTTGTCCTGCTCCCACATTAAGTGCTTGTCCTGCTCCCACATTAAGAGCTTGTCCTGCTCCCACATTAAGCGCTTGTCCTGCTCCCACATTAAGCGCTTGCCCTGCTCCCACATTAAGTACTTGTCCAGCTCCCACATTAAGAGCTTGTCCTGCTCCCACATTAAGCGCTTGTCCTGCTCCCACATTAAGTGCTTGTCCTGCTCCCACATTAAGAGCTTGTCCTGCTCCCACATTAAGCGCTTGTCCTGCTCCCACATTAAGAGCTTGTCCTGCTCCCACATTAAGCGCTTGCCCTGCTCCCACATTAAGAGCTTGTCCTGCTCCCACATTAAGCGCTTGCCCCGCTCCCACATTAAGAGCTTGTCCTGCTCCCACATTAAGCGCTTGCCCTGCTCCCACATTAAGCGCTTGCCCTGCTCCCACATTAAGAGCTTGTCCTGCTCCCACATTAAGTGCTTGTCCTGCTCCCACATTAAGCGCTTGCCCCGCTCCCACATTAAGAGCTTGTCCTGCTCCCACATTAAGTGCTTGTCCTGCTCCCACATTAAGCGCTTGTCCTGCTCCCACATTAAGTGCTTGTCCTGCTCCCACATTAAGAGCTTGTCCTGCTCCCACATTAAGCGCTTGTCCTGCTCCCACATTAAGAGCTTGTCCTGCTCCCACATTAAGCGCTTGCCCCGCTCCCACATTAAGCGCTTGTCCTGCTCCCACATTAAGTGCTTGCCCCGCTCCCATGCTGTGGTAGTGCTTCTAAGTGTTTTATCCTCGCCTGGTCTTAATTAAGGACGTTGTTTTCATTCTTAAAAGCTTGCTAAGTATGTGGGGCTTATACGTGTGTATTATCATACATTATGTATTTTGTGTTGTGTAATGTGTAACCTGTATTATCATAGATTATGTACTGTGAAACTTGTATTATCATACATTATGTATTATATAGTATAATGTACGATAATACGAGCTAATAATAACGATATTATTGGCTCGCTTAACGATATTATTGGCTCGCTTAACGATATTATTGGCTCGTTTAACGATATTATTGGCTCGTTTAACAATATTATTGGCTCGCTTAACGTAGCTCGCTCAATGATATTATTGTCTCCCTCAACGATTAACGCTTGAGAGCTTGACGATAAGTGCTCGCGAGCTAATATTGTTAGCTCGCTCAACAATGTTATTGGCCCGCTTAACGATGTTATTGGCCCGCTTAACTATAATATTGGCTCCCTTAACGATATTATTGGCTCGTTTAACAATATTATTGGCTCACTTAACGATATTATTGGCTCGCTTAACGATATTATTGGCTCGCTTAACGATATTATTGGCTCGCTTAACGATATTATTGGCTCGCTTAACGATATTATTGGCTCGCTTAACGATATTATTGGCTCGTTTAACAATATTATTGGCTCACTTAACGATATTATTGGCTCACTTAACGATATTATTGGCTCGCTTAACGATATTATTGGCTCACTTAACAATATAAGTGGCTCCCTTAACAATATAAGTGGCTCACTTAACGATATAAGTAGCTCACTTAAATAATATAAATGCTCACGTAGAGATACTCATTAAGGATATAAGTGCCCACGTAAGAATATAACGGTCTCCTAAATTATTTAAGTACTCGCTGACGATATATATGCTCGCTTAATGACATAAGTGTACTCATATTGTTGAGAGTGCACAAATATATCGTGAAAAGTGCATGTTTAACAATACAAGTCCGTAGTTAACGATATAAATGCATACTTAACGATATAAATGCATACTTAACGATATAAATGCATACTTAACGATATAAATGCATACTTAACGATATAAATACATACTTAACGACCTAAATACACACTTAACGACATAAATACACACTTAAGGATAAAAGTGTGCACTGCTACAAGGGTCTTCTTCTCACCGACGTGATGAGCTAAGTCAACCCAATAATTTCACACTAAAACACACTTAAGAATGATGAGTAATCTCCCTCAGCTCGCGATGAATCCCAAGACCGTGGAAGGATGCTGCTTCTCGCTTCATCTCTCTGGGTCGCAGCATCATCCGCCAGGATGGGGGGGGGGGTTATCAGGTGAAAGCGCCAAGCCATTATGGCTATATAGCCCTTGGAAGGGCTCAGGATAAGGATTTGGAATGGGACGGGGGGAAAGAATGGTGCCTAGTCACTTATGGACGGTCGGGGATTGAACGCAGACCTGCATGAAGGCATCTGCCAGGAATGTGAACCTTGTCAGAACATATTATCCTCCTAGATCGCCGCGTGGAAGTAGCTTAAGTAAGTTTTACACCATTTGCTTGAATAATGTACAGGACGAACAACCCAGCGGGTTTTCTTCCTATTGGGGAGTGTTGTACATGCTGCTATGGCGGTGTGTCCACTCACAGGATGAGTGGCGCTGCCCAATACTGTCACTATGGCGGTGTGTCCACTCACAAGATGAGTGGCGCTGTCCAATACTGTCACTATGGCGGTATGTCCACTCACAGGATGAGTGACGCTGCCCAATACTGTCACTATGGCGGTGTGTCCACTCACAGGATGAGTGACGCTGCCCAATACTGTCACTATGGCGGTGTGTCCACTCACAGGATGAGTGGCGCTGTCCAATACTGTCACTATGGCGGTATGTCCACTCACAGGATGAGTGACGCTGCCCAATACTGTCACTATGGCGGTGTGTCCACTCACAGGATGAGTGGCGCTGCCCAATACTGTCACTATGGCGGTGTGTCCACTCACAGGATGAGTGACGCCGCCCAATACTGTCACTATGGCGGTGTGTCCACTCACAGGATGAGTGGCGCTGCCCAATACTGTCACTATGGCGGTGTGTCCACTCACAAGATGAGTGACGCTGCCCAATACTGTCACTATGGCGGTGTGTCCACTCACAGGATGAGTGACGCTGCCGAATACTGTCACTATGGCGGTGTGTCCACTCACAGGATGAGTGGCGCTGCCCAATACTGTCACTATGGCGGTGTGACCACTCACAGGATGAGTGGCGCTGCCCAATACTGTCACTATGGCGGTGTGTCCACTCACAGGATGAGTGGCGCTGCCCAATACTATCACTATGGCGGTGTGTCCACTCACAGGATGAGTGGCGCTGCCCAATACTATCACTATGGCGGTGTGTCCACTCACAGGATGAGTGGCGCTGCCCAATACTGTCACTATGGCGGTGTGTCCACTCACAGGATGAGTGGCGCTGCCCAATACTATCACTATGGCGGTGTGTCCACTCACAGGATGAGTGGCGCTGCCCAATACTATCACTATGGCGGTGTGTCCACTCACAGGATGAGTGACGCTGCCCAATACTGTCACTATGGCGGTGTGTCCACTCACAGGATGAGTGGCGCTGCCCAATACTGTCACTATGGCGGTGTGTTCACTCACAGGATGAGTGACGCTGCCCAATACTGTCACTATGGCGGTGTGTACACTCACAGGATGAGTGACGCTGCCCAATTCTGTCACTATGGCGGTGTGTCCACCCACAGGATGAGTGGCGCTGCCCAATACTGTCACTATGGCGGTGTGTCCACTCACAGGATGAGTGGCGCTGCCCAATACTGTCACTATGGCGGTGTGTCCGCTCACAGGATGAGTGGCGCTGCCCAATACTGTCACTATGGCGGTGTGTCCACTCACAGGATGAGTGGCGCTGCCCAATACTGTCACTATGGCGGTGTGTCCACTCACAGGATGAGTAGCGCTGCCCAATACTGTCACTATGGCGGTGTGTCCACTCATAGGATGAGTGGCGCTGCCCAATACTGTCACTATGGTGGTGTGTCCACTCACAGGATGAGAGACGCTGCCCAATACTGTCACTATGGCGGTGTGTCCACTCACAGGATGAGTGGCGCTGCCCAATACTGTCACTATGGCGGTGTGTCCACTCACAGGATGAGTGGCGCTGCCCAATACTGTCACTATGGCGGTGTGTCCACTCACAGGATGAGTGGCGCTGCCCAATACTGTCACTATGGCGGTGTGTTCACTCACAGGATGAGTGACGCTGCCCAATACTGTCACTATGGCGGTGTGTACACTCACAGGATGAGTGACGCTGCCCAATACTGTCACTATGGCGGTGTGTCCACTCACAGGATGAGTGACGCTGCCCAATACTGTCACTATGGCGGTGTGTCCACTCACAGGATGAGTGACGCTGCCCAATACTGTCACTATGGCGGTGTGTCCACTCACAGGTCGAGTGCCGCTGCCCAATACTGTCACTATGGCGGTGTGTCCACTCACAGGATGAGTGCCGCTGCCCAATACTGTCACTATGGCGGTGTGTCCACTCACAGGATGAGTTGCGCTGGCCAATACTGTCACTATGGCGGTGTGTCCACTCACAGGATGAGTGGCGCTGCCCAATACTGTCACTATGGCGGTGTGTCCACTCACAGGATGAGTGGCGCTGCCCAATACTGTCACTATGGCGGTGTGTCCACTCACAGGATGAGTGGCGCTGCCCAATACTGTCACTATGGCGGTGTGTCCACTCACAGGATGAATGACGCTGCCCAATACTGTCACTATGGCGTTGTGTCCACTCACTGGATGAGTGGCGCTGCCCAATACTGTCACTATGGCGGTGTGTCCACTCACAGGATGAGTGCCGCTGCCCAATACTGTCACTATGGCGGTGTGTCCACTCACAGGATGAGTGCCGCTGCCCAATACTGTCACTATGGCGGTGTGTCCACTCACAGGATGATTGCCGCTGCCCAATACTGTCACTATGGCGGTGTGTCCACTCACAGGATGAGTGACGCTGCCCAATACTGTCACTATGGAGGTGTGTCCACTCACAGGATGAGTGGCGCTGCCCAATACCGTCACTATGGCGGTGTGTCCACTCACAGGATGAGTGACGCTGCCCAATACCGTCACTATGGCGGTGTGTCCACTCACAGGATGAGTGACGCTGCCCAATACTGTCACTATGGCGGTGTGTCCACTCACAGGATGAGTGCCGCTGCCCAATACTGTCACTATGGCGGTGTGTCCACTCACAGGATGAGTGACGCTGCCCAATGCTGTCACTTTGGCGGTGTGTCCACTCACAGGATGAGTGGCGCTGCCCAATACTGTCACTATGGCGGTGTGTCCACTCACAGGATGAGTGGCGCTGCCCAATACTGTCACTATGGCGGTGTGTCCACTCACAGGATGAGTGGCGCTGGCCAATACTGTCACTATGGCAGTGTGTCCACTCACAGGATGAGTGACGCTGCCCAATGCTGTCACTTTGGCGGTGTGTCCACTCACAGGATGAGTGGCGCTGCCCAATGCTGTCACTTTGGCGGTGTGTCCACTCACAGGATGAGTGGCGCTGCCCAATACTGTCACTATGGCGGTGTGTCCACTCACAGGATGAGTGGCGCTGCCCAATACTGTCACTATGGCGGTGTGTCCACTCACAGGATGAGTGACGCTGCCCAATGCTGTCACTTTGGCGGTGTGTCCACTCACAGGATGAGTGGCGCTGCCCAATGCTGTCACTTTGGCGGTGTGTCCACTCACAGGATGAGTGGCGCTGCCCAATACTGTCACTATGGCGGTGTGTTCACTCACAGGATGAGTGACGCTGCCCAATACTGTCACTATGGCGGTGTGTACACTCACAGGATGAGTGACGCTGCCCAATACTGTCACTATGGCGGTGTGTTCACTCACAGGATGAGTGGCGCTGCCCAATACTGTCACTATGGCGGTGTGTCCACTCACAGGATGAGTGACGCTGCCCAATACTGTCACTATGGCGGTGTGTCCACTCACAGGATGAGTGGCGCTGCCCAATACTGTCACTATGGCGGTGTGTCCACTCACAAGATGAGTGACGCTGGCCAATACTGTCACTATGGCGGTGTGTCCACTCACAAGATGAGTGACGCTGGCCAATACTGTCACTATGGCGGTGTGTCCACTCACAGGATGAGTGGCGCTGCCCAATAAACTCGCCCCTCGGGGCAAAACACGATGTTCACGTGTTCTGTTGCCTGTCAGATCGTCTGTCAGTCACCAGGTCACGCTACACAGACATCTCTGTGTCACCCTGAGACTATTGGTGTCCCTGGCGGTCCTCGAGTGCTTGTAATCATAGACAAGTGAGCATCAGCGTCCTAACAGCTGCCTAATGTATTATTCGCCTCAATATTTTGCCCCAAATTCCTCCCCCTCCCCCCCCTGCCAGACGCTAATTGGCAGTTAATTATATTTATGAAGCGGGTAATTTAGGTATGAGTAATGAGGACTTGTACTCATGGCTCACCAACCCCTCCCTTCACACTCATTATATATGCATACTCACTCACACATTTGTAAATATATGAGCTTTGACCTCGCACACACTTGGGTCAACGGTTCAAGTCTACTAGTGCCCAGGCGAATGTAATTACACATGTAATTAGTTCTGACATGGAAAGAATATTTAAAATATCTAACGATTCTTGTATGGACATTATAATATGGGTCATTGTTTGGGCATTATAATTTATTTCATTATCCCACCCCTTGTCACAGTCCGTCCAAATCCTGTATAGTCAAATTTATTTAAGTCTACCTCTTAATATTTCCCGTTTTCTCACATTGTCAATAATAAGAAAATAGGAAAATAAAACAACGTTGAACTAAATCACAAACCATAGAAGCGGATTTTTGTTTACCCTTCACCTGCTCACGCGTGAAAAATGCAATTTTCAATAAATTCGACACCATGATCTGCATCGTCCATTGTGCAATATTGGTAGATAATTGCAACTTCCTTTGAGGTGTGAGCGGCCGTGGGAAAATGCGCCCAAGACGCGTCCTGATCATGACTAACTCTCTCATTTTCACCTGCCTCAGGTATTGGGTTTTGTCGACGAGTACAGACTATTGGGGAGCACCCTGCCTGCCTCTCGCGTGACGGTTGGGCACGAGCCCTGGCCTCTAGTCTAGTGCCTCTAGTCTAGTGCCTCCAGCCTGGTGCCTCTAGCCTGGTGACTCTAGCTTGGTGTCTCTAGCCTGGTGCCTCTAGTCTGGTGTCTCTAGCCTGGTGCCTCTAGTCTAGTGCCTCTAGCCTGGTGTCTCTAACCTGCTGCCTCTAGTCTAGTGCCTCTAGCGTGGTGCCTCTAGCCTAGTGCCTCTAGCCTGGTGTCTGTAGCCTGGTGCCTCTAGTCTAGTGCCTCTAGCGTGGTGCCTCTAGCCTAGTGCCTCTAGCCTGGTGTCTGTAGCCTGGTGCCTCTAGCCTAGTGCCTCTAGCCTGGTGCCTGTAGCCTGGTGACTCTAGCCTGGTGCCTCTAGCTTGGTGTCTCTAGCCTGGTGCCTCTAGCCTGGTGTCTCTAGTCTAGTGCCTCTAGCCTGGTGCCTCTAGCCTGGTGCCTCTAGTCTAGTGCCTCTTGTCTAGTGCCTCTAGCGTGGTGCCTCTTGCCTAGTGCCTCTAGCGTGGTGCCTCTTGCCTAGTGCCTCTAGCCTAGTGCCTCTAGCCTGGTGCCTCTAGCCTAGTGCCTCTAGCCTGGTGCCTCTAGCCTAGTGCCTCTAGCCTGGTGCCTCTAGCCTGGAGCCTCTTGCCTAGTGCCTCTAGCCTGGTGCCTCTAGCCTGGTGCCTCTAGCCTGGTGCCTCTAGCCTGGTGCCTCAAGTCTAGTGCCTCTAGCTTGGTGACTCTAGCCTAGTGCCTCTAGCCTAGTGCCTCTAGCCTAGTGCCTCTAGAGTGGTGCCTCTTGCCTACTGCCTCTAGCCTGGGGCCTCTAGCCTGGTGCCTCTAGCCTAGTGTCTCTAGCCTGGTGCCTCTAGCCTGGTGCCTCTAGCCTGGTGCCTCTAGCCTAGTGCTAGAGGCACTAGTGTGCTCTAGCACACTAGTACTCTGTGCCTTGGTGTACTCACCTAGTTGTACTCGCCTATTTGTACTCATTTGTACTCCTGACACATGATCTATGGCACTAAAGGTCAATTCTCGATACATAATTATAGGGTATAAGTTCCTATGCTTCAAACTGTTTTTGTTAATCCTCTCTGTTCTCCTGATATATTGTATGTCGTGATCATGTCTCCTCTCGTTCTATTCCTTTTCAGTTCCTCTGGTGCCTGGTTTCTGTACCTGGTATTCGGCCTCTGGTACCTGGTATCCGGCCTCTGGTACCTGGTATCCGCCCTATTGTACATTGTATCCGGCCTATTGTACCTGGTATCCGGCCTCTGGCACCTGGTATCCGTCCTCTGGCACCTGGTATCCGTCCTCTGGCACCTGGTATCCGGCTTCTAGTACCTAGTATCCGGCTTCTAGTACCTAGTATCCGGCCTCTGGTACCTGGTATCCGGTCTGTGGTACCTGGTATCCGGCCTCTGGTATCCTGCCTCCCAGCTCTATCGCTAGGCAATAGCCCTGTCGAACCAGCCATAATTGAAAAAAAAACTTGAAAATAAAATTACAATTAAAACTCTAGTTATTGTGAAATGTTCCATAGATTAACAGGAACTGCAATGAAAAATCCACAAATTAATTAATAACGTGAAATAACGAAATATGCGACGTTTGATGTGAACAACAAAAGCTTGTGCTTTTGTGGTAGTTATAATAATGCCTTTTAATGAGTCTTTTTAGTCCACAGATTTGGGCTCTGAACTTTGCCCCAATTGGGTCATAATTTAAGCTAATGTATGAACTTTTTTTGACCTTTCAGTGTAGGATGGTTTAATATGTAGGGTTTGGACGGGTTTTATATGTGTTCTTTTGTCTCTTTTATGTTTTGTTCATTTGAACTTAGTTTAGTTTGTATATTGTAATGAAGATGGATTGACTTGGATTAGGTTTAAATGGATTTGTGTCGTAGTTTATGTCTTCTGGGAACAATCTATATAGTGTGTGTGTGCGTGTGTGTGGGGCATGTGTGTGTGTGCGCTCATGCGCTACGGAAAAATTGAAAATATAAAAACAGGAACCACGTACAAAACGCAGGCAAATCATAACATAGAACGAAAAGGCAATGTAAAGGACCTGGGTGTACTCATGTCGGAAGACCTTACCTTTAAAGAACACAATAAAGTAGCCGTCACAACTGCAAGAAAAATGACAGGTTGGATAACAAAAACTTTTCACACTAGAGATGCTATACCGATGATGATACTTTTCAAAACGCTTGTGCTATCTAGAGTGGAGTACTGCTGCACAATGACAGCCCCTTTCAAAGCTGGAGAAATTGCTGACCTAGAGAGCGTGCAGAGATCCTTTACTGCTAGAATCCACTCAGTAAAACATCTAAATTACTGGGACCGACTAAAGAGACTAAATCTGTACTCCCTTGAGCGCAGGCGGGAGAGATACATAATAATTTACACGTGGAAAATAATTGAAGGGCTGGTCCCAAACCTGCACACAGAAATAACACCACATGAGACCAGAAGACATGGCAGGATGTGCAGAATACCCCCGTTGAAAAGCAGAGGTGCAACAGGTACTCTGAGAGAGAACTCTATCAACATCAGAGGCCCGAGACTGTTCAACACGCTTCCACTACACATAAGGGGCATAACTGGCAAACCCCTCACAGTGTTCAAGAGAGAACTGGATAAGCACCTCCAAAGGATACCTGATCAACCAGGCTGTGACTCATACGTCAGGCTGCGAGCAGCCGCGTCTAACAGCCTGGTTGATCAGTCCAGCAACCAGGAGGCCTGGTCGACGACCGGGCCGCGGGGACACTAAGCCCCGGAAGCACCTCAAGGTAGCCTCAAGGTGTGTGTGTGTGTGTGTGTGTGTGTGTGTGTGTGTGTGTGTGTATGCGTGCAAATGCGTGATGTTGTTTTAAATTCAGCTACTCGGAACTAAAAGTTGCAAGTAGCACGGGCTATGGTGAGCCCGTAGTGGACTTACCTGGCACAGGAGCGGGGCAAGTAGCACGGGCTATGGTGAGCCCGTAGTGGACTTACCTGGCACAGGAGCGGGGCAAGTAGCACGGGCTATGGTGAGCCCGTAGTGGACTTACCTGGCACAGGAGCGGGGCAAGTAGCACGGGCTATGGTGAGCCCGTAGTGGACTTACCTGGCACAGGAGCGGTGCAAGTAGCACGGGCTATGGTGAGCCCGTAGTGGACTTACCTGGCACAGGAGCGGTGCAAGTAGCACGGGCTATGGTGAGCCCGTAGTGGACTTACCTGCCACAGGAGCGGGGCAAGTAGCACGGGCTATGGTGAGCCCGTAGTGGACTTACCTGCCACAGTAGCGGGGCAAGTAGCACGGGCTATGGTGAGCCCGTAGTGGACTTACCTGCCACAGGAGCGGGGCAAGTAGCACGGGCTATGGTGAGCCCGTAGTGGACTTACCTGCCACAGGAGCGGGGCAAGTAGCACGGGCTATGGTGAGCCCGTAGTGGACTTACCTGGCACAGGAGCGGGACAAGTAGCACGGGCTATGGTGAGCCCGTAGTGGACTTACCTGGCACAGGAGCGGGACAAGTAGCACGGGCTATGGTGAGCCCGTAGTGGACTTACCTAGCACAGGAGCGGGGCAAGTAGCACGGGCTATGGTGAGCCCGTAGTGGCCTTACCTGGCACAGGAGCGGGACAAGTAGCACGGGCTATGGTGAGCCCGTAGTGGACTTACCTGGCACAGGAGCGGGGCAAGTAGCACGGGCTATGGTGAGCCCGTAGTGGACTTACCCGGCACAGGAGCGGGGCAAGTAGCACGGGCTATGGTGAGCCCGTAGTGGACTTACCTGGCACAGGAGCGGGGCAAGTAGCACGGGCTATGGTGAGCCCGTAGTGGACTTACCTGGCACAGGAGCGGGGCAAGTAGCACGGGCTATGGTGAGCCCGTAGTGGACTTACCTGGCACAGGAGCGGGGCAAGTAGCACGGGCTATGGTGAGCCCGTAGTGGACTTACCTGGCACAGGAGCGGGGCAAGTAGCACGGGCTATGGTGAGCCCGTAGTGGACTTACCTGGCACAGGAGCGGGGCAAGTAGCACGGGCTATGGTGAGCCCGTAGTGGACTTACCTGGCACAGGAGCAGGGCAAGTAGCACGGGCTATGGTGAGCCCGTAGTGGACTTACCTGGCACAGGAGCGGGGCAAGTAGCACGGGCTATGGTGAGCCCGTAGTGGACTTACCTGGCACAGGAGCGGGGCAAATAGCACGGGCTATGGTGAGCCCGTAGTGGACTTACCTGGCACAGGAGCGGGGCAAGTAGCACGGGCTATGGTGAGCCCGTAGTGGACTTACCTGGCACAGGAGTGGGGCAAGTAGCACGGGCTATGGTGAACCCGTAGTGGACTTACCTGGCACAGGAGCGGGGCAAGTAGCACGGGCTATGGTGAGCCCGTAGTGGACTTACTTGGCACAGGAGCGGGGCAAGTAGCACGGGCTATGGTGAGCCTGTAGTGGACTTACCTGGCACAGGAGCGGGGCAAGTAGCACGGGCTATGGTGAGCCCGTAGTGGACTTACCTGGCACAGGAGCGGGGCAAGTAGCACGGGCTATGGTGAGCCCCTAGTGTGTTCCTCGCATGATAAAAGTGTAGCCAGCGTGACCAAGATAACACTGCCGGCGAGAAGACAACCTCAAGTCTCCTCGCTACACCACATCAGGCCAATCATTAACCTTTAGAACACCTTCGGTAACAAAATTACCGAAGCCATCTGGAGGGAATTCCTTACCCGAGCGTCGCTGGCTATTGGTCCAGAAGCAGCCAATCAACAAGAAAATTAAATAACCTATACCAAGAGCGTCAACTGGATCCCATTCTCTGTGGGTAAGTGGTGATGCGTGCCGCCACAGTCCAATAGATGGCGCTAGTGTCGAAGCCGCCAGGCTGGTAAATGGACTCTCAATTGATTATTTGCTCCCAACTGAAGTTTTCCCCGCCTGCCACAAGGTCAATGATGCCTTGATACCTCCTCTGTCCCGTGTTGGGTCATGTGGTCGTGATCATTCACACTGTTATTGCTGGTCTTTATCTTATTAAGAGTCATTCAGGTTTCTGGTGGTTATTGGTAACCCAGTTGGTCTCTTGGGTAATTACTGTAATTACCGTTAATATTGACGCCACAATTATCGTAATGTTAGTTTCATTGTTAATGTGAAACTACCGTGACTGTTGTTAACATTATTTACTTCACCTTCAATTATCACAATTATGTTTATGATTACAATTGTGAGAAATTAATAGTGAAGTCCCCTTGTCCCCCCCCCCTCCTCACTATTTTCATGGAGTCAAGTGTGAAATGTGGTGTGTGATTACCGTGGAGTGTCGAGTCTTTTACGTCCTAATAAACGGTTAAATATTTTATTTATATCTATAAACAAGAGTTGTTACATTCTTGTACAGCCACCAGCACGCGTAGCGTTGCGGCCAGGTCCTGAATCCTAATGTGTTCCCTGGAATACGACCCGCCAAATTGTTTAACAACCAGGTACCAGATTCACGAAAGCACTTACGCAAGCACTTACGAACCTGGGGCCAGATTCACGAAAGCACTTACGCAAGCACTTACGAACCTGGGGCCAGATTCACGAAAGCAGTTACGCAAGCACTTACGAACCTGTACATCTTTTCTCAATCTTTGCATGCTTTGTTTACAATTATTAAACAGTTAATGAGCCCCGAAGCACCAGGAGGCTGTTTATAACAATAACAACAGTTGATTGGCAAGTTTTCATGCTTGTAAACTGTTTAATAAAGGTAACCAAAGCCGTCAAAGACTGAGGAAAGATGTACACTCTCGCAAGTGCTTGCGTAAGTGCTTTCGTGAATCTGGACCCTGGTACCTATTCACTGTTGGGTGAACAGGAGCTCCAGTTAACGATTGGCGCCAAGTCAATCCTCCCCGGCCAGGATACGAACCCCCAAGCCAAAGCGCTCGCGAAGCGCAGGGCGAGTGCTTTACCACTGCGCCATGGGGGAATACAATATAATTTCTTAAGATATAGATACATTGGCTTCAGAGCTTTTTAATAATATGAACAAATCCACAAGGGCCGTGACGAGGATTCGAACCTGCGTCCGGGAGCATCCCAGACACTGCCTTAATCGACTGAGCTACGACAGGGTAAAAGGGTTGAAACCGAAGTTCTACTGAACTTACTGGATCCCGTAGCCTTTCCGAGGCACAAACCAGGATTTCAACTCTTTTTACCCTGTCGTAGCTCAGTCGATTAAGGCAGTGTCTGGGATGCTCCCGGACGCAGGTTCGAATCCTCGTCACGGTCCTTGTGGATTTGTTCATTTGATGCATCACGCTATTGTGATCTCTGTGTGTTCTTAATAATATAATTTATGAGAATAGGAAGGGGGGGGGAGGGAGAGGGAAGGGTCGAAAAGGAAGATTGGATAGATAAATGAACACGTTGATGGACACATGGATAACTAGATGGATAAATGTATGAATTAATAGGTAGATAGATATATGAATTAATAGATGGATATATAGATTGTTAGGCGATAGATC
Source organism: Procambarus clarkii (assembly GCF_040958095.1). Classification (NCBI taxonomy): domain Eukaryota; kingdom Metazoa; phylum Arthropoda; class Malacostraca; order Decapoda; family Cambaridae; genus Procambarus; species Procambarus clarkii. Next base: position 39,846,132 of record NC_091153.1, read on the forward strand.
GATAAATGAACAGTTCGCTGAATGGACTGATGGATGAATGGATACATAGGCACATAAATACATGTATACATAGATGAACAGACGGAAGACACAGACAGACAGACGCAGACAATACCGGTCACCCATAGCAGAAAATAAACGGACTTTGCACAGAATGCAATTAACCGTTCACATGTGCGAACACCTTTGCGTTATCTGAAGCAAGTATTTCTTTAAACACATCCAACTGTTCGATTTTCCATGATTTTATATTTTGGGAAAAGGGAAGGGTGGGGAGGACGAGGGAATGGGGCAAAGGGAGGGGGTGTACGAAGGGTGAGGACAAGGGAAGGGGTGGAAAGGGGGGAAGGCTAGGGGTAGGAAGGGTGGAAAGGACGAAGGGATAGGGGGAAGGGAGGACGAGGAGAGAAGGTTAGTTAAAAGTAACATGATTAACGTTACTTTCTGGGATTGTATTTTCAAAGGAAGAGAGACTGCGGTACCCGGGCACCGCCGGGTACCTCCACGTATAAATATAGAATACTCAGGATATATAAAACAGATACACTATTACGTGGAAAGGGCGGGTTAAGGTGGCCAAAATGCTGCCATTTTACAGGGGAGGAAACTAATTAGGATGACAGTGACGTCTCTAAAGGGATGACGAGACAGGTTGGGCAACAAGACCCACATTTCCCACTTCACAGGACACGTTGGTTATGGCAATAGAAGAGTTGGGGGGGAGGGAACTATATAGCACTTGGAAGGGGTCAGGAAAAGGATTTGGGATGGGACGGGGGAAAGGAATAGTGCCCAACCACTTGGTGGACGGTCGGGGATTGAACGCCGACCTGCATGACGCTCTACCGACCAGCGAATGCTACTTTAAACTCGGGCATGGCTGGTAGCTCCCAACCCTCCTATGACACTCCACACACACTTACCCTTCACTATGCAAAGTTTTGCCAGGCTAATCTCAGCCGTCTGGCTTCCAATCTCGAATAGACAGCCACAGAAATAGACATTCTATCTTATACAATAGATAGATATTGAGGAACAATAGAATCAGAGAAATATATGCATTTATTTTCCAAAACATCATTTTAGACAATATATTCAAGTGCTAAAAAATAACACACAATTACTTGACAAAAATTATTTAAAAAATATAACTAATTAGTTCAGGTTCGTGAATATTAATATAAATTATAAGACAAAGAAAATAGAAGCCTAACTTGATATATAATATATATATAACAAAAATATAAAATAACTCACAGACCCAACAACATGCTTATAAAACACAAATTAGTGAATGAAAATGAGTCTAGGATTCGGGGGGTCGCATTTTGGCGATGTTAACAGATTCCAAGATGGAGAGGCTTCGTCGCTGAAAATTGGAAGTCAGTAGAGTGAAATTGTTGTGAGAGAATGTCTCGTGACTCCTCAGTGATCTCTTATACCAGAGGAGACAACTGTGAGACCCACCTTGTTGGGGGAAGGATTCAATCACTTGCGACTCAGCTGATGAGTTCCGTCATAGGGAAAATTTGATGTTGGAATCGCTTATGTTTTTTTTTTTTCATGTTTTGGAGTTGATGGTGTTACAGATGATGTGCATGTGATGGGCAGGGTATATCTCTCTGTCTCTCTCTCTCTCTCTCTCTCTCTCTCTGTCTCTGTCTCTCTCTCTCTCTCTCTCTCTCTCTCTCTCTCTCTCTCTCTCTCTCTCTGTCTGTTTACTAGTTGTGTTTTTACGGGGGTTGAGCTTTTGCTCTTTCGGCCCGCCTCTCAACTGTCAATCAACTGTTTACTAACTACTTTTTTTTCCCCACACCACACACACACCCCAGGAAGCAGCCCGTGACAGCTGACTAACTCCCAGGTACCTATTTACTGCTAGGTAACAGGGGCACTTAGGGTGAAATAAACTTTGCCCATTTGTTTCTGCCTCGTGCGGGAATCGAACCCGCGCCACAGAATTACGAATCCTGCGCGCTATCCACCAGGCTACGAGGCCCCCCTCGTATGTCTGTCTGTCTGTCTGTCTGTCTGTCTCTCTTTCTCTCTCTCTCTTTCTCTCTCTGTCTCTCTCTTTCTCTCTCTTTCTCTCTCTCTCTCTGTCTCTCTCTTTTTCTCTCTCTCTGTCTCTCTCTTTCTAACTAACTAACCAGGCCTCCTTTTTGTTACACCCCCCCCCCAGGAAGCAGGCTGGTGAAGCTGTCTAACTCCCAGGTACCTATTTACTGAAAGATTTCCTGAAAGATGGCTTTCAGGAAGGGACGTCATGCCTAACGAACCTATTAGAGAATGTCAAGATCGTAAAACAGCACAGAACAGGTTGGGCAGATTGCTTATTTCCGAACTCCCAGAAATACTTTGACACAGTTCCACACAAAAAGTAACTTTACAAAGTTCAGAAGTTTGCAACGATGCTCGTCCCAGATTTCCGAGGGATGAGGGTATGCAGAGACTCAAAGAACGCGACCTAGCGAGGCTAGAAAACAGGACAGAGAGGAGATATGATTGAAACGTATAAATTACATTGCAGGATTGAGAGTGGAAAAAAAATCAATCCTGCTGGAAAAATAGGCGAACGACTCACACTCACTACCTCAAATTTTCAAACACACTCAAATTTTCAAGTAAACACACACACACATACACACAAAGAGCCAAAGAGGACCAAAGAGCCAAAGCTCAACCCCCGCAAGCACAATTAGGTGAGTACACACACACACACAGCGAGGCTGAATCCATACACAGTTTCAAATGTAGATATGATAGAGCCCAATAGGCTCAGGAACCTGTACACCAGTTGATTGACAGTTGAGAGGCGGGACCAAAGAGCCAGAGCTCAACCCCCGCAAACACAACTAGGTGAGTACAAGTGCATGCACCTGTGTGTGTACCTGAAACACACATGCACACATATCCTGTTCCTAATATATGTACACTATCTAAAACAGGAAGCAAGCTCATTCATATCCATGTTTGCTGACGATGCTAAGTTAATGAGGAGAATCAGAACTGACGAGGACTGAAGTACATTACAAGATGAACCAGACAATATCCAGAAATAATCTGAGAACTGGCTGCTAAACTTTAACCCTGATAAATGCAAGGTTATAAGAGTTGAAGCAAGAAAACTTCAAATACAGTACAGGATGAAGAGAAAACAAATTTCAACTTCTGAAAAACAGAAAGAAAAACAGGTGGAAGCTGGAAACACAAATGAGTAGTAGAAGAAATATACAAAAATACTTGTACCCTGTACACGTATTGAACTAATGGAATGCACTCGTAGAAGAAGCTGTAGGAACCACCTCTATCTCACAAATTTAAGGACAATTTCGACAAAGATTTTGGTCGTTGGAGTTATATGAGTCACAATAACGTGGCTGAAGTATGTTGACCTGACAACACACTAGAGAGTGAAGGGACGACGACGTTTCCGTCCGTCCTGGACCATTCTCAAGTCGATTGTGATTGTGATTTCACAATCACAATCAATTCACACGTTGATTGTCCCTTCACTTTCTAGTGTTTGGTCTGGTCAACGTCGTTGGAGTTGTTAAGCTATAACGCAACAGATATAAAGCTATTAGGCAGGCCATAAAGAGCTAGATCTCACTCTTCTGTAGACACTGTTAGGTAAGTACTGTTAGGTAATTAGGGAGGGAGGCAGGAAGGGAGGGAGGGGAGGATGGAAGGGGAAAGTGAGGGCAAAATGTGCTGGGTGTTTCCCCTTTCCCTCAGCGACGATGACTTGTGAGCCACACACACGCACGGGGAGAGTGAGAGAGAGTGTGAGAGAGAGGGAGAGTGAGAGTGACAGAGAGAACTCATCATCACCCCTACTCTCCCCCACCCATCATCACCCCTACTCTCCCCCACCCATCATCACCCCTACTCTCCCCCACCCATCATCACCACTACTCTCCCCCACCCATCATCACCCCTACTCTCCCCCACCCATCATCACCCCTACTCTCCCCCACCCATCATCACCCCTACTCTCCCCCACCCATCATCACCCCTACTCTCCCCCACCCATCATCACCACTACTCTCCCCCATCCATCATCACCCCTACTCTCCCCCACCCATCATCACCACTACTCTCCCCCACCCATCATCACCCCTACTCTCCCCCACCCATCATCACCCCTACTCTCCCCCACCCATCATCACCCTACTCTCCCCCACCCATCATCACCCCTACTCTCCCCTACCCATCATCACCCCTACTCTTCCCCACCCATCATCACCCCTACTCTCCCCCACCCATCATCACCCCTACTCTCCCTACCCATCATCACCCCTACTCTCCCCCACCCATCATCACCCCTACTCTCCCCCATCCATCATCACCCCTACTCTCCCCCACCCATCATCACCCCTACTCTCCCTACCCATCATCACCCCTACTCTCCCCCACCCATCATCACCCCTACTCTCCCTACCCATCATCACCCCTACTCTCCCCCACCCATCATCACCCCTACTCTCCCCCACCCATCATCACCCCTACTCTCCCTACCCATCATCACCCCTACTCTCCCCCACCCATCATCACCCCTACTCTCCCTACCCATCATCACCCCTACTCTCCCCCACCCATCATCACCCCTACTCTCCCTACCCATCATCACCCCTACTCTCCCCCACCCATCATCACCCCTACTCTCCCTACCCATCATCACCCCTACTCTCCCCCACCCATCATCACCCCTACTCTCCCTACCCATCATCACCCCTACTCTCCCCCACCCATCATCACCCCTACTCTCCCTACCCATCATCACCCCTACTCTCCCCCACCCATCATCACCCCTACTCTCCCCCACCCATCATCACCCCCTACTCTCCCTACCCATCATCACCCCTACTCTCCCCCACCCATCATCACCCCCTACTCTCCCTATGCATCATCACCCCTACTCTCCCCCACCCATCATCACCCCTACTCTCCCTACCCATCATCACCCCTACTCTCCCTACCCATCATCACCCCTACTCTCCCCCACCCATCATCACCCCCTACTCTCCCTATGCATCATCACCCCTACTCTCCCCCACCCATCATCACCCCCTACTCTCCCCCACCCATCATCACCCCTACTCTCCCTACCCATCATCACCCCTACTCTCCCCCACCCATCATCACCCCTACTCTCCCCCACCCATCATCACCCCTACTCTCCCTACCCATCATCACCCCTACTCTCCCCCACCCATCATCACCCCTACTCTCCCCCACCCATCATCACTCCTACTCTCCCTACCCATCATCACCCCTACTCTCCCCCACCCATCATCACCCCCTACTCTCCCTATGCATCATCACCCCTACTCTCCCCCACCCATCATCACCCCTACTCTCCCCCACCCATCATCACCCCTACTCTCCCAACCCATCATCACCCCTACTCTCCCCCACCCATCATCACCCCTACTCTCCCTACCCATCATCACCCCCTACTCTCCCCCACCCATCATCACCCCTACTCTCCCTACCCATCATCACCCCCTACTCTCCCCCACCCATCATCACCCCCTACTCTCCCTATGCATCACCACCACTACTCTCCCCCACCCATCATCACCCCCTACTCTCCCCCACTGCTGGCAACTTCAAGAAAACCAATCACGAAATATGCTCTTGAAATGTTCAAAACAAATTCGAACAAAACAGACGAGACAGAAAAAACATAGGAAACAGATCCAGATAAAATAGCAGTCATAGAGACAAAACTACTAGGAATGCTAAAACCCGTGGAACTATTCCCAGAGTTGACATATAACAGGATACGGGAGAATTCAGAGGACAGGAGTATGACTGGCACTGCTGCTAAACAGAAACTTGAGATTGAGCTGAGTGAAGGGTGAGAGACATGCGCATATGTACTCACACCCATCTGCCCCTTTTTCCCTTTAACAAATGGATACCAGCCACGTATGTGATAACAACGAGTCACGCATACCTGGTTGATGGGGTTCTGGGAGTTCTCCTACTCCCCAAGCCCGGCCCGAGGCCAGGCTTGACTTGTGAGAGTTTGGTCCACCAGGCTGTTGCTTGGAGCGGCCCGAGGCCAGGCTTGACTTGTGAGAGTTTGGTCCACCAGGCTGTTGCTTGGAGCGGCCCGAGGCCAGGCTTGACTTGTGAGAGTTTGGTCCACCAGGCTGTTGCTTGGAGCGATCCGAGGCCAGGCTTGACTTGTGAGAGTTTGGTCCACCAGGCTGTTGCTTGGAGCGGCCCGCAGGCCAGGCTTGACTTGTGAGAGTTAGGTCCACCAGGCTGTTGCTTGGAGCGATCCGAGGCCAGGCTTGACTTGTGAGAGTTTGGTCCACCAGGCTGTTGCTTGGAGCGGCCCGCAGGCCTACATACCCACCACAGCCCGGTTGGTCCGGCACTCATTGAAGAAAATTATCCAGGATGATATTTAGAGAGCAGCAACGACAGCTCAAAGTACGAGGGAAAACTACTGGTCATGGGGGACCTAAATCATGGAGAGATTGACTGGGAATTGAGGAAACCCCAGAGTGGGGAAGAAATGTGGAGATAACAAACTTCTTAAAACACATTGTGAAGGTAAAAGAAAGAGGAAAAAGAGAAATGTTCACAATGAACACCCATAGAACAACGGGACATGGGTGGAAGCCTGGGACGCAGGCGAGTCATAGAGATGCTAAAAAGTTAACATTAACAAAGTAGTGGGAAAATAGAACAAACTGAAGGAGCAGGTTGTAGAGGCTAACTCCATACTTTTAAAAGCAGATAGGAAATAGGACAGGAGTTATTGCTCAAGACAACCGCTGGCTAGAAAGGCGGGATCCAAGAGCTATTGCTTGATCCTGCAGGCACAAATAGGCACACATACACACACACACACACACACACACGGTGGCTGAGTGGACAACACACTGAGCAAGTAATCCTGTGGTCTGGGGTTCGATTCCCGGCGCCGGCGAGAAACAATGGGCAGAGTTTCTTTCACCCTGATGTCCCCTGTTACCTAGCAGTAAATTTCCTGGGAGTTAAATAGCTGTTACGGGCTGCTTCCTGTGTGTGTGTGAAAAAAAATATTAGTGACAGTTGATTGATTAACAGTTGAGAGGCGGGCCGAAAGAGCCAGAGCTCAACCCCCGCAAGCACAACTAGGTGAGTACACACACACAGACACACACACACACACACACACACACACACACACACACACACACACACACACACACACACACACACACACACACACACACACACACACACACACACACACAAAAGCACACACACTCAAGGAGCTAAATAAGAACAAAGCAGTTGGTCCAGATGGAGTTTCACCATGGGTTCTGAGAGAATGTGCACCTGAGCTCAGCATTCCTCTTCAACTGATTTTTCAGGCATCCCTGTGTACAGGAGTTGTAGCTGATGTGTGGAAAAAGGCTAACATAGTTCCAATCTACAAAAGTGGAAGCAGGGAAGACCCCCTTAATTATAGACCGGTATCATTGACAAGTGTAATAGTCAAAATATTGGAAAAAATAATTAAATCTAAATGGGTAGAACACCTGGAGAGAAATGATATAATATCAGACAGACAGTATGGTTTTCGATCTGGAAGATCCTGTGTATCAAATTTACTCAGTTTCTATGATCGAGCAACAGAGATATTACAGGAAAGAGATGGTTGGGTTGACTGCATCTATCTGGACCTAAAAAAGGCTTTCGACAGAGTTCCACATAAGAGGTTGTTCTGGAAACTGGAAAATATTGGAGGAGTGACAGGTACGCTTCTAACATGGATGAAAAATTTTCTGACTGATAGAAAAATGAGGGCTGTGATCAGAGGCAATGTATCGGAATGGAGAAATGTCACAAGTGGAGTTCCACAGGGTTCAGTTCTTGCACCAGTGATGTTTATTGTCTACATAAATGATCTACCAGTTGGTATACAGAATTATATGAACATGTTTGCTGATGATGCTAATAGGAAGGATAAGAAACTTAGATGATTGTCATGCCCTTCAAGAAGACCTGGACAAAATAAGTACATGGAGCGCCACATGGCAAATGGAATTTAATGTTAATAAATGCCATGTTATGGAATGTGGAATAGGAGAATATAGACCCCACACAACCTATATATTATGTGAGAAATCTTTAAAGAATTCTGATAAAGAAAGAGACCTAGGGGTGGTTCTAGATAGAAAACTATCACCTGAGGACCACATAAAGAATATTGTGCGAGGAGCCTATGCCACGCTTTCTAACTTCAGAATTGCTTTTAAATACATGGATGGCGATATACTAAAGAAATTGTTCACGACTTTTGTTAGGCCAAAGCTAGAATATGCAGCAGTTGTGTGGTGCCCATATCTTAAGAAGCACATCAACAAACTGGAAAAGGTGCAAAGACATGCTACTAAGTGGCTCCCAGAACTGAAGGGCAAGAGCTACGAGGAGAGGTTAGAGGCATTAAATATGCCAAAACTAGAAGACAGAAGAAAAAGAGGTGATATGATCACTACATACAAAATAGTAACAGGAATTGATAAAATCAATAGGGAAGATTTCCTGAGACCTGGAACTTTAAGAACAAGAGGTCATAGATATAAACTAGCTAAACACAGATGCCGAAGAAATATAAGAAAATTCACTTTCGCAAACAGAGTGGTAGACGGTTGGAACAAGTTAGGTGAGGTGGTGGTGGAGGCCAAGACCGTCAGTAGTTTCAAAGCGTTATATGACAAAGAGTGCTGGGAAGACGGGACACCACGAGCGTAGCTCTCATCCTGTAACTACACTTAGGTAATTACACACACCCACACACACACACACACACACACACACACACACACACACACACACACACACACACAAATACACCCACCCACCCACACACACACACACACACACACACACACACACACACACACACACACACACACACACACACACACACACACACACACACACACACACACACACACACACACTATCTGAAGTTCGGGTTGAAGTTCAACCCGAGTAAATGCAAAGTAATGAAACTAGGCAGTGGAAACAGGAGGCCAGGCACAGGATACAGAATAGGAGATGAAGTACTTAATGAAACAGACAGAGAGAAAGATCTAGGAGTTGATATCACACCAAACCTGTCTCCTGAAGCCCACATAAAGAGAATAACGTCTGCGGCATATGCGAGGCTGGCTAACATCAGAACGGCGTTCAGGAACCTGTGTAAGGAATCATTCAGAATCTTGTACACCACATATGTAAGACCAATCCTGGAGTATGCGGCCCCAGCATGGAGCCCGTACCTTGTCAAGCACAAGACGAAGCTGGAAAAAGTCCAAAGGTATGCTACTAGACTAGTCCCAGAACTAAGAGGCATGAGTTATGAGGAAAGGCTGCGGGAAATGCACCTCACGACACTGGAAGACAGAAGAGTAAGGGGGGACATGATCACAACCTACAAAATCCTCAGGGGAATCGACCGGGTAAACAAGGATGAACTTTTCAACACTGGTGGGACGCGAACAAGGGGACACAGGTGGAAGCTGAGTACCCAAATGAGCCACAGAGACGTT